>NC_143014.1:162744553-163044553 GCF_055824585.1 Amblyomma mixtum | reverse complement strand
GGGGACGAATTGCAAAGCATGATCCATGACCCAGACAGGGAAAGCAGAACGGAGGGTCTAAAAAAATAGTCAGTGGTTTAGCTGTGGTTAAACCTGGAGGATTGAGAAAGCAACGAGAAGAGAGAGAGGGGCCATGGAGAGCGCGCGGCAGCGGTGGCGGCTCCGGCACGCTGGCTATGCGCCGCTACTGCGCATGCGCAACTGGCGAGTGCGGAGCGGCACCTCTGAGTCACCCGCGCAGACGTCACTGCTCCTCGCACATGCGCAGTATGGCCTTTCCTTGGCTCCGCGAAATGGCTCGGCGACTAGCGTAGTGTTTCTTTCGCAACAAAATTAATATGCTACAAACAAAAGTATTGTTCAGCAAACAGCAGTTTACAAAGGTAGCGAGGCGCTGGAGGTGGTAAAGGAATATATCTACTTAGGGCAGTTAGTGACCACAGATCCGGGCCTGAGAATGAAATAACTAGAATAATAAGATTGGGGTGGAGCGCATTTGACAGATACTCTCAGATCGTGAATGGCAGTTTACCAGTACGCCTCTCGAGAAAAGTATGTAACCGCTGTGTCTTACCGGTACTCACTATTGGAGTAGAAACATGGAGGCGAACGAAAAGGGGTCAACTTTAATTGAAGACAACGCAGCGAGGTATGGAAAGGAAAATGATAGGTGGGACGTTTAGAGACAGCAAGATAGCCGAGTGGGTCTTGGAACAAATGACAGTTAATGACATCATAGTCAAAATCATGAAGAATAAATGGGCATGGGCAGGGCATGAAATGGTGACAGCAAGGACGGTCTATGGTCTTCTGTGATTTAATGTGTGCGTAGATGGTGCCTTCTGGAGTGGTCTATGTTATTCTGTGAGTGAATGTGTGCGTGGATGGTGGCTCTGCAATGGACTATGCTCTACTGTGACTGAATATGTGTATAGATGGTGACTTCTGGAGTGGATAATGTTGTGCTGTGAGTGAATGTGTGCGTAGATGGTGACTGCGGGAGTGGCCTATGTTCTATTATAAGCGACTGTGTGCATAGCGGGGCAGACCTGACCGGTTTTAGGACATTATTAACATACATATAAGTGACTCTACGGTGGAGCAATTGCCGGCAGAATGAGCAAGGCTAATTCCACCTGTAGCATACAACTCAACTCAACACAATGTAATGCAAGATAACCGAGGGTCGTTAAGGCTGACGGACTGGATTAGAAGAATGGGCAAGCATAGCAGGGGGCGGCAGAAAATTAGGTGAGCGGATAGATTAAAAAGCCTGCAGGGATAAGGCGGTCTCAGCTGCCGCAGAACCGGGCTAATTGTAGAGATATAGGGGAGGCCTTTACCCTGCCGTGGTTGTAGTAAGGCTGATGATGGTGATGTCCCAGGGGCTATGAGCTCTCAAGGCTGGTCATGCACACCTCCTGCTTATCTTCGAGTGGTCAGTTTTCAGGCATATGTTGTGACGAGGCCACGCGCTGCCTGCCGGATGCGCATTAGACCTCCCTCTCCTTCCTGGCTGTATTTCTGTTTTATCTCTGCGCTTCGAGCGGGGTCAACAACAAAATCTCATTTAGGTATTAAGTCTCTTTCGCTATCTTTCCTGCTTTTTTTCCATGTTCCGCGGGTTGTGACATTAGTTAGGGAGAAACTCTACCTGCTTTCACCGTGTTAGATATGCAGGTTTTATAAACCCTTGTGAATGTTGGAACTTCAGATTGTCTTTGCATTAGGCTGCCGTTACCCTGAAATACCGCTCATTATACAGAGACGTGTTGTAAGAAAAAAGAACTGTCATACGAAACTAACTTCAAATTAGGAAAAGCGTGCTGTTGGGGTACTATACGTGCCAATTAAGGTTTCCTAAAACAAAGAAACTATGTGCAGATACCACCTTCCTACTGTGTGCTCCAAAGCAGCCAAAGGCTCCTAAAGCTGGTAGCACGAAATACGCCAGACGCGGCTGAGCAAATGCTGAGCCAAGGCAAAACATATCTTGCACTTTTCAAAGCTCTAACAGCGCTAACTTTGACGAAAATTCGATGAAAACAGAGGCTATTTGCCCCATTTCAAGTCTGAGGACATTTCTGACGAATAAAGCCAGTGGACGCGTGTGTTCGTGAGACAACGTTCGGAACTCGGGAAGGGCAGATGCGTGAAAAGGGAAGGCAGCAAAACTGGTTATCAGGAAATTGATAGACACATTCACTGTCTCATTCTCTGTGGGCACGTTAACCGAGCCGTGAGGAATAGGACGACGGTGGGACTGAAAGAAAGAAAAGAGAAAGATCCGCCGTATTGAAGGGTTTCGGATTGATTTCAAGAATTTAGGGCTCTCTAACGTTCCCTGACATCGCACAGCAACAGGAACAGGGAGCCTGTTTTGCACTTCGCCTTAATCGTAGCACGGCCGCAGCGGCCAGGACCGGATCCCCGTCCTCGCTCTCAGCTGACGGACGCCGTAGAAGACGCTGCCACTGAGGTAGCGAGTTTGAAAACAGACGTGTAAAGCTGACGGAAAACCAACCGCGGACAGTTGGACATTCTTGGACTCTGTGTTTGGAAATGACCATCGTAATGTCGACTCCAAATCACACTTCAGTTATCATGAGCCTGTTCTGTGTGTTGTGCGTAATATTTCGAATAGTGCTGTAGAATGTGTTCTGCCGGTGAGACAGTGTGTGTAACAGCGTGACACGTTGCTGCGGCTTGGCTGTCGCCGCTGTTCCTTTGCAGGATACGGAAAGGAACGAGGATTTTTTTTTTTTGTGAAAGTGAGCGCTGTAAAATTCTATATCCAGTCACAGGTCCCAGATGTTAGGCGGTGTGTGGAGAGCATTCCTGCGCTGAAAGTCCATATTGTGGAAAGGTAGCTTCGTCGGAATGGGAATAATTTTTCCCCCACAAGAAAGGGCGAACGACACTTATGAAGCCTCTCGAAACTGAAGTCCTCTGAACATTTTGCGAAAGCCTAAACGTAGGAACGTGAAGAAGGCACCCAAAATCAGATTTGTTGAACCGTGGTTGCACCACAAAATTTAGAGAACTGTAATTAAATTGGCCATCTTTGAAAATGTATTCTGGCGTCAGTAGACAGGCTAAGGACAACTTTAGAGTTTCTATAGAATGCGCCACCTGGGTACCGCCATGCTAGCATTATTTTCCCAGTCGCCAATATTGAATATACTCGAGAAAAATGGTTTTGTTTCGACTAGAAATTTCTGCGTGAACTAACACTATGGTAGTTGAAGGGGCGCTGAGGACAAATAGAAATTGGCCTGTAACGATAAGGCACCGCGTTCTAATCGTTAAGAGTGCACTCTCATCAAAACGGAGCTTTTATAAGCTAGAAAAGAACAAAAAACGAAATACAGGTGTCGTCATCATCGGCCTATTTCGCAAGTAAAATGCATACATCGACGCCAATTTTCTGTCGCAGATAGCAGAGGTTACGCAACACAGTCATTCACTTCAATACGGTGGCAACCGTACTTTTTGGTAAGGGCGCAGGAGTTTGAATACACTGGGGAGAAATTTTTAAATTTAATTTTCTCGGCGACAAATGCGTACTTTTCTGCCAGACAAATGTCAGCGCAGCCAGAGAATAAATTTTTTCTGAGAGCAATACTTGGATGGAATTGTTCTGTGTGTGCCTCTAAAGCGAGTTGAGTAAAAGTGCAACAGTCTTGTAAACATCACTGTGCTCTAGCGGCGCCACACAAACTAAAGTACCCCCTTTGCCAAAAGTATCCGAGCAACAGGTTTTTGCTTCTCAACCGCGTAACGGAGCCTTCAAGGCACCCCTAAAGACCGAAAGGTGTGAGAACATGAGGGCAAGGGCTCATCATACTTTACACGGAATCAGGGCTTAAGGGCTGCCATGAGTGCTTCGCTACGCGGCTAAGAAACGAACCACCTGTGCCGGGTTACTTTTGGCAAAGACTGTACGTCACTACTAGAAATTGTTGCATTTGAGATGAAGTCAAGGCTACCAATGGGAGGCAAGTGTTGAACTTCAAGTGGTGGAGAGTTCCTGAGCGGTCTGCATCTGTTGTGCATCCGCATTTCTGCTTAGTTTGTCTGTTACATGGTCAGTCGCAGCCGGCGTTAATGAGCGCATAAATCGTGTATAATGAGCAAAGGTCTCAAGAGTACTGTGAAAGAGCAGTGTGAGATAACTTAGGGATCCTTTAGTATCTCAAATTTCGAGCCGATGATTTCACCTCCGCAGATCTTCTGGAATTAGTCCATTTTATAAAGCCGTCCTTGAAAAGAAGTACCGCCTAAAAATGTCCACACACAAACCAAGCAAGCTTTTTCATTGTGGAAAAATCAAAACTCTTTATTTACAACTTATGTACAGCATGGTTTTTGAGCCTCTGGCGCATTTGCTGACCGTACCAAGCTGAAGATGTCTTGTACTTCAGTCCTTCCTGCGGATTACAGCTTTTGTCCCGCACCTGCAGAGAGACGAGATTAAAGCAGAATTTAATTGCACAGTTTAATGCACCTCCCATGTGCATTGGAAAATAAGAGCATCCATTCCTTCAGAGACGTCTGCGTAGACGATTCAGGCTACGGAGGGCATGCAGAAGGTGCTGAGGACCCTATACACCTCCAGACATTAGATAACTTAGGAAATTTCTCGCAGAAGCATGTAATCAGAAGCGGTGTGCATGTACAGGAAGGCTGCATCGCTGGGTGAAAGGTAGCACGTGCATTCACCGCTAATAGTTGCGCTTGAGCTTCCTGATTTTTACTTCCTTGTCTTTGCTTCCTCCTTTTGATAGCTTCGCTTTGCTGATTGCCGAATGAATCTCTGGACTATCACAATGATAGCTGCACTGCATGGTCGAAATGCACGTATTAAGGGCATGGCGGAGGTCGATTTTGCGTTAATCGCAGTAGCAGTGACCGAGAAGAGCCTCCCTGTAATGGACCATCCACGCCAGGCTGCAGCTACATACTTGTCGATGTTAATGGTAGCCATGACCGTATCCGCCCTTGAGCAGAAAGACGCCTCCGCCGTGTCCTCCGAAGCCTCCGTGTCCGCCGCCATAGCCGTGGTGGGCGTGACCGAAGAGGGCTCCTCCCTGGTGCAGCTTGTGGACGTGGTGGACTGTCTTGACGAGGAAGCTAGGGCCGGGAACCGTCTTGTGGTAGCCGTGACCATAGCCACCGCCGAAGCCGCCCCCGTGGCCCCCGTAGAAGCCGGCCAGCGCCACACCCAGAAGGGCGCAGAGGACAACGGCGACAACCTGGGAATGCCGAGTTGCTAGTCATGCGGCGAGCAGCACACAAGCCTATTTCAATTACAAGTTTTCTTTTCTCGGCAGTTGGATAAACCAATGCCTCGTTGTTCTTGGATAAACCAATGCCCGATTTAGTGCCGCTACAACCTGCGAAGTTTAATGTTACCTGAAGTGCCGAATCCCCTCAGAGTACGCTCATGCATCTTTAACAGTTAACAGAGCTCCACGCAAAAAATGCACTCTAGCCTGTTAAGAAATACAATCGCACTTTGCACTTATGTTATCGACTGCTTCGTATTTCGTGCACCACGTCGCCATCGCCAATCCTCTCTGCCTGCATCTTCGCCTAGCTAAAGCGCGTATGCCTGATGCGCTCAACTTTCCTACTTTTCATATGTGTTTTGTTTCTAAGAGAGATTATGAGCGCGATAGCGCTGACTGTGGCGCCCTAGTACCATGGCTCTGGCGTCACCTGCAGAGCAGGTCAAAACTCCACTCAGATGACGCCAGCCATGGAAAACTGCCCAGCGTTGACAAATCGTACTGAAGAAAAAGCGAACATCTCGAAAATAACCCGGTTTTTGACGCACTAAGCTCTCGCGAGGCTTCGCGTGAATACGTTTTACCTGAGGCAGTAGGTAAGACCTAGATATGTGGTTGCGGCTCCTTGTGAGATCACGTAGGCTGGAATCGAGGTTCACTTTCGCAACAGCCTACCAGAGGCCCGACAGCCGATGCTGTCGAGACATCTTCGCATGCTACTGGCTTACGGGAAAACTGCACGGGGCTGGCACAGTTCTTAGGCAGCAAGAGAGACGGTCATCGCCACGAGATCAATGTTATCGATAGCACCAGGTGGCGCGTGCCGCAGATGCCACGTTGCCTATCGTAAAAAGGAAAGCGTAAAGTGAAACAAAACACACGACCCCGTAAGCCGGAATCACTCCTTTCTTTGCTCAGATTTTTGTGCGCACAGGTTTTGCGTTCTTAGTTCTGACACAAAACGCCAGCGCCGCAGGAATTAATAACGAGCTCTACAGCGAGCTATCCGGACGGCAAATGTTGCGTATCAATGTAGACAGGAGCCATTAAGTACAAATAGCTGTCATTGTGACTTCATGAAGTCGATAACGAAATCTGTGGCTGTTTCTAAGTCTCGGGCTTTGCGCCACTGTTTGCAAGAGTTAGGCTCGTGGGCCGATCTTCTCAAGAGAAGAGTTATTCTATGTGTAGCATTGGGCACATTTCTTTGATTTAGAAAAGTGCAGTAAGCGAAATCGAGCCGGCCTTATCTCATGCTGGAATTTGCGACACCGATAGTGAAATATATTCCTCTAACTACACGAACAAAAGAAACTGCCTTATGCTTGTGCATGACAGATTCTTTTGCTGAAATAACCTTACATAGCGGTAACAGGTAGCACGGGAACAGAGGGTAAGAAGCATAGAATTAAGGCCGAAAAAAAAAACATATGCATCGATAACAACACCGAGACATCCACTGCAAGGGCAAGTACCGCAACATCACGATTCGCATTTGCATACTGCCCCGGCCAAAGTATTCATTCGTTCACGGCCAAACTACGCACGTCGCGTCCCTATCCTCCCGAGCGACCTGGTCATGCTGTGAGCATCCATTCTTCCCTCAGTCCAATGCTATCCGCCACAAGTAGCTGCCTAGCGCCTTCCTACGGACACGAGGCTTGGATACATGCGTTGGGCACCTACCAGGGCACGCATAGTCCAAAGTGCTCGATGGGCTTCAAGCGATCGAGTGATGGTTTGACGGTGGCCGGCTCGGCCTTATATACTCGGCCAAAAGAGCCGAGATTTACAAGCACGCACCGTAGTGGCGGCGCCCAAAACGCTCGAGCTGAGAGGGAAATCGCGCCTTTGGACGTTGCGCTGGTCACCCAATGGTAACACAGCCTTTCCTATTCATCTCGCCGTCGTCCGCTGATAGCTATTTTTGTTACCGCTGCATTCCCCCGTTGCTCTCCTTTGGCGGGCATTTTTTGGTACTTTCATTAAGGTCTCTCTCCAAATCCGGCCGGGCTCCTTTTCTTCATCGCAGTAACGAGCGGCCATTCACGGGGCGAGGAGGAGGCGGTGCCCGGTGCAAAGCGTAGGCACAGCGCCGTGTTCGCTTTCTCTTGTGTCCACTTCGGAGGCGAGAGAAACGGCTCGGGCACCCCTCCTTCTCCCAAAAATAGGATCCATACGCTCTGGCCGACGCGCGCTCCGGCGGCGCAGGCAGCGCAACATGTCAGTGGCCGAAAGCGCTCTCCCGGATAAACAATAAAGACAAGGCCGCCGCGACCACACCTGGGGAATGGATCAGATACGGCGGTCGGCGGCAGGCAGCGCAGCCGAATACCACGCCCTTCCAGTTGTGTTTCTCACGCCTCTCAAAAAAGAAACCCAGCTCACGGGCCGCGCGCTTCAGGCTGCGGCCGCCGCTTTCCTGTCTCGGAGCCGCGTACAGGAAAGGCTGGTGCGGCCCGCGGGCGAGACGTGTGACCATCGCGGGCGCGTTTAGCGTAGCCCGCCGCTGCTCGGGGCGCCCGCTTCATCGGAGCTTTCGCCGCTCGGACAGTCGGCCGAGCCCCCGAAATACACGCGTGCCGCCGCCACACGGAAGGCGCCGCCGAAGAGAAGGGGAACGGCCCGTTGCCTGTGCGTGCAGCGGGACCCGCTCCGCGCACGCATCGGCCAAATAATTACCCACACCGGGCGGCGATTCCTCTCGGAGGCCCATTCTTAGCTCGAGGTTCGAAACGTCGCCGAGGGTGCGCACTCTTCTTGTTTGTTTACCGTGGTTAATGTTTCGCGCGCATGTCGCTTATGCGCGCCGGCATTAAGTTTCTTTTTTGTGCCTTTTACTATTGTCGTTATTCCGCTGCGCACGACCCAACGAAGATGGGAGGAGGCCTTCGAGAGCCCAGATCGACAAAGTTTCACTGCTGCCAAAACTTCGCGAGGATAGATTCAATGCCGAACGGGCGCGTTCCTCGGGCCAGTCGACGAACACGGGCGTGGAGTGGCTGAGGTAGGAGCAGAATTTATTTTGCGCTTTGTATTGGAGTTTTTGCAATAATAGTAATGAGGCCTTACATTTATTATTATTGCAAGGCTTCTTGTCATGCTGCGCTTATAAACACGGGGCCAGAACTAAAGTTTGAAAAATCAGCAAAACTTTCTTTTTTTGTTTTAATTTTGACCGGCAACTTCGGCGCTCTGAAGCGAAGGAGATTTAGTCTCAGTTATTATATTACCTTCCTGTTTTTCCGGGCGCGGTGTGATGAGCTATCGCCAAGGCCACTCGCAGCTTCCGTCTCCTCATCCCGTAACAGTAGCCTGCATCCTTTGCAAGGGATCGTGGGGCAGTGTTCGCTGCATGGGCTATGTAAAGGAGCTCTCGCTGAACCCCGGCTTTTCTAAGTTCCATATAAGTGACAGGAAAAGTTCTCTTCATCGTCCTGAAATTTAGATAACCGGAAAACTACATGAGCTGCCCTTCAGTGCACGGAGGCATATCTTTTGGACTCAAAACTTTCAAAAACATAAGTAGTAACAAAGTGCTGCTATTTTCGCCGCGATAACTGTTAATGGAAAGCCTAAAAGGTGTAGGTGCCAGCTTCGACGTACTAAACTTAAGCCGTGCGGCGTACTCGTAGCGCCATCTAGGAGAAAGCCGCAGGAGCAGCAAAATGAGACCGACGGAGAAACCAAAGCGTTTCAAAACGAATAGAAGCGTCTTGTCGAAGGCGTCGTGGTGATCGAATGAGCGCCTGTCCAGCCACCTTTAGAAAGCCAAGTGAACGTTGCGTAGTGCGTGCTCGCCTAGCATGACGAAATATGTAGCGGCTTAAGTAGTGCTCTTTCGCAGTACTTCATGGTGTGCTACAGCTGAGCAGTGCGCGTAGGGAATACCTAAGCCGCTAAAAGCACGCATCGTACGAGAGGCGCAGGAAGGGTAGCAAAAGCGGTTCGGGAATAACCGGCACCGTTGTCAGGATAACGGAGTGCCAGGGAGGTACGACTTGCAGAAGCGGCGCAAGCGACAAAGAGATCAGGAGTAATTTTCATATCACTGCACTAACTCCTCAAGGCTACCACAGCTGTTGCTGTATTATACCCCTGTCACACGGGCACTTTCGATGCTCATTGAACTCGATCTGCATCGAGATTTTCCAGCACGCTTGAAACATCCGGTGCTACACGGGAATTTTCAATGCTCCTTGTGAAGTTTCCCTCATGTGTGCTAGGTGGCGCCAAATGTTCCTCCAACAGCCATAACAAGGTGATGTCCGGCAACACTGTGCAGTCGGGGACAGCGGCAGCCAAATCCGTAGCCAGACGTGTGGCGCACCTCTGTGCCTCTGCTGTTGTGCGATGGAACCCGAGGGTCCGCAACGCCTCCGCGATTTCTGCGTAGACTACGGCGTTTCTCTTCTGGCGCCGCAAATTATCTAGGCAGTCTAGCCAGCAGTCGATGAGAGCGGCTGTCTCGCGCTCGCTCCACAGTGTGCGCGTCGACAAGCAGGAGGACGCCATCTTTGTTGTTTACACTGACGGCGAAGCTTGGAGCGTGGTGCCGAGATTATTTATAAATATGTCTCCATATACACTATTTTACGAGGAGCGGGCAGGAGAGGGAGAAATACTCTCAAACACGTGCGCCGCGCGACACCCCACTGTTGCCGTCCTCCCCTGGGCTGATAATCCGGCGCGCGGAACAACGTCCGCGGCTGCTTAGCTACCGGTCAAGCGCGTGTTTGCGTCTGTACAACAAAAGCAGCAATGTTGTACGAAACACCAACGTCTTCTAGACATCATTGTTTTATTGTCGGTTGCGGAAATAGTCGACGAAAGTAGAAAAAACAAAGAAAAAGTATTTACGTGCACCATGTTATGTGAAGGTCTCAGCATGTCTGCGGTATCCATTTCTTCACCGCTTTTCTGCCGGTCCCGAGTTGCATTGGCAGTGGGCGTAGTTGAACAAAAAATACTTGCGCCAACAAAAAGCTTAAACGTTAGCGCACTTTGTGAACGAAATGCAGACAGAAACAAACCCACTGCCTGTGCCTAATATCGGGCGCGGAACGAAGCGCAGCGCCTGGATTACCAAACTATAATCTGTGCATAATTTTAAGAGATCAAGTATTTGGACGGCTTTGGCAAAGTTCTTTTAATTCAGCAGTGCACTATGTGAGGACTTCACAAATTTGGCCACTTCGTTTCGCCGCCCCACATGATCGTCAATATCGGGAGGGTGTGGGGATCGCCACCTGAAAAAAATAAACACGTCGTTAGTGCAAAAATACTAATTTAATTTGCACAGCATGGCATGAATAGAAGCGGCGACATAAACTTTTACCCAACTGGATAAAGAGGAAAAATGCAGCCATGGCAACGTAAGATGAAAAAATACACGGCATGCACAGGACGGTACACTCTGCCACGCATTGTAATAAATTATTCGACTGAAATCGCATCGAATGCACTGTAAAAAAAATCCACACTATGCATAACCGTGCCAGAGATACAACAAATGCAGCCACTTGAGCAGTGCCCCGACCCGATTGAGATTGGAATTCTCAACACAGGTGCGGCGATTCTGCCTGTAAGTGTAAGTGGTAATAGCGTTCCATTAGCGTACCAACCTATTAGATCGTGTAACTGCACATTTTCTGGTATTTGTGCACCAGTGAGTACTGGCGGGAGCGGAGAAGGCGAGAATGCGAATTGCTTTCAGTCAACTGACTTGTATCGCTCGTAGTACGAACAGCCCTACGCAAGCGGCAGGAGGGGCCGAATTTCAATTTCATCGCGCGTATCTCCGCAAACAAACATTCTAATCATCAGAAGTGGATTCGTTTCGGTCATGTACTCGTTGTTTCCAAAATGTTCAGTTTGTAAACGGGGTACTCTGTCGCAAGCTCAGCATCTAAACTGTGACACTCGCCATGACTGTGACACTCTCACGAAACTCTGCCCTCGCCATGTCCAAGCAGGCAGCGAAAGCGTTCATAAAAAACTGCGCTCCACGAAAAACTAGATATTCATTGCTCTCCGCGATCTTGTGTTTCAAACATTTTGCTTTCGTTTTTTCTAACATGCAACACCGTGCCGCATTCGCCCTACAGGCAACCGGCGACAAAAAAGCACGCGTGAACTGCGAGCATGGCACTCACCGATGCTGATCGTTCGCTGCGTCGAGGAATGGTCGCTTGCTCCCAGTTGGTTATTGCAGGAGCTAATGGCATAGCACACACGAGGATGGACACGAGGCGAACGCCCACCCAAAATTTCTAGGCTTGGCAGGAATAAAACGGGCGAATGACACTTTCAGAGATCGCACGCTGCTTCGTCTGCAGCCCACCGGCTGCAAATTATCAGTCCAAGATGGCGTCGGCGGTAGGCGGCGCTGGAGTAAAACAAATATGGCGGCGCCCAGGTATCGAAACTAAAATCATGTATAAGCAGGCATAGTGCCTGAAAATGTTCTGTCTTGCATTTTAATCAATTACAAAAACAACAGTTGTAGTTTTGTTTTTTTAACTAGTGTTTATTTTTATAGCTTCGTGAGAGCGAGAGTGCTTTCGATTGTGCTTGGAACCTCAAGCACTCTTGAGGGGCCGGCATCGAGTCAAGCAGGCTCGAGCTCGATTGCGCTTGAAAGTGGCCGTGTGACAACCGTCGATCTGCATTGATTTCGATGAGCATTGACTCAATGAGGATCGAAAGTGCCCGTGTGACAGGGGTATTATACAGGGTGCTTCACGTAACTTGAACCAGAGATTAAGAAAAAGTGGCGCACCGGAGCTGGGGGAAACGAACGAAATATTGTTGCCCGTCGTGTGGCGCTCCTCAGAGTATTTTTAAACTTCCTTGTAGGTAATTAGCGTACTTATGCAATTTTTTAATATTTATTTTAGGACCAGGTGCGTGTTGTTAAGTTGCAGAGGTTATTACGAAATAACCGATCCAATTTTTTGTAGCAAACTACCTCATACGTGGTCCTTCTTCCTCAGCATTTAAACAAAGCCCGCGAAATACGAAAAAAAAGAACCACGTGATTGAGCACTTGCTATACCTTATTGCAGCGCCGCCAAGAGCGTCCTGAGTGAATTAGTTAATTAAACGAAAGGAAAAAATATTTTGAGGAGCTCCCCGCGACGAGAAACAAAATGCCGTTGGCTTCACCCAGCTCCGGTACGCCACTTTTTTAAAATCCTTGGTTCAAGTTACTTGAAACGCCCTGTATATTGCGCCTCAGCGTGATTGCTATGATTTTTTTTGGACGTGTTTCAGGTCTCGAACTATTAAGAAAATTACCAAAGTGAGAAATTTGGGTTTATCAAAGGGATTGTTAGTTTGAAAGGTGACGGCACATTTGCAGGCAGCGCTGCTTTCTAACTGTACTCAAAGACGCATAGAACAATGAACACAATAAGAAGATATACTTCCGAAGACGTCCCCAACAAAAGCGAGATTTAATCAGTCAAATTGTCACCCTTCCTCATATTTAGCTGCTTACAAACAGAATTATTTATCACCAATATTTCACAGCTAAAGATTAAGAATGCATACCTAACCGACGCTTTGACCGTAACGCAAACACCCCGGCATATTCGGGGCCTTTGCCCGATGCTGTTCGTACCTGGACTGGGTTCAATATTCGTTTACATCTTAATTATTTTGATTCTCTGTTATCCCCCAGTTTCATGTCGTGAACTGTAATCACGCAGCCACTGACAACACACGAACTGAATTCACGCACGGGCACAGGCTCATTATGTGCCTGTACCTGTAAAGCGAATGCGTTATGGATACACCAGCAACAATCGAATATCCACTAGTAAGACTGAGAAGCATTCTTTTTGTAGGTAGCACTTCCCTGGAAAAATACTCATTATAGGTGTTTGCGTTCGAAGTTCCGTGCAGGCGTAAACGATCGCGAACTGAGCCACCCCCCTCATATCGCTTTCATCTGGGCCAACAGTTCCGCTAATCCGTTTATTATCTCTGTAAAAGCCGGAAGGGCTCGACAACACAGAAATAAAAAAAAAAACGAAATACGGGGCTGCACTAACACCGGGAACTTTACTGAAGGTCAAGGAGTTAAAACGCTCAGAACAGGAATTTCAAAAAAAGAGCACGAATGTTGATTTGGCGATTGACGCCACGTTCCAGTTATCATACCGGACACTGTAGTATGCACGCATCTCTTGTTGTAACTGAGGCTTGCAAATGGGTCGCTGACGCACTCGTTGCCATTTTCATATATGGCGGATGCTTGGATCATTTCGCGAGTGATCTCACCTGTGCTTCTTGCTAAATGTGCAGCCTCGCTTTGCACCGGTCTTTGCTACATTGCCTGCAATGTAGGGAAAGATGTTGGGAACACACCTTTCCTTCCTTTAAGTAATTATTTTTACGTGTCCCAGCTACATCGGGGCGGTGAGGGACTCTGCAGAGATAAACGCGGGATCAATTTTCGCCACTTGGGGTTCTTGAACATGCACCGCAGACTGGTCAGTTCACGGGCGTTTTTGCATGTCGCCTCCATCAAAATCCTGCCGAGCCCTCGAACTCGTGCTCCTAGGGATCGTGAGGCCGCAGGAGTGGTTAGCTATTTTTAAAACTCGCACCTACATCGGCCATTAGAGTACGGAAGCGACCTTGTGATCAACTCGCAAGTTCACGCAAACGTTTATCAACAGCTAAAAATAACAACAGGCGAGCGTGGTTCACGGCGGTTCCGCCTAACCGCCTCTTCCTTTCAGACAACCATGCGGTTAGACAGGTTGGTGGGTGCCTGCGAATCCTCGATTTACTTTTATTCAACCTTCCGCATTGTTCGGCGATTCTCTGCTTTGAATCGAGCACGGACACTTTTTTTTTTGCGTTGATTTCATGTCCACGCTGTCATCACCGCGTGTCTCCAACTAAATTCATCGTTAATTTCGGTGCATCTGGTCGCAGCTGATGGGGAAAGCTAAAACAACGCGCATTTTGAGAGGCGTAACCGTCACCATCCTTGGTTTCAAAACGCTTGTTCCATAAGCATCACGAGCTTTCTATGTATCGTGAAGCAACACTGTACTAGTAGTTTGAGCATACGCCTCGCATATGGGAGGTGAGGGGTTCGATCCCCAGTGCCGCAGCGTACGGTTGCCGATGTGCACAAGCTTTCCCCTGTCCTGGTGATCGGCTTCTTTAAACTGAAATGCTTGGGAAATAGGTCTTTTACCTCACCTTGAGTAGATGAAAACACCTTGCGTCATGGCACTCTTTGGCCACTGATACTATTGCGCCATAAAAATACGACATCATCATCTTCCTAACCAAACATAGTTTGCAAAATATTTATTTTCATACGCCTTCTTCGGCCCCTTTATCATTGGCTGGCGCCGTCTGTGACGTCAGGGCTAGCACGCAGCGAGCAATATAGTTCGCCGACCCTGGTGTCAAATGCGGGGCTGTCAAGATGGTGAAAGAATAAAACAAGAAATGAATTCTTACAAAATGCGCCCCATGGAGCTATTGAATCAGTCGTTTCTTATTACCCAGACCAATACTAATGAAGCTCTTCTAGCCCGAAATGTTTTAGAATTTCTGCGAAAGCATTTTTACGTCTTTTTTGTTTGAGAAGCTAAAAACTGCGACAAAGGGAACTTTTAATATCTTGCTCAAACATGCTCTTACATTAGAAAGAGTAGCTTCTGCAGCACCGGAAACATGCAAAACGAAGCTACTGTCGATACCGTGTTGCGCCGTATCATATAAAACACTGATGATGATGGCTTTTCAACTTTTGCTCATAACTGGGGACCTTATCCACGGAAGCCGATGCGAAAACATTGAATAGAGCAGCGGTGTACATCTACAACTCAGGAGCTGAGCTTTGATGCGTATGCAATAAACAGCCCATGGTTCTAAGTACTCCCAAACTTACAACTCACGGTCAACATCAGAGCTTAGTGTAATATGGGTGCCTTGCAAGAAAATTGAGCGTAAGGAATGTGTTCACATTTTAAAGGGATCAGCCAGAAAAACAGGACGGATGACGAAATGCGTACAGGGCGCAGGCTTTAACTGCTTGATTCGAGAACGAAAAGACTGCTTTGTCCCATTCACATACATTAAAAATGCCACGCATATGAATCTTTCTTTACCAGTTTGTCGTGGTACCTCCATTTGTTGCACATGCGGTAACTTATGGAAAATGTTACGCATGTTTTCATGCGCTGCCTTGCTTATAAGTCTCAAAGCGCTGTTCTGTGGTCGGCGATGATCCACCATGACAAACATCCTTCCTCATTACCAAACCACTTCGATTCGGGCATGACCCACGAGCCCAAAAATGACTCTGAAAACTGCGACGAATTTCATAGTTTAAAATATAGTATTGTGTCCAAATATGGCTATTCAGTGCATTTTACTGCGACAGCAGTAAGATTGGCACTTGGCGAAAATTCAAGCGTTGTCTGTGTGAAGGCAGGAAATTTTCTCTGTGGGAAGGTTCAGGAAGTGAAGCCTCCGCTTTCCAGAAGCGCCACCCACCTCCTTACCCCAATTCCACCCTCTAGTAGTGCCACCCGCCACTAACTCACCTAACACCAACCCCCACAAGGCCCCCTCCCACTGGAACCCCACGCAGTAGGGGAACGAAAAAGCTACGGCGAAACCACAAAACGAGGAGCCCTCCAGAAACAACGCCCGCCAGCCGCCTCCACCTCCCACCTAGTTTCAGTTTCAGGATTAGGCGTATTCAGGAAAAAAAAAAAAAAAACCTACTCAAGTACTCTCACTTTCAATCACATTTAGGCTGAAGAATTGATCCTTTTTTTTTTAAGCCGTAAAAGAAAGGTGCGCATTATATTGTATGCAGGGTCTTCTAATCGTTTCCAAAAGGCTGCCATCAAAAGGAATCGGACACGTCTTCCAAGCCCAGGAAATTTGGACAAGGGCTTCTAGTTTGTTGGGCTTCTGCAAAGTAAACCCAGTAGTTTCAGTTCTGAAAACTTCGGTCCAAAGGCGCCCAAAGCTGCTCTACCCAAAATGGTATTTGAAGAAAAAAAAAGTGAGCCAGTGGCAGTGCTTTCTTTGAACACGTTTTGAAACAGTTTTCGTGCCGCTTACGATTTCAAAGACGAATTCCAATTGGAAGGACGCCCGTATCCTTTGATTCGGGCGAGAGGTAATGCACGTTGGTGGTAAAAGTGAAGTATATATAGATTGTGACCTGCTGTGTGCGTGATATAGGGCAAGTGCAGGCTTAGTACGCAACCCTCATCACTTTAGCAAGAAGTACATGAAATCTCTTCGCGTTTTTTTCCAGATCTGTTGACTAATAAAAGTGAAGTAGATCCTCAAAAAGGCATTCAGTTCTTCATCATCATCATCACCACACCCAAACTTAGTTCACTGCCAAACCAAATCTTTTGCTAATGACCTCCAGTTTTTTTTTTTTTGCAACAGCCGCAGATACGCTATTCAAGCAACTTTTTGAAGGTTGTCACTCTATCTGACTCCCGGTCACATATATTACGTTTTTTTTTGGTGCCCACTCTGTAATTCTAACAGGCCATTTGTTCTCAGATCGAGTATTATATTATGCACTGCTCATCTAAATGCTTTTTTAACTTAGTGCTAAAATATCCTCAACTCACGCTTGATCTCTAAGCCACTGTTCTTTCTTTTCCTCTCTTTAGGCTACATCCACTATATTTGTTTGCATTTATCACGGCAATGTTCTAAGCCTTATTCTAGACTTTTTGTTAGCCTCCATGTTCGTAATCTGTAACTGAGAATCACCAAGAAATAACGTTTCCGTATCTTTCTTTGCAGGGACTAGGTGAGCTTACGCGCATATCTTGGAAGAGATAGCCAAATATATTTCGCTATCTCTTCCAAGTTATGCGTTGCACCGTTCGTTATTCGCTCGCTAAATGTACTTCATGATCTGGACCTACAGCGATTCCTTTGCCCAGATATATGCCTTTCTCAACTTCTATGAGCGCCCTACTACTACAGCCCGGAATTGTAGGCATTTAAATCCATTTAAACACCGTTGTAGTGCATTCTGTGATCTGCAGAATTTTCGGAGCGCAGATCTCAAGCGCCCGTTTCTGCGTCGGGTGGCTTGCCTCGGCGTAATCGAGCGAACGAGCGCATCGGAGGATAAAAGAGAGCGAACGCAGAGCGCAGCGGAGGACGAAAGACGCCGATAGAGAAGAGAGCGCGGGGAGGAAAGCGGTAGTGGCGGTAGCGTGAAGGCAGGTCTCGCGGCGGTGACCGGCAGCAAAAGAAAAAAAAGAAAGAAGGAAAGATTGTTCCATGGCATGCTCGAAGGCTCGGACTCCCGCTAGGAAGTCTTGGCACATGGCCTTGGTCCTCCTCTCCCAATGACCTTGGCGAAACGGCGTGCGCGGACTTAGGGTTCTAGATGGTCCGAGCCCTCTCATAATTCGGGGTCGGGAGGCGCAGATTGACGCAAGCTGCGGCATCTGTAACTGCAAGTGTAAGATACTAGTATAGAAATATTGAAGGCAATGGTCCATTCTTCCGGCACGTAGCAAAATCTTTCTTTTATAGTTTTTCCATCGCTCGCATCGAGTAGTTAAGACTGCCATAGAAAACCAATGGGGAACGCTTTTGACGACAGAAAAAAACGTTAATAGGAAAAAATATGCAAGCCTCCTGACAGGAGATCTGCGGATATATTGACTGCTGCAGTGAAAACTTACAATATATAAAAAATTGCGCTCATAAAGTTTTCGCGTTCAAGATTGCTTTTGTCCAGAATTGTTGGGTACGAGGCAACAGGGATGTGTGACGTTTTGTGTTAAAAGGTGTAGCGTAAGAGCAAACAGTGTGTAATATGGTGTGTTACGCGAGCAGCTACGCGCGCGATTGGTGACCAATCCCTCGAAATTTAAGGAATCTGGAGAAGAAGAGGGGAGAGGAGACGGCGAACAAGGCACTGAATTGCGCCGCAGGACCCACTGATTTTCAAGCAACTGCATGCAATAGCCTCCTGTCAGGCGGTGAATTTAATGTGTCATTTCCGATCGATTACATTAGCCTGAGTTTAACTCCCTGTCTGCGTCATTGTCACGTGGCTAAAGCTGTAATGTAATTAACAAATGTTTCCAGCCAGGATTCGCCCGCAGAGAGGCCCAGCTGTAAGCTCGGCGGCGGCGGACCGCCGCGCACGCTGCCGAAGCCTAAACCCATGTCCGCCTCCGTTAGGCACTGCGTATTCCTATATGGTTGAAATACCGCAGCAGCTGCGCTCAAAAATCGCATTACCGAGAAGCGTAATAGTTGGCCAATTTTTTGTCAGCTTTAAGCAAGTACTAACGTTTTTACCAGTTTTCCAGGAAAATATCTACCCCCCCCCCCCACCTCCTTCCTCTCTTATTCCGTCTGCTAGGAAATGGGTCATAGTGGCGATAAAACAATTCCTGCACCGGCTAACGCCGAGCGAGCAAGCAAGCATCCACAGCATTTCATCGAGGTAATGAAGTCAGTGGAGTTAGCCTTGCGTGATAACGTGCTCACTGCGCAGTGTTCGGGAGACCGCGAATAGACGCCGAGGCAGTAGTTGGGGAAAAATCAGAGACCTTATGACTGTTTTGCAGACCAGATGTGTGCCACGCGGAGAGGGCGTAGCTAGATCGACTGAATAACAGCGCCTTCATGAACTTTCCTGTTTCAGGTTGGCCCTGATTACTTTATGTCACGTGCAGAGAATTGTTTCGAAGTGTAGGGCGGAGAGAGGAAGTTTGAAGATTAAGACCTCCAGGGTATCATTTATTTAGCCGCACTTCCAGAAGTGCGAGCACTCTGAGCTCGACTAAGATGACGCAGTGTTTATTTACTGTCCTTTTATAGCAGCACTACGAATGGGGCCCTGCTGGAGATTTTTTGTTATTAATACTGTCGCTAAACATTGTCGCTAAACATTGTAAAGCATAACTGAAGACGCTTGTTGGTGGTTTTCAAACAGTACCTTTCGTCAGAAAAAAAAATGCATATACAGTGATACAGGAATTTTTAACTCGGTATCTCCTCTTCTCTTTCCCCTAGGTAGACGATTGCAGATTTTCCTCTTCGATTTCTCTAGGCAAGGCTTTCTTCACTGATACAACCGGAGTTCCTATAACTGCGTCATTGATATTTACAGGTGCAGCCGTTTGTATAGCCCGTGTGCTGTACAGTTCAGGAAGGAACTGTTCTGCCATTCTAACTTATCCTTGAGGGTAATGAGGTTCTCGTGCTTCTTTTGCTGCGTACATCCGGCCTCTGCCTTTCCTTCTTGCTACTTACAGGTTTCTTCGCACTTTATTGCTTCCTCAATCCTTCTATGCTATAGTTACTTTTGTCGTTTACCTTCTGTTCATTAATCAGCTCTGATAATTTTGCTAATTCTTTTAGCGCTTTGGGGATCATGGCTTTTGATGTTCAGGAGTTTTTAATCAAATCCTTCGTTTTCGGTGACGGTTACCACTTCCCTGACAGCTGCGTTGCCTCCCACTTCTATTGCATATCCCGCAATTATTTTTGCTCAGGATCAGTGGGCTGCATCCAGATTTTCCTTCACAGCAAACTCGTCGATCTGCTTCGTGGAAACTTTCCCGGGTTCTATTTTTAAACGTAGGCTAATTTGAGTCCTCGCAATTCTAAGGCCGCTGCACCCTATCTTTCCTAACACCTCCGCACATTACGCGACGCTGGGATTGGTGCACAGCATGCAGTATATTCCATTTTTATCTCTGCATTCAGGAATTTCGACGCCCACTTTCTGTTCATATGTTTACGATAGAAAGTATTCATGATTCTTAGGTTACACTCTCCGCAAGTTCTACCAACGGCTCTGCTCGGCGAGTCCTGAAATCCGCGCTAGAGTTTCGAAGTGCCTTTCCGCTCTTCAGTGTCTTCCTTGAAATTTATTGGAGAGAATGGCGCAGCTAACGGAGGTTGTTAGCAACGTGTCTATTCTTGTCCTTAACTGGATTAGTTTTGTCGTAATCGCGCATGAAATGGCCCAGCAGTCCCCTCAGTGAAACTAGTATTCCACTGAAAGACGCTAGTCACGGTAACCATACTCCTGAAACAAATCTGAGGTCGATTCCACGTAGTACATTTGCACGCATAGAAATGCGTTGTACTTTGTTATTTTGCATGACTGTATACTTTCTGACCGTTCCCAGAATGTCAAAGTGCGAAAATTGTGGCCTTAGAGACGACATTTATTGTCGTTAAGCGTGTTGTGCATCTCATGCGAACTGTATGTTATGTACACCCCCCGTTAAAAGTATGCAGCACAAGGGCCCAGGCTTGTGAAGCCTGCCTTGAAGGCTTGTGAAGCCTGAAGGCTTGTGAAGCCTTCAGCCTGCCTCGTTACGCAGCGACCGTAATATCTCTCGCGTCCTTAATTTTCCCAAGCTTTGGATTGCTAGACGTGCCAAGGGGCCCCGCTAGAGAGCTTAGAAACAAGCCCATTGGGCTCTATACTTTTGATGGGTGTTGTACCTTTAAGTCAATGTGGAGGCAATATACCAATTTTGACTTTTCTCTCCACGACTAGATACAAAAAGCTTCCCTAATGAGCAACACTACACTCACTTCTATCACCATCATTTCTATTTCAGCTGATATCGTTGCAGTGCCTAATTAGACGATTAAAGTTGGAATCAAATTAATCACAGAGTGTGGACTAAATTTGAACCTCACGGCTTTTGTGGGCAGTATGAAGGTGCATCAAAGAAAAACCGAGGATGTGGTTTCAGTGCACCTACTTTTCTGCACTATAGGCCGCCATCACTAAGGATTACACGTTACATTCACAGGGACAATACATTGTGCACATTATGTAGTCCCGTGCGTTCTGCGGTTATTCATCCCTGTTACGAGTAACCAACTGGCCTACAACTACGCCCGCCTAAGTTACATTTGAATATGTGCCGGAGCGCCACGAACATTCCGCTGCACAGCTGGCTGCACATGTAGCGTAACTATTTACCTAGCTTAACAGCAGAACTTTTTAGCCATGAAAATTATGATGGTGCCAACACGATTGTTTGTTCGCTGCTTTTCATCCCCATTAGACAAAAAGCCAACCATTTTTTCTAATTTTTATCCTGCGTTATCATGAACTCTACATGAAATCCGGTTGCGCTGCCACTAACGGAATATTATGTACAGTAGCACTGATTCTACTAGCCGCACCAGGGACTATGAATCTTAAAACTTCATATTTTTGCTAAACGCCAGTGAATGCATACGCACCGGCGCCTACTGTGTACATAGATGTGTAACGCGAAAATCCCTTTCCCTTAAAAACGAGTTCCGCGAAAGAACTGCGAGGCTCTTGCTGCGGTTCAATGAAAACTGGCTGAGAGAAATTTTTACGTGTGCGTAATCAGGCTAATACATCTAACAGCCTACACTGCTGAGTACATAACGCAGCCAGCGGTACTATTAGACTTTGCGGGTCGTGTAAACCTATTCGATGCGCCAAGTGTGCAACTCAGGTTAATGCGGACCTTTCAGTTCGACGACCGCTGTTATTTTTGCGGCGAAAGCTGTATATGATACGTCCTTTGATACGCACGCGTGGACCCTGGGCGGGTGAGGGGAAGCAGGTGATGGTTGAAGCTGGAGAGGAAGTGAACTCGCAACGCCGGAGCGCTCGGCTCTCCTTGTATAGGTGCTGGTGAGGGAAAGCACGGTGGAAGCTTCGAGGGGAGAACGTGGTTGAGTAGACGGGATGCTAGCAGAGGTGACGTTCGCAAATGTCACGCGAAGCCGCAAAAGAGATATGCAGCTCGGACATGTAGCACAGTTCTTGCTGACTTTTGTATAGCGTGAACGTTGCCTCATTTTTCTATTTAATTGATGAAAATGCTTAGACGGCATAAAATTAACCCTAAGGACCTCTAAACCCTCTCTTAAACACTAATTATTTACTTTCCATTTTAAGAAGGACCATGCGCGCAGCTCGCTCATTCTGCCCTCCCATACCACGTTCCTCTCGGTGCAGTTACGCATTGTCCAGGCGCGAGCGGCCTAAGTTGAAGTTCTTATGTTTTGAGCTTATAGAACTTATGAGGAAGCGTTACAAAAAAGTAATATTAATAAAATTGTGATCACTGTTACTTTCCAGGCGATATGTTTAGCGTGTCGTTTAAAATAAACGAGAAAATTACGGTTTGCAATTTCAAACTTGGTGTATGTCTCTCGTCTCCTTTATTTATTGCTGTTGTGCGCTCTACATTCTGCTGTCCTAATGTGTACTTTCAATTTCTTGATAACCTGCTTATTTCTTAGACTTTTTGTTATGTTCATTTTGATGTCGCTAAAGATTTCCTTGTGCACATATCTCTGCCTTGCCTATTTCCCGGGCGAAGTCCCGCAAGCCTTTCATGGCTCAACAAGCCCGTTTTTTATATTGACGTCCAACTTAATAAGAATTAAAGTATATCATTATAATAAAAATTAAGTCTATAATTAGCCCATACACACCTTCAAGACGTCAAATCCCTCATACTGCAAGCCTGTTATCACCATTAATTATTATTATTGTTATTGATCTTAGGACCGTATTGTCATTATGCTTAAGATACAAGTAGACCAGTTGGCTAGCTTGATATCTGAAATGCGCTCATTGGTGTCATTTCGGACCAGTATGACTCCACACTAGCCGTATTGAACGCTTGACTGGAAACAGTCTAGGCACATGAGTCAGATGTTTCGGAACTCAGTACCATGGCCTCTGCTCAGGCGTCTCAATTTCAGTCGCTGAACGAAGACCTGAACGACACTGAACAGTACAGCCGGAAGGCTAACCTTGCGATCAGCGGCTTACCAGCTGAAGAAAATGAAAGTATCGGGCTCAGGCTTCGCTCTCTGGGGGCTATGGTCGGGCTGCCTGAGTTGCAGCTGTCGGATACCGAAACTGTGCCTCGCCTTCGCAGCAAGTGCGACTCAACACCCGCTTTGCTTGTCAGGTTCAGCAAGGACTCTGTCAGAGAAGAGGGCCTCGAAGCGGGAGGAAAGCTGAATTCCCCTGCAGCCATTCTACGAAGACGTCAAAGACCTCATCACCTGCTTCGCGGACCAGTTCTTTTCGGTGTACGATTCATCGAGCGACAGTGCAGCGTGCGCATTGGGATCTGCTGTAGAAAAAATTCAGGGGGCACTTTGGCTCTCTAAAGTGCTGCAAGGCGAAAGCGTTTCCTGGCCACTGTTTGTTTTTATTTACTTTTCTATTTGTCGTATTTTCTTAGTCGCTTTGGGACGTTAAACCCCACAAAACCAAACCAAACCATTTGTCGTATTTTGTTTTTATTTATTTTTTGCTCCTTTTCTCAATTTTATTGTTTTATTTTATTTTCACATCTTATTTTTATTTTGTTTTATTTTTGTTTATTTTCTTATTTTTATTTTTTATTTTCCTTTTCTTGACTTTACTCCTTTTATTGTATTTATGAAGCCCATGCATTCACTAGATGCGCCTTTATTCATGCTGGAACCTTGAGCCTTTTAAGCAGTGACGCCGAAAGGCGGACAAATCTGCCGACGCTTCTGTCGACACGGCTGCCGACGCGTCTGTCTACACTCCTGCCGACGCGTTTGTCGACACTTCTGCCGACGCGTTTCTCGACACTTCTGCCGACGCGTATGTCGACACGGCTGCCGACGCGTCTGTCGACACTCCTGCCGACGCGTCTGCTAACGACAGTATGAGGCATTAAAGGCTTTCGCCTTAATACACACCCGCCGCGTCGGCACAGTGGTTAAGGCGCTCGGCGATATACTGAACCGGAGTACTCGGGTACGAACGCGACCGTGACGGCCGCGTTTCGGTGGAGGTGAAACGCAAAAAGGCGCCCCTGTGCTGTGCGATGTCAGTGCACGTTAAAGATCACCAGGTGGTCGAAATTTATTTACAGAATACTGCAGACCCTTCCGGAGTCCTCCACTACGGCACCTCGTTCGCTCTTTCTTCTTTCATTTCTACCTCCTTCCCTACCCTCACGGTGCGGTTGAGGTGTCCACCAGGAAGTGACAGCTACTGCGCCATTTCCTGTCCTAAAAAAGAAAAAAAAACACTAATTGTAGAATACACTGCAAGTCAGTCTTTCTGGATGAACGCCTTGTTCTAATAATCCAATGAAAATGAAACCATCATTTACTTGTGGTCCTAATGACATTTCTATGGCTGTTCTGAAAACTTTTTCCGGCATACTGATTCCTTTCCTAGAGTCGATATGCATCAATTGCCAAAATTATACCGCCTTTCCCAGCGCTTGGAAAATCGCTAGTTTTTCCTGTGCTCAAGTCAGGCATCAAGACTGACGTCTGTAACTGTTGGCCAATCTCTTTCCTGTGCGCTGTGTCTAAGCTCTTTGAATTAGCCCTGCAATCCATTCTTAAAGATCTAAAGTTTGCTCTTGCTTTGTCCTCAACTAATTCGGCTTTGTTCACGGTGGCTCCACAACAACGAATCTTATCAGCTCTAACTCTTAGTACTCTGCAGTGATTTGTAGTAGAAGTCAAGTAAACACTGTTTACTTCTATCTTAGCAAGGTTTTCTGTGTTGTGAAGAACCCCATACTCATCGACAAACATCTTCATTGTAAAGTCGACCTGCACTTGGTTTTTTTACTGCGTAGCTTCCTGCAGAACCTCAGTTGTTATGCCTGCCTTAACGGTCACTCATCTTTAACTTGTGAAGCAACTACTTGTATACCACACGGCTCTGTACTGTGGGCCCTCCTTTTCTTTTCAGTTTTTATTAATAATATGACAACTGCAATACAAAAGTCTTGTTTTCTTCTCTACGCGGATGGTGTTAAAATATTTAAACAAACCTGTGACATTCATGAATGCAGAATGCATCAAAATTATCACTCGCTTTCAGTGTCTGGTGCCGGAAAAAAAAAAACCCGCTCAATTCTTAATACTGAGAAGACATCAGCCATATATTTTACATCAAAACAAAGCTTTTATTGTTCTCCTACAGCGTAAACTCAGCTATTCTGCCAAAGTGTACGAGTAAACGATCTCGGTATGTATTCCGACCGCACTTTGGCTTTTCCAACCGTATACAGCATATAACTTCCCATACTATACGTATACCTTTGCTAGTGTATGCACGCTGGACTTCTAAGCAATTTAATAGCCCGCGTCCTTTCCCGACGCTCTATGTGGTTCTATGCCTCCCGCTATTACAGTGTGCCTTGTATTACGAAGAAGAACCTGTATGTTCAAATCCTGCACAATTTTTTGCCAGTAGCGAAGTATCCCTTTAGTCAGAATAGGATACTTTCGCCTAAAGACAGCTTGCTTGACCTGTCTGTGCTTCCATCTCTAAGCTGCTGGCGGCTTTGAGCTGTCCTATTTTCTTGCTCAAAGTCCGCCACGGCACTCTTAATTACGTCTTTCTTCTTCCCCTAATCACTGTTTGCCGGCTAGAGCACACTGACCTTTCTAGTCATCAAACAGTCTCCAGGCATCAGGACTTGTATGACACCCACTCTGCCAGCCTTGTTCTTTCTAAAGTTCCTATCATTTCTTTGCAAGGCGCTGAAAAACGTGAAAAACCTAGCTCTTTTGTTCAAACCTTTCACCTTCTCCGTCTTTATCACTTCCCTTTTCCTGCCGTTGTTCTTCCTCGATGAAATTCATCAATGGCGCACAATTTATTTATTGTTCATAGTTATTGTGACTGCACCTCAAATTCCTTTCATATGACTTTCAGTGCATTGCTTTCGGCAGCTAACGGTGGAGTTCCTTATTCTACTGTTCACCATGGTTTCGTGTTCTTGTAAGTATTATAACGTTGTGTTCCATTTTGCTGCTTTTCTGTGTTTATATACTGAATCGTAACCTGGATTTCATTAATTAATACCCTCCGTTCCATAGCTGAAACCGCGCAGTTGCTCATTATTGTTATTCGCAAGGAGCCGACAGGAAGAGTTATCATGCGTACGCTAGAATCTGTGGAACGCGGGCAGTTATGGAGGTCTCAGTTGACGATCCGATTAGAACGGCAGACCAAAAATGTGGCAATGGGTTATTCTGTTGTCGCTAGTACAGGACGTTTGCTCGTGCAAGGAGCAATTACTTTATTTAGAACTAAAAGGCTTGAAATTGCATTTCAGGGAACTAAATTGAAATTGTAATGTACACTCGAGCTCATTCTGGACAGTATGCTTCTACAGCACAAAATATGCGGCAAAAAAAGGAAAATAAGTCTGTGTTCTGGCTTTAGTTTCTGTTTTCGCTCTGTGTACAGGTTTTAATCATTCTCCGAATACACAACGCACGTCATGAAGGGAATATGTACATGTAACTTTTATTGAACACGAAATAAATAACCACAATCTCACATTTTGTTTGCATATTTGTCACAACTACACAAGGAAAACAATCAGAACCAGTCAGCTGGGTGATGGATATGCGATGAAACCTGTAAAAAAAAATACGTGAAAGATTTTTATGCGAAAAAA
Source organism: Amblyomma mixtum (assembly GCF_055824585.1). Classification (NCBI taxonomy): domain Eukaryota; kingdom Metazoa; phylum Arthropoda; class Arachnida; order Ixodida; family Ixodidae; genus Amblyomma; species Amblyomma mixtum. The sequence goes on along the minus strand of NC_143014.1, from coordinate 163,017,771 downwards.
TTTTTAAAAACACTTGCAAGTACATCTGTATTTGAGGCGTGAAAAAACAAACAAACAAAAAACATGGTATTAATATTGAAACCCGCTTGAGCTTGAAATGACCTCACCGGTGGTAACGGCGGGGCTGGATTATTGATTTAATTTAATTATATGAATTCAGAAATATTACACTGCCTTAGTGCGGAAACCTTCTCCATCATTACTATTCTCCGAATACACGGTGCTTCGCAGCAAACTCTGGATGCTTCAGATCATATCGTTTGAGGTCGGGCTCAGTATAACTTGTGTCATGATAGTAGATGCTGCAGCGTAAGTTGGCTTTTTTCGCTGTGGTACGCTGTTGAGAGGCACCACCAAAAACTAAGGAACGCTGAAGTCCTCAGACGTAACGATGCAGACGTTCGCGTAGTGCCTCGTGATAATGCTACAGCCTCAGCTGGTGTGTTGCAGTAAGTCGTACAAAACGCGACAACACTGCGTGACGTGCAGCACGGCCTCTCCTTTAGTTCAATTTTTGTTGGTCATGAGTTCTTGCTTATCTAGTCGTGCCCAAATGCGCAGAACCACCAGGAAACAACTGCCTGTACAAATGGAATCAGAAAAAAAAATCAAAGCAAATTTTTACGCGGAAGTCAGTTGCATACGCACCATTTATCGCTTTGCTCTTCATTAAGTGTCCCCCTTAATCATCCTTTCAGCAATCCGGGACCAGAGCCGATTCCTGTGTGGGCAGCGATAGGGACACCAGGGTGGATCTTCTTCACCTTGTCTTCTCTTTGCACAAAATACGCTGGTCCGGTCAATGTTTTCACGTAGCCGAATGTACCGGGGCCTCCGATATAAGTTTCTCCCAAGGGTACACCCAGGCCACCGCCAAATCCACCGCCAAAACCACCGCCTAAGCCTCCCAAAAATCCACTTGCGACTCCAGCTCCGTAGCCCCCTCCGTAGCCTCCTCCGAAGCCTCCTCCGTAGCCTCCTCCGTAGCCTCCTCCGTAGCCTCCTCCGTAGCCTCCTCCGTAGCCTCCTCCGTAGCCTCCTCCGTAACCTCCTCCGTAACCTCCTCCGTAACCACCTCCATAGCCTCCTCCAAATCCTCCTCCGTAGCCTCCTCCGAAGCATTTCCCGCAGCCTCCTCCATAGCCTCCGCCATACCCGCCTTCAAACCCACCTCCATAACCTTCAAAGAATCCTAGTGAACCGTATCCGGATCCAAGGAAATTCCCGAAGCCACCGCCATGTCCAAATCCATGGCCATGTCCAAATCCGCCGCTCAAAACGGCGCCAAAGAATCCGCAAGTAAATACGGCACAGATCTGAAAATTAATGAATAATAATTAGAAGTGCTATAAGGACAACATGCACTATCGTAACGTGAAAAAGTATTTGTAGTTGACAAATGCCATCAGGCTGTCTTTGTTCAATTGCAAATGAGGTTTGCGTGGACTGCAATTAAAAACACAGCTCTTATTTAATTCTCTTTTGTTGTGGTTCTTTATTTTATACCCTACGCATTGATCGTAATCGCTTCGGTGCCTCGCAGTTTTACGCTTACAGTAGTTCTACCTAGCACACAGGCGCCCACACCGCTATCTGGATGAACTTAGAGAAATTGCTGTCGGAATGAAGGGAACCATTTTTAAGTGGAAGAAAAATAATCGAGAATGGAGGCAAAAACGAACAATAATATGGGCAGTGCAGCACATGATAAAAACTCAAGCTGCGCTAACTTAATTTTATGTTCGAGAAATTCACAAGCGAAAACACATATCAATGAATGTTTGCAGCATAGGTGGAGCTCCAATGAGAGGTACCGTCTTTGTCAAAAGTAACCAGGCTGCATGGTTTGCTTCTAGCTTGTATAGTGGAGCCCTTGTGGCTTTCCTAAAGATCAAAACGTGTTGGAAGGTAAGAAGACCCCCAGTCCTTACCTTTAACGACCATTTCAGCTTCAGAGAAGCTGTAAGGACGCCACTGTACGAGATATAAGCAAACCATGCAGCCTGGTTACTTTTGACAAAGACTGTACCTATTCAGGGGCCTAAGTTACGAGGTGCACCTCAAAAAATGATACGTACAGCCAAGAACAAACACGCTCAAGGTGGGGGCAATCGACGAAGCGTTCTTACAGTGTGGAATAACCCCGTGGTAATTAAGATGACAGTGCCTTCAGCTTCCACAACACTTAAGCGTTTCAGTGAGACCGAATAGGGTTTAGTTCTTTTGCTTGCACGCGTTACGTTTGGCAGCAGCGTACTGCATACTACGGGGTACGCAGGCAAGAATGCCTGCCATTTTGTTTTAACCGAGCTGCGTCATTTCTCTTTAACGCTGCGTACGTCTCATGTGTGACGGTCTGCTTCGGTCACATCTCATGCGTCGCTGGTTACAATAATAATTAATGGCGGAAATTTGCAACACGGCCGCCGTAGTGGGGCCGAAACGTCATTTTTATAACGAATGGACAGCGAATGGACAGGGCTTGAAGAATTTCCGCCATGAACGTACCCGACCAGACGGGTTTCAATCAAGCCCTGGACTTCAATAATGGTTACTATGCTCTGCAGAGCTCGCAGCTCTGCAGCACATAATAAGATGTCGCAAGCATTCAGTGACCGTTTAGATGCCGTGTTGTTTTCAAGTTCCCGGCACCTGTTTCTTTTACCGAGGATTGAAAAATTCCTTAACAGATTAATGCAGTGAACAAGAAAATTAATGCGCGCGCAAACTGTCAAAGACGGCGTACTCAAGAGTGCACCGTCTTTCACAGCTGTTCTTAATCAGGGATATGGAATAAGCGTGCTGGCTTCAGAAACTAAACACAGCTATATTAAGGCGAGCCGAACGCGTCTTTAGATGCCTGTAGTGAGCGTAATGAGGTTTTCGTCTTTTTATTTTTTGAAGCCGAAAACAAACTGGAGGTCTCAGAGTGTCAGTTCCAGGCTTACACCGACCGCGCACGGAAACAACCAGAACGATGCTTATTAATACGACCGTCGCCACAATGCGGGGCTCTTGAGGGTGTCAGTGTAACTAGATAAATGTTGAAATTGGCTTAGCTTATTCTCACACTATTCTAGTATTAACTAAGCTCTGCAGAGGCTTTCACAATGACGCCTACAACAGACGAGCGACGCGGGGTCATACAGAGTACCACTTGTTTACAAGCCTCTGTTTCGCGATATAGGAACGATTATAATTCAGTGCTCGAGCACGAATACGGTTCGTGCAATCTGTGCAGTTCGGGTACAACTTTAACGACAAAACGTTTCATTTTTTTCAGCGTATGCTAACAACACCACGTCTCCGGATACCGAGTTCGGCAACAATTCCTCAGTGCGCCACAGACCAATGCCGTGTGCGTACGCACATCTCCATACAGCGAACGCACGTTTGCAATGTTCGCCCAGTGAAGCTTCGCTCGCGCATTGGGACAAGAAGGGGGTACGCACCAGCAGCTTCATTGTCGCAGGCTCGGAATGGGCACAGTCGAGGGTGTCGTCTCAAGGTCTTTGCTTTTATACGGCCAGATACCGATCTCCGCCAAATCCGTCGCCGCTGCGCGTCGATCCGGCGGGACCACACGAGTGTCCCACGTTCGATGTGGCGAGCATCCTTTTGTCACCAGGAAGGAGGAAGGCGCTGGAGCACGCAGTAAAATCGATGCGATTGACGTCTCAACTTCCATATCAACTGCCTTTTCGCCCGCTGGCAATGACCTATACACGGCACTCTCGGCGACGCGCTCAGTAACAACGTTTTCTGAAATAGAAGAAAGGCAAAACAGCCGCGTATGGCTTATCACGTTTCCTTTGACCGCGTTTGCGGAGCTGTTCCGCATGATAGTTATCTAAAGAGGCAAGACACGCGACATTCTCCGCTCCTAAACTTTCGATCTTTTTGTCGTGCTTCGGAAGGAGCGGTTTGTTACAAATTTTGAAGCCAAGGGTACGCGCTGCGTCCGCCGTAGCATCGAGACAGAGCGCAACTAGCGGCATCTGCAATGCAATGACCTCGTGAACTTGGTGCTTTGCGTTTGCGCTGCACATAGCGGAACTTGTAAGTTTCAGCTGCAGTGCTGCTATGCGTCAGAACAAAACACACGGAAAGAAGCAGCAGCTCGGTTTCGTGCCGGTCTTCCGATTTCTGGTAGTCTTTCCTCCTCTATGCTTTCCTGGACGTCCTAAGTGGGAGAGGGATCTTTTCCTCCATACAAATGCGACCATAATGAAGTCTCGATATTAAAGGCGATTTTGCAGCTCTTACTTTGTCACAGTTCGTTTCTTTTTTTATTGCTGCCAGTGCTGAAATGCACTCAGGGCCCTGTGGGAATTACAAGGAGAGAGAAAGCGTACAAGCAGGCAGAACCGGCAGATAATGTTAGCAAGAAAAAAAAAACACAGCACAATGCGCGAGTTTCTGACGTAAAAAACCAATAAAGTTTGTAACCGACTGAACACAACGCAAGTTCTGCCATTAGACGATTGTCTGCATAATGGCAGAAGACTAACAAAAAATCACTTTTTTGCCCATTTAATTAATCTAAATATGTCAGTGTCAGGAAAAAGTAACATAAAGCTTAAAAAACATATAGACGCGGTAGAAGCACAATGTTTAAAATAGATACTCTCCTCTCTTGCCACATTCGCATAAACACCAACGAAATTTTCCGCGTCTGTTCCAAAATGTTTTTGGCGTGTGGATGAGCGTACACTCGTACGTCCTTGAGCAGCCGGTTATAATACCCGTAAATCTCCTTCATCAGTGCGGATTTTGTTGTCCTTTACCTAGGAAGGAAGGCAACGGCAACAGGTCACAGTCATGAAGCGTGCGCAGAACGTTGCTTAGTTGCTTAACTAAGTTGCTTTAAAAACTGCAACCGAAGTTCCCAGTGGCGCTTGAATTTTCGTTGCAAACTAGAACGAATAATGCTTTCCTCACAAGACACTGGCTCTAAAGAGCTCCTACACCATTTCGGCCGAGATTGTTGAGAGGTTCGTGAATCGTGACTGCCTCTAGCGCCCGAGCGAGTGTAACCGGTCCGCACAAAGGAGCACGGGATGGCAGCCAATGTGCCGGTTAATCAAGAGCCATTCCATCCTAAAAGGGTGCTCGGCGCGGCAACACAAGGCATGGAAGAGAAGTGTAGATCCCGGAACGCCATTATCAACCAAGTGGTCCGGACACCAAAAACTTAGTACAACTAAGTTGCTTGTTTCACCCATGCGATCCTTTCATTACCATTTTTATTAACTTTTTTTTTGTTGCGCGCGCTTCGCGTGAAAAAGCATATTACCGCCGATGCGGGCTTCAGTAAAAGTGGCTGTAAATAGGGCTCGCTGGTGTGTACCTCCCAGCCGTGTTTTGTCCTGCCGCGGAAAGCTCCTACATAGAATTGATCACCAACTGGCCTATAAAAAAACCCTTCTTAGCCATTCAAATGTGCAAACCGCTTTGTAAGTGCTGCCCAAGAATTAAGAACCTCACTATTTCAAAGTGCTTTTTTCGCGGCTGCGTTGGCCGCAGTGCTTCGGGGGCCACATCGTGGTGGTTGAACATGATGACCCGTATTTACTGTATACAACAACCTGCATCCAGGCAGGTGCACTAGTTCGAATGTCGGCCACCCGTACCAGGCACCGATTTATTTTCGGCTCGAGCAGGTTTCCTAAGGGTGACGAAAAGAGTAAAAAGAAACGAGACTTTCACAGTGGAGCCCCCTGCAGCGCCTTTGTGAGCGCTCTGACGCTTACAGCTGGTTAGCGGCGCACTGATCGACACGGTTCCTGTTTTCCGGGTTCTACCGATTGTTGTACTCGTTTCCGCGGACAGTAAAGTAAGCCGTCAGTTGTGCCTGCCTTAACCGACCGCTAGCAGCGCTGACCATTAGGCAATCAGTGTTACTTTATCTGGCCGCGTGAAGTGTACGAGCGTTATGTTATGTACGAGCGTCTGCGTGCTGCATATAGACGGCGCTGCAGGCGCAGCTGCAGCCCTGCGAGGAAAACACTTTGTGCCCTCGGGGCAGGCGCGCGGGAGCGCGATAAGCAACGAGAGATACGACAGATATATCGCTAGAGTGCTACATTTCCGCGCTCCGGAGAATAAATAGCTTCCACGCTTCCATTCCAATAACTTCCATTAGAAGTCGAGCCATGCTCTTTTCCACTGCCATTTCCTTTATTTTACTGAACGGTCCTGAACCAAGCCTCTGCCTTGTGTTCTACTAGGTAGTTTGATAGGAGCAAAACTCTATGTGTAGGCATTGCTCTCGCGTATGTTTGCAAGCAAGTAATCTGCTATTAATTATTCGTGCGATAAGTGTGTTCAGTGGTCACTTGTCCCTAACCAAGCGCCCCGAGGCACGAGAAGAATGCTTCTACTCAGTGTTACAAGGAAAGATGTGGTTGCTCTTTTGTAATTTTCCCATCGTTTAAGAGATAATTATCGGCGGTCAGAAGTTTTAACAGCCAATCAAATACATAAAGTAGCGTGAAGTTCGTCCAGTGAAATCCGTGAATGATGGTTCTCAAGAATTCCATTTCATATTTCAGTTAATTTGAGAGCATGCTACTCGCTTCAGGTCACGCAATTTCTGAATACGCCTCCAAGCTTCTGCCCCATTTTGTTGTTCTTTTGGCAAACGAGTCGAGCGGTGACGAGGTGCAGTTCGTACTCAAGAAAAGCCAAGCACTTGTTCGTGGGTACAAATGCCGTTACTCGCTATTAATGTCCCCCATGCTGTCAGGAGCAGGATTTTTATTTATGCTGGATACCATTCGGCAGGAAAATTTGAAAATATTGCTAAAAGTTTCGGCCTTAGATTCCGCTAAACTTTAGGGACGATGTTCGCTTGAGTATCTCAATAATCAGGGTTAACAACATTTCATACTCAAAAAAAAAAAAAACCGTTCTTTGTACCGAGGCTTTATAAAGCCCCCAAAAAGAAAGGTAGGAAAACCGTCAACGAGCCTGCATGCGCGGCTGTTGTTCGTGGTTCATTACGACATCAAGCTGCACTTCTGCTATTTCGATATACTTGCCCTTCTAATACACGAGACTGAATTCCAAGCGGAACAATGATGCACTGCAGCGGAATTTCGCTGCGGCTAGTGATCAACTTGGTCACGTGTCTTGCACACGCACTCACGCAGCGCCCACCTGAATCTCTCCGCACCACTTCCCCTTTCGGCATCGTCGTTCGGGGCATGACAGATGGGCGTCACACTGCTGTGCCCTTAGCCCATGACCGCGTAGCCTGCGTCTAAGGGGAGGCCGCAAGCGCGAAACCTGGAACGTGCGTGCAGCACCCTAGCGTGCACACGCTCCATTACACGCTGTGTGTTCGCCGCCGCCAAGGTTGTTACAAGGCCGTTATCCGTCACACGGTCGCTCATTACATTGAGGGCCTGACCCGTCTTCCTTTTCCTTATTCCTTTCATTCTTGTTTGTTTCCGTTTGTTTGTATGCTTAAGCGGCTTGATTTATTGCTTACTTGTGTCTGTCCCTCCTTTCTTTGTTTTGTTGAGCAGGCTCATCTACTCATCCGCGGTTCATTCAGAAATTAGCCTCTTACTACGTCTCACTGAGGCACGCATCTTAAGCACACTTGAGCGACGCGTTCGATAGCCGCAATAATCGAGCGCGACTATACGCGCATTCGCAAAAGCGCGCGCCGTTTCCGCGGGTACGCGCGGCGCGCGTGATAAGCTGCACCGCCCAAATGGACCGCGTTATAAAATAGGGCCTCCGCGGCGCGTCAAGCCAGTACACGCGTTTCCATCAGGAAGTATCTTTCTCTCTCGCCCTCTGTAAATGGAAACGTCCTTCGGGCGGCCTTCCTCTAGCGGCCGCACTAGGCCGTTTGCCGAAACTCGAATAGAAGAGCGTTTTGCGCTTCCAGTCGCATTTGTGCGCTGAGAACGACTCACAAACGGCTAGGGAAAGCCACACTGCTCTAATCCCACCACCACCGCTTGAACTGTTTCTTTCTTTATTTACTGACTTATTTTTTTCGTTGTTGCGCGCGCTGGCAAGCAACGAAGGTGAGGACGAAATAAAAGAAGGACCGGCCCGCCTGAAATTGGTAAGTAGCGGAAACTCGAAGACGGCGGCGCTGCGGGCAAAACAGTCGGTGGGATCGAGGTGTGTCTGGCCGGAGATAACACGCATGTGCGTAAGGGTAGAGCATCGCTTGCGCCTCGCTAAATCCGGGACACGAGGAAATCACCGCTGCGCAGCTGCGACGGCACTCGCTCAGGCGGAGGCTGCGTCGAGAAGAGGGCGGGGAGGGGAGCCCTGTCGGAGAGTTTCTGTGTCATCTCAGAGAGGCCAGGAGACACGTGCAGCGCTCGCGTGATCAGCCAACTTGTCCCTAGAGGGCGTTGATCTAGCCTCGGCGGGGATATTTCGGCAGAATCGCTCTTTCCAAGTAAGCCGCCGCGTTCTGGTTTGCTGCGTCTAGAGTTGCTCCTCGTCTTTCTCTTTCAGGCATTTTTTTTAAATTTATTTTTTTTACTTCCTCGCGTATTGCTTAGCTCAGATGACTTGGGGAGAAAAATAAAAAAAAATAGAAAAGAACACCTCGGTATGAAGCACTTCCTTGACTAGATCTGTTTCTCCCTAAGCACCGCGCGCCAGCGATATTCAGGCTAGAGCTAATAGCGGCGGTTATCTCCATCTTCTTTTCTTCTTGAGTTTGGCCCGCATTCCTCTGGTGTCGCTTGCGAGCAGCGGAGGGAGAGCAGGACGTTACAGAAGAACGAGTTGATCGCTATCTGCTGAGCTCACCAGCAGCCCTTTCTTGCTATATAAAAGGCGCCAAACAACAATTAACGGCGGAAAGCCGTGCTCCGCACTTATGAGCTGAAGCTTTAGCACTGTGTTATTCGTTGCAATCTTTGCGGGAAAATACCGACCACACGAATATCCTCCAAATGGCTACTTGCTGCTGCAGGAAGCTGGCGGCCGGAAGCCCCACTTCGGCTTAACGCACACCGTATATATTGGAGCGAGATGATTTTCACGGGCACAGCACAAACCTGCGGGACAATTATGCGCCTTCGGTGAGAATACGTGTGCCGATTTAAAACTGGAGTTGCAACTCCGCTCACTTTTTCTCATGCTTCCTCGATTAGGTTTGATATCTGGGCAGTGCAAGGACAGCACGCGTTGGACAAGTAGTCCTTTATATTTTGCGCAACTTACCAGCGCATCATTTGCTTCCGCCCTGCGTATTCCTCCCACTATTACCCATCTTTCTTGACAGGCAGCTACAGCTATTCCTGGTCAAGTAAAGTAATGAAGTATGAAAAAGCAGAATGCTGCTAACGCAGTAGAGTTCGAAGGTAGAGTCGCGCAGTTGGTACACGTTGTGGTAGGTGTTGCGCATAGTTAGCGCGTACGATTGTGCAAATAAGTGAGATAGTTGGTAAGGCTGCTTTAAGAGCGGTGTTACTGTAGCAGACGTAGATTTTTTTTTTTAAGTTTTAGACGTTGAAATCAGTAAGTATTTTAGTTCCCTGGCATATTAGCTTTACAGTGCTGACACTGATCAGGCATCACTTCGTGTTCACATAGTGCAGCTCGTTTTCTATTCACCGCATCATGGGCACAATTCTAGACAAAACATTCTTCTTCGTTCGTCAGGCGCCGGAAAAGACTTCAGGATACAAATTCCTCGCAAAGCGAAAGAAAAAGTGCGTTGCTTCAAGCGAGGCTGGAATGGCTGAGCAACTAACTGGGGTGTTACTCGAAATGCGAAGTGCTCGTGCGGAGTGCTTCACTGAAATGCACATGCATAAAAACATTTCTAGGGCCGACTGTAACTCTCTACGCAGCGAGTTAAGCACCTTCCGTATCTGCACGCACTCTCCTGGGGCAAACGCATAAACCGCAAAGTTTCTAAAAAGGGCAGAATTGAGGTGCGTTCCTTAGTTTCTCATAAAATTATGAGCGTTGATTCGCCATTAACGACGAATATCCATAGCATTGCGCGAAGACCTCCACTAGATACCGCTAAGGGGCGGTAGAGGGAGTGTCAAAATTTTTTATTTTCCCTTATTTGTAGATTCCACATCACATTGGACACGGCGTAGAGCATTCTGCGCAATGAAAAGATGGACATGTCCAGTGTTTGTTACAAGTGTATATTGGGCTATACTGACGAAGACCGCGAGGACGAAATTGGAAAGAAGTATTCACCGTACACAACTTGGCGCCGCTTGCAGAACGCACTCCGTACTCATACAAGCTTGGCTTCGTGCTTATAGTTCTCAATGCGGAAATACATCCCGCAGATCAAGGAGTGCCCCAGCTTTTTCTAGAGCAGCACGCATGCTGCCCGTCTCCCTGAGGTGCAAGTTGGTGATCGCTTCCGCTGTCTCAACTTCCCTAAACTCGACTGTAATTGAACAAAGCGCGAGACTGTCAGCACTAGTGGGGTTTCATTTTTTCTTGCAGAGCACATAATGCAGGCCATTGGCAACTGGTGAGCTATGGGAGGTGACAAGAGCGTATACCGAGGATAGAAAAATGTAAATAAACGTGGCTGAATGCTAGAAGTGTTGAGCTTAGGAGATGATTTGGAGCTTAGGAGCTTAGGGATCCTGGAATAGCGTGGAGGCGGCTGACGCCAGACAAATAGTTGGGACTCAATGTAACATGCCTTTGTGCAGCACATTATTTAATCCGACTAGTGCAGACGACGACGATGATGATGATGCAAGCACTGCATCTTTAAAAGGACGCTGAGGAAAAATTCAAGTTGGGCTGTATCGTTAGACTACGGCATTCTAACGACACAGGAACCACACTCACCGAAAACGGAGATTTTATGAGCTATAAAAGGCAAACAAACAAACAAACAAACAAACAAACAAACAAACAAACAAACAAACAAACAAACAAACAAACAAACAAACAAACAAACAAACAAACAAACAAACAAACAAACAGGTGTCGCCATCAGCAGAAGGTTTCGCAAGTAAAATGCGTGCGTCGACACTGATTTTGACTAGGATCCCAGAGGCTACGCAACACCGCCATTAATTTCAAAGCGGTGGCAACCTGTACTTTTCGGTAAGAACTTCACTACCCAGGGAGCACCGAACACTAGAAAAATATTACAAAATTATTATATCAGTTACATTAACGTTATATGTTACCATTAAACGCTATATTAATGTTCAAAATTGCAGAATAATGCATACGTTGTATCGTAAACATTTCTTTAACAATCAAAGTTAACGTTGTGCTAATACTCTGTTCTAAACGTTATTGTAATGTTAAAAATGAACAAGTAATGTTATATATTTAGGGGCTGGACTTCTGGTTTTATTTTTCGAATATTCGGTGTGTTCTTGTTCGTCTTTTTTTTTTTCAAAACGCTTTTCGTTTTTTTTTTTTGACGAATATTTCGATGAACGAATATCTGACTTTTTTTCGGTGATTCAATGTCGCAATTCTGCGTGATATAAAGTCATTCAGAGTCTATCTCGGCATTTTTGTCGGCATGAACAGTTTATTTACCAGTAATTGACGTGCAGATGGATGGCAGTGCATGAAGCTGAACTTGTGGAATGAATTGTTATTATCATTGAAAAGCGACGCATTCTAAATGGCATAGCCGGCAGGCAGGAACGAAAATAGAAGTTTACTTCTAAGAATTAGGGTGATATGCTATCGTTGGGTAGTCGCGCTGGTTTGAGCGAGAGGGTGGGGCATCATGTGGCCTGCGTGTTGATGGCAGTGATAGAACTGCCGCTTAATTGTCGCGGTAGCCGGAAGATGATATATATTCGCGACGCCTGTGAACGGTTTAGTGTCAGTGTCCTACGTGCAGTTGTTAAATCTACGTAACTGCTCTAAACGGTTTATGATAGCGAACAAACAGTGCTTAGTTAGCACGCAAAGAGAGAAGGTGGTGTTTCGCGGTCTGAAGAGAGCAATACCTCAAATCGCACAACTGCGCTGCTTCTTTCTTTGTCTGTTTATTTACTTATCTAGAAGAATACTGCTAGCTGAGGGCCGGGCAGGAGTAGGTGTACACGGCGTTCATTGGATCAGAATTATTTTATACATAGAGTGTGTGCAAGTCACCATAAAGACAAACCAGCATAATTCCAGCAAGCAGTAAATTAGATTGCAAAACACAAAAACACATTTCAAAGAAAAAAGATGGTAAAAGAAAAAAAAACGCGACAAAGGAGGCATGCAACAAACCATCGTCGCATCTCGCCCCTGGCTTCCTGACTTACTTCATTCTCAACTTTGAGCGTAACTCGTGCTCAACAGCCAGGTAGCCATGCCTCGCCTGCTAAGAATACCGACATTTTTCGTTCAGAATGGAATATCAAAGTTTGACGAAAAAAAATAATAATGTTGTAAAGTTTCGATTCTACGAGGTGAGTTTGAATCGGCTGGCGGGAAGATTTCTAAATCCAATTTTTTTTCTGTGATGAACGCGTCTTTTGCTGCCAGAAAAACGCAACATTGCCAGCAAGAGGCAGATAATCAATTTTTACTTAGAACAATAATTGGATGGAGTTGCCCTCGGTGTTGCTTCGTCCTGCTTTACATGCCTGTTGTACGAAGGGGGAATGTGCTGAGGCGTCTGTGGTGCAGACAGAAGAGCTCTTCATAAACCACTGCTCGGCGCAAGCTGAACTTACTTAAGCATAGATTAAAATTATGAGGTTAGTCGCGGCTGCCGCGACCTATGCAAATATTTTAATCATAATAATCTTGTCATATACTCTGCCAAGTAATATAGTTCATAGGTTCTCCCCGAATTAAAGTCATTCTAACTTTCTACCTTTTCCTCCTGGTAAGCAGGTACTTCGTTAGAGTTTTGCCTATGATAGCGTTAATACCAACCGGATTTTAGAAAGGATAACTTCCTTCCTTCAAGGAAAAACCCCGCCGCGGTGGCTCAGTGGTTACGGCGATCGGCTGCTGACCCGAAAGACGCGGGTTCGATCCCGGCCGCGGCGGCTGAATTTCTTGAAGGCGAAATTCTAGAGGCCCGTGTGCTGTGCGATGTCAGTGCACGTTAAAGAACCCCAGGTGGTCGAAATTTCCGGAGCCCTCCACTACGGCGTCTCTCATAGCCTCAGTCGCTTTGGGACGTTAAACCCCAATAAACCAAACCAAACCTTCAAGGAAAACCTTGAACTACAGCGAAGGAAGGAAACATGAGAGGAAACCTGACGATATTTTGCAATGTGGCCGCCCCAATCTACGTGGGCTATCATTTAGAGTTCAAAGAGAATGATTATGGCACTTCTGGAGCTGCTATTTTCGTGCAGCTTTAATGACCGAATGGCTGCACATCGCTCCGCGCAACTTGTTGGAAACTCGCGGCTGCTGCACGAGGGCAAGAAACTCATCCCTCTTTCCCTTTCATTACCGCAAATTTCGCACACATCTCGTAAGACACTTGCCTCACTGACTACCGTTTACGCTTGTGGAATACCCTTCATATGTCGTCAACGCGTACACCACTGCGACAAAGCCTATGCATTCCAGTGCACTTAATTGTGCGAACTTTTGTCCCATTAAAAAAAAAAAGGACAAAGTAGGCGCTGGAATTCGATCGGAGTTAATCGTAGGCGATAATGGACTGGCCCGAACGCAGCGTGCTAACGGTGGTCCCGATTGCTGCACGCAGCGGACGACGCGACGCTAACGAGCGCACCCGCGCAAGTAGCGCGCACGTTCCGCGCCAGTAGCGAGCGCCAGCTGCAGTCAGCCGAGTGAACTTGCGCCTGCCGAGACAGTCGGCTCCCATCTTCCTCCTTCGTGAACCCGTTGCGGTAGGATGGGCTGCCGCCAGTCGAGGGCGAGTGGCCCTGATTTCGGTGTCGGAATCGCTCTCCCAAGGACGGAGCCGCAGCGTTTCTCGGATCATTTTGCGTGATGCTCTGTTTTCCGCGCCAGGTATAGTAAAGCGTGCGGAAAAGGGGAAACCACTAACGTGTAGTCTGTGCCGGCGAAGGAGCATCACGGCGTTCCAGGCTCGAACGTATATCAGGTACGGGTTACGCGCCGCAGGTTGAAAGTTTTCGTTTTATTAGATTTTGTAGGTAGGCCGGCGCACGACCTGCGTCATGCCTGCAAAAGTCGCACCTTGCAGTGATCACCTCAGCTGTAAAAGTTTGCTTCACTGTGTACACGCCCTAAGGACCCTTAAAAATTTACCTGCCTTTTGTTGAGAAAATGTTTTGCTTTTTCGGTGTGGAGTCGAATGGCGGAGAACCTAGCTCCATGAGCCTCTGCGTGATTAACCCGTTAGTCCTTCCTCTGGGCAAATATTTCGCGAAAGCTTCATTTCGTAAAGCTTTGCGTTTCACTGAATACGCTCACTGCTTTCGAAGCGGAAGTGGTACAGCTTGCCATCGCTTTCATAGTTTTTCTTTTTAGCCTCGAAAATAGTGATCGCGCCACAATGGCGTCCTGTCTCGTCTGAAATTCATATTGGTTGAAACCGGTGGAACGCACACATCACCGGACCGCTGAATCAGTAAAATCGCGTGCGAAATAGTGACTGATCCCCTCTGCACATTTCGAACAGTTGGCCGTCGCAGCTTCCGGAGTAAAAAAATTCGCTCATAGAGTTTCTGCCAGGCTCCCGTAAACCAGTGCATCCGCCACAGTTCTGACGGATGAACGAAAGTGGCGATCTGCACGCTCACTGAGCTCTGAGCACTCTCTGAGCACTCACTGAGCACTCACTCAAGCTCTGCGTCTCACTGAGTGGCCACTTCTAATAATGTTCAGATATATATATTTTCTTGGTCCGCAATAAATGCCTTGGCTTTTGTTTTTGTTGTAACACGGTGTTCTCAGCGTTCACTCCAGTGCCATGCGGAACGAAACTGCGGGTCTGTTCGTACAACCAACCATTTTTTGGTGACTCGCATGCCATTAGATCTTAACAGGCGCGACAGAGCAAAGGAGACCTTAACTGACGAAAAATTATGCTGCGTTCCCGAATACGTTCTTTTTAAGATGTTAACCATCGCGCTAATCAATGCGCACAACGGTGCAATGTGCCTGAGGAGGTCGAGGTTACTGTGAACTACAGGTTGGATTAGCGTTATTCTGCCGGCAGTTGTTCTCCCGCAGCGACTCTTCAATAATATGAAAGGCGAGCGTTTGCGGCACAGTCCTGTGACCAAGCTAGATCTGTGTCACCGAACACGCAAGCACCCGCAAGAGTCGACAATTGCCACTGTCACTATTCGAAATCCAGTTCAGTGTTCTGAAAAGAGTTTTAAGAGAAGGATGAAAGCTTCATTTTCAATTTGTCCGGTTTCCACGCGGGTAAACAACGCCTCGCAGAGAACCGTGCAGCACCCCTGCCAGCATGAACGAATCAAGCAGGATCCACCTCTCCGCGTTCTGATCTGGGCATCACATAAGACAATGGTATACATCCCACAAGCAACATGTGAATCGCAAAGCAGGAAACGATTTCAGGCTTATCTTATGCCTCCACGCTGGAGAGCGAGCACAATCCGTGCGAATGCGGTGCAGTAGAGTTGCTACAGCCCTCTTTTGCCCCTTGGTCACACATGCCAGATGTTGCAGGGGATGAAGTTGCATTCGTGCTAAGCGGAGTACTTCTTTGGCGGACACAAGTTTGCGTCGAGAATTGTGATAGAGAACTTGAAGAAATCTGAAAGTTTTTACTGTTAATTCTGTGGACAAGATTTCCGAAACTAGCGCAGTGGCATTTCACATAACATCTTTGAAGGCTGTGTGGTCTGCCCGCCTCACCCGAGTCATGTCCTCCATGATGGTTCAAAGCGTTGCCATCTAGACGCATTACAAGGACTTAGGTCTTTCCCGGCTCGATCTGTAGTAATCCTTACGGACTCGAAATATGCACTCCGAAAGCTGAGCATGCCTTCTTCTCTAGCAGTTTGTTTCTTGGTTCTCTGCACTCAGTGCAGCAGCTGCGCAGCAGGGGATTTCCCACGCATTTTCAGTGAGCACCCTCGCATATAGGCGTCCTGGGATAGGTGGCTGATAGCCTCTGCTGTCAGCTAAACCATCAAGAAGCAACCCTCAATATACCATGTGATTCATCAAAGTAAAAGTGACAAGCCAAGTGCTGTCCGTCGACCAAACCTGTGCGCCTGAGGAGTTAGAGAAAGTGAGTGGCGCCGGCAGACTATTCTTGTCATCTTCCACTGTGCGCTGCGTTTGCAAAAGGAGACACGAAAGAGAAACAGGACACATACAGACGAAGCGCAGGCTTAATAAAACAGCAAATTGGGCAAGCTGGTTTTCGTTCATTACCAGCTAGCCGTTCAATAACACTTTTTTTATTGCGACAGCGTGCCTTGTGGCATAAATTATTATTTACATATATATATAAACGCCGGATTCCCGAAAGAAGTCCAGCAAGATCCGGTACTTCGGCCCAAATATCCAGTCGACAAATATCCAGTCTACATATGTAAATAATGGTTGATACCACAAGGCACGCTGTCGCAATAAAAAAAATTGTTAATGAACGGCTGGTTGGTACTGAACGACAACCAGCTGGCCCATTTTTTTGTTTCATTAAGCCAAAGAGCTTCAGGGGGCTGCGCGCGACGAAGCTTCTTCTTTTCTTTCACAGTGCCACAGGCCTCGATCACATGTTCTGCAAGTACTATCGGGGACAAAAGTGGTATACTCCCCGTGGCGGGAGCCGGGGCAACGGAAAACTGCGTTGAAACGCCATCTACATGCGGCATCTAGGATCCAGATAGCCAATGCGTGACCTTTATTATCAGCAGGCATGTCCCTTGGCTTGTTTCAATGTTTCGTGCTTTAGCTCACCAAAATGGAACAGTTTTCCGTTTCTCCGGCTTCCGCCGCGTGGAATATACCACCTTTGTCCCTCATGGTACATCTGTGGTTGCTTACGTGCCGGAGAGGGAGGGATAGGTGAAATTTATTCTGAGCTCTTTCTTCACTTTCACCTTTGTCAAGGCTGGCCTCTACAGTAACCATCCAAGTATGCATAACCATGCACTTAGATTTCTTTGCTGCTGAGCAGTCCAGGAGTAAATATTGTCTCCATCACAAATAAACATCTAGCGATGCTTTGTCTAAGCGGATGCAAGACACAAATGATCTTGAAATGCTATGAGGCGAAATTTGACTAACTCATGCCTATTTGAGCAATTCTTTTTCGCATTAGTTTTCACGGCAGTGACATCTGCTCCTTTGGTATCCTTCCGAAGTAATTTTTGTCAATTTCCTCTCTAGATTGGTAGAAAAAACAAATGCGGTTTGGGAAACAACGAGTTCTGTGAATATGCTTTATTGACTCTTCTGTAGATTCCACTCATTTAAAGAGTCTCGCAGTGCAATGATGTGGAAGAACACTGAATTTAAATTTGTGCTCCAGCAATGTTGTGAGCTCCTGGACGCACTGGTGACTTTGGAAGGGCAGTGCGAAGGGCGATTTAATCTTCTTGGGTGACGACCCGATGATTCAAGTGTGCTTGCTCATGAAATGAAAGACATATCTTGGCGCCTGGAAAAAAACCGCATTTAAGGTTTATCCACTTTGAAGCATCATTATATATATATATATATGAATTTTTCTGATGTCCGGCTGTGTATTCACTGCAAATTTTCATTTCTAGTAATGGTATAACCTGAAATAATAGTTTCGTTTCTATTTTCCTTACGTCTTGCAACGAAAATGTTTTAACCTCATTTCGTATTTTTTTGTCGACTTTGTTTACATTGTTATAATCAAAACGGAATAACTTCTTTTTCGGAAAGACATAGTAGCGCAAAAAAAAAACGAACGCGGACGTAGTGAGGGAACTGAACAGTGTTCGTCCAGTTCCCTCACTACGTCCATGTTCGTTTTTTTTTTTCTGCGGTACTAGGTCTTTCCAAAATTTGCACCAGCAAGCAGAGCTACAAGTGCTTCTCAACTTATTATTCCTTTCGAAACCACCACAGAATGTGGAAAGCTTTGTAATAACAACCTGTATCGCTTCCTGCACCTTGTGAAACAAGCTCGGTATGGTGTGTGGGGTTTAACGTCCCGCAGAGGCTTGTGAACTGCATTTTGTATAAGATTTGGGGAAATAAATGTTCAATATGCTTCTTTCATAACTTCAGTTGGAAGCACTGCAACCCTTTCTACCGAAGGTACCCTTTCTTTGTACTTCAACCATTTCCTATTTTCTCGTCTTTGCCATAGAGCGCTGCGAGGCACGGAGAAATGAGTCCCGTGCGGAGCACAAAAACCTTATGAAACTCATCATCATGACATTGGGCCTTTTTCACCTCTTTTTTGGTGTTATTCGCTTGCAAGTGAACTTTCCTCTATTCACATTAAAGGGAGGTCATTGGGGGCATATGATTTCCACTGACGCAAAGAATGCCACCTTGATGCATAGCAAGCCATGGTGAATTGCTTAGCGTTGGCACGCAGCATATGACACATGCATGAACGCTTGAGAACGCTTTGCTCAATATTTTTTTTTTTTGCCAAGGTATTTCTATTAGACGCAGAAGTATTTTCGTCAGTGCATCCAGCTTGTAGTTATCAGCTCTTTTCTATATTTGCCATTTGCCGACCTGCTGCCAAAACATGGCTGGAATGCTTATTATTGATATGACAATAATCACTTTCGATGCGCATATGTGCTCATATGTCGATACATAGCTCAATGTACAACTCACTGGATGACGTTTCGCGCTGCTCTACCATACACCGTAGCCTCCTCCGTAGCCGCCTCCGTAACCTCCACCGTAGCCGCCTCCATAGCCTCCTCCGTAGCCGCCGTGTCCTCCGAGCCCAAGGACGGGCACGTAGGCGAGGCCGTAACCGTATCCACCGCCTCCGCCACCGACGCCGCCGCCGACGCCGCTCAGGCCGGAGTGAGCCACCAAAGCCCCGCCGCTGCTCACTTTGTTCACGTGGTGAACCGTCTTGACGAGGAACGAGGGCCCGGCCACCGTTTTTCCCGCTCCGTAGCCTCCGCTGAGGAGCACCACGCTGCCTCCGAGTCCGGTGCCCACGCCGCCGCCGTAGCCGCCGCCGTAGCCACCGCCGTAGCCGCCGCCGTAGCCACCACCACCGCCCACGACCAACGCGCCGGCCATGGCCGCGGCCACGAGTGAGCTGAGTACGAGAGCCACCGCCTGGACGCAAGAAAACCACGCTAATATTGGAAAGACAAAAGACCTTGCCTGATGAAGTCCAATCCACTCAGATTACTGGATGTTTTAAGAGAAAATCGCACAGGTTTGAATGAAGTAGTGGTCCGTGGCAAGACTTTGGCGCTGAAAGTACATGTTATAGTCCAGAGAAAACTGGACATTGGTCAAATGCATCGTGTAAAATTACGCAGCTTTTTAGTAGTTGGTAAGCATTTTTGCTCTTTTCAAAACATGTGCTAAATTTCGCGCTACTTGAGCGCCGACTAGAGGGGCGGTCATTCCATGAGGGAACGGCTGACGCTAGCCCTCACGGAATGGCGGTGAGCGTCATTTTCTCCGCGCAAGCCGCAAAATGACTGCGTAATAAAAAAGCACAGAAAGTGTTGGCTAAGATGAAATTTTGGCATCCTATGGCTGTGGTTGCATTCCATTTCACTTTACGGCTTTTGTCGGCCTCCTACATGTTTTCAGCATACAGATACGAAAAGAGCGAGCACGTGTGTACACAGGTAAAAAAAAATTCTGTGCCGATTTCCTTTTCGGCATTTTTAATACAACCTTTGCAGATAAGACACTTTAGATACTAAGATTTCCGTTGGCGCAAAAAATAATAAAATTAGGTTGGTTCCTTGAAAGCCAGTCTCGTAACTTGGGTTCAAATTACGTCCTTATTGTAGCATAACGGAACTTTTGAAAGTAGTATGTGCGCCTGCATTAAAAATACACAACTTGTAATTCTGGAGACCATTGCACCCGTCCACTTATACTGCTGCCTGTTCTCAAACGGACTTAAGAAGGACCAGATTAATTGTCGGAACTGCATCTGGGCCTGACGTCGGGTACACATCTGATGTGTCCCCAAGTGCATTAATGCCGGTAGCGGCAAGCGCTTTGGCATGCATGGATTACAAAGCACCTCGATTTAAGGGGGCGCGTTATAATCCCAAGAAAGCGCAGTGGATAGATCCAGTAGCAAGGAAATATTTACTTAGGTTCAATGCAAATAATATTTGTGAACACGCTCTTCTTCTCGTTCAAGTGGGTTTTTCTCAGTTGGCTTCAGCTCTTTCACTGAGTAACTGGGGTCAGTTGTTCAACAGAGGTATTCTAGAGAAACGTTGCTGCGTGTGGGATGCCCTCTGAATGGCCAGAGAAGTTCGACAACTTTTATCGAAAATAATTATTTTAATTCTTCTGCATATGATGTATTTGCAGGGCATGCTAGGGAACGCTAACCCGGCTACATAATGCCAGTGCTTGAAGAGGCCGCTCCCTAGGCGGTATCCACACATGGTTTCTATTATCCCTTTTTAGTCTACCATAAACCATATAAATAGTAACACCGGCAGAGCACGTTGGCACCATGGTTCCATTAGACTTGCACTGATGGAATCATGGTTGGTACCGGCTCACAAAGGAAGAACTCTTGCCGCGACTTCCCCAACGGCAGCCACTGGACATGAAAACATGCACAAACAAAGAGAAAAAATTCTTTTTGACTTACGTAGGCCTTCATGGTGTCGGTTGCTTGCTTGTTCGCTGGGTCACCGCTAGCTGCTACTACTGCTCGCCGTCAAGGGATCGGCTACTTATATACCTCCTCGAAAAGCGCGCAGCAGCGTCGGCGAATAGGGTGCTGAGTCCTTGGTGCGCTTTCTTCGGGCCGCGGAATAACGCCTCCGAAGAAAGACAACATAAGGAAAATTATTAAGTTTCCGAACTGCATTGGAATTTCAGTGTGAACCTCTGTGGCGAACCGCCTGCCGTGCCCACGCGTCGCACTTCCAGGTGTCTACGTGGATGGCATTGGCCTCCTAAAGCAACCCGATTCAGTGGTACCTTCGCGGGACACACTGCCGGTTGCAGCACGAAAAAAGATACTCCCTGGTGGCTGCCCCGTAAGCTTTACGTGCATCCGTGTCTCGTCTTCCTCGTAAAAAAACGACAACAGGATGGTCCGATAATAATCTCCGAATAAATGTCTGCTTCTTTCTGCGCTTACTTTTGGTGCGCTTTAAAAGTAAAGGGCGAAAAGTTTGCGCTAATAATTTCCGCGTTGAAAGCACGGAGTAAAAAATTGGGTCCACTCATTTCGTTCCCTTGCTGCCACAAAAGTTGGGGGTTAGAGCGAAGGGACAACACGGACCAAGAGTCCAGTTTAACCATACGAATTCATTTAGATGTTAATATGAAAAACCTGCGCGCAGCATCAACGTGCAACAAACGCGCAGTTAGCGCACTACACTGCCTTTTTAGAGCTCTTCAAGAGCGAGAAGAAGTGGAAAACGAATGTAGGCTTCATTTTTCTTTAAGTCAAACTACCCTAATTTGTTCAACCGAACAGAGCAGTGGACAAGGGGGAGTCGAGTATTGTATAGAGCACACATTGCTAATATGAGCGTAACGCTTTCTTGTCTCGTATTGCTTTGGGGCATGTTGTGCTTAAAAATACAACGCAGAACCGGAAATATTATAGCCAGAAGGTGTCTCTACAAAAATAACATTGCAGAAAAATGTTTCATCCTTTCCCCAAAGCTCTCTGACATTAATTCTGCACGTGAAGCCTCTTTTGTTTCGTGCACGGAGTTGCTGACGGTTCAACAACGAGAGTGCGCACATACAGTTTCTGTTACAGTCTCTGTTGCAGTTTCTGTTACAGTCTCGCACACAGCGGTGTTCTCAAATAGCGTTAGATTTCAGTTCCTTGTCTCGACACCCACGAGCTAACGCCTGCAGTACATGTTTCATCCTTTCCCCAAAGCTCTCTGACATTAATTCTGCACGTGAAGCCTCTTTTGTTTCGTGCACGGAGTTGCTGACGGTTCAACAACGAGAGTGCGCACATACAGTTTCTGTTACAGTCTCTGTTGCAGTTTCTGTTACAGTCTCGCACACAGCGGTGTTCTCAAATAGCGTTAGATTTCAGTTCCTTGTCTCGACACCTACGAGCTAACGCCTGCAGTACAGTCTATCGACCCCTTTCGTTGGTTGAATAACTAAAGAGAGCGCTGTAAACAGCTCACAAAGGCACATCTGCATTCGTTATTCCATTATTAGTGTATTCAGTTTTCGCGGTTGGCAATCAACCATGATTATTGGTTACTACGCTGGTTTAAAACAAAAAAGTAGGTATTTATCAAGGGCATCAATACAAGCGAACTATTTTTATGCTTGTATTGATCCTGGCAGTTGCAGTGCTCATATTATTTATTTCGCGATTGTGGTAAGTTTGTACATAGGTATTCAGTACCCTTCGGGGCACAATACTTCGTGCAAAACTGGTAAGTTTAAATTACAGTTATGTATAAATTAATAAGATAATTTTGAAGTTGACTTTAATCTTCTGGTCCCTCGAAAACGTCAGGAAAGGGTATCATTAGAAAATGGAGATTTATTGAGAAAGAGAAGATTAGAGCATGATTGTTTCATCTAATTTGGGTGATTTCTTAATATCAAAGGACGACAAAACTAGGCGCAAATACACACCCGCATTCAGTAAGTCAAGAGCGAAATTCAAAGCAGCGCCGTAACCTGTCTGTGCAGCATTACGACCAGAAAAAATCTGGGCTCTTTTCCAGGTTGGTTTAACTATTGCATGAATTTATCTTTCAGCAGGTCTCCTGCATCTCTGACGGATGACAGATTGACTTTGTTTTGATAAATAAGCTTGAAAAGACCATTAATGTAGTTTGCAAGCAGAAGCTCTGTATCATAAGGTTCCTATCAGGTTTTGTATTGCATGTATTTGATTAGCGATCTGAGCAAGAAAAGTGATAAAACCCAACTCTGAAAGGGTGTTAGGCAGGAAGGCACGATATATCCACTACTAATTACCTCGTGCTTACACGAGCAATCAGAGGACTGGGTTGGGAAGAGATGGGCATAAAAGTTAATGGAGCAAAATTGGAGATGAGATTGCCGTGCTGAGTAAATCAGGGAAAGTATTCCAGAACATCTTGGAAGTCCTAAACAGGAAAAACAGATCTGTGAGTCTAAAGACAAATGCGGAAAAAAAACGTGTTAAACACTCTGAGAGAGGAACAACAGTTTATCATAGGCAGCGAAACATTGAAGCGGTAAAAGATTACATATACATAGGGCGAGTTTAATGAAGGCAGCACCGAACCACGTGAGTGAAATAGCTTGGACGTTAAGAATGGGGTGTAGTGAATTTGTCAAGTACTGTCAGCTCATGAATAGTGACGTAAAAATATTCCTGAAGAGGAAAGTATACACAATAGTTGCCTCTTGTCGGTATTCACATATCGGGCAGGAACATATCGGGCAGGAGCGGAAAGGGCCGGAGTAAAGGTGAGGACATCGTAGCAAGCTATAGAAAGGAAAACGACAAATTCAGCGTTAAGAGACAGCAAGGGAGCAGAGTGCTAGAGAACAAGCGCGTGTGAATTATGGCCTAGTCAAAATCAAGAAGAAAAAATGGGCATGAGAAAGGCATTTAATGTAAACGGAAGATGACCGATTGTTTCTAAGGGCAACGGAGTGGATTCCGAGAGAACAAGCATAGCAGGGGGTGGCATAGAGTCAGGCGGACGCATGAAGAGGTTTGCAGAAAAATTGGCATTGGCTTAGCTCTGCTATGCCAGGATATACGTAGCGTGAGGTGAAGGTGAGGTGTTCACATCTCGGTGGACACCTGAGCCAGAGGGAAGGCGCATAACTGCCCTCTTGGAACAATCGACACCTCAACCGTGCTTTAAGCCAAGTGGCGGTAATGACAGGTGTGCGCTGCATGCGTTGGCATTGACAACGTTGTGCCAGAAACACGGCGCTGAAGCCATAGGCCGTCGGCGTTTGTTGTGTTCATTGGCGTTGGCGTTGACCACGTTTTACACTCCGATCATTTGAAGGGAAGGAAGTGCGCATAATGCCTCCCTGGGTCAGTGGACGCCTGAATCGTGCTTATAGGCACGTGGGGTGATGAGAGAGAGAGATGTGGGCTACAGGCATTGACAAGGTTGGGCCAGAAACTCGCCGCTGAAGCCATAGGCCGTCGGCGTTCATAGTGTTCGGTGGCGTTGGCGTTGTCAACGTTTTACACTCCGATCATTTTAAGGAACGGAAGGCGAGCGCGCGCGGCGAGGCACGCCAGCTGTGCGTAGTGACGTCACTTGCTCCTCACGCATGCGCAGCACGGCTCTCCAGGGGCCACGCGAAACTGCTCAACCTCGGCCAGTGTAGCTCACGCTACAAAAATGGTGGTCACAGCTGGCGCAGGACGTAAAGGTTAATTGGACAGACATGGGAAGAGCCTCTGTCGTGCAGTGGGCGCAGGTCCACTGATGACGATGGTTATCACAATGATGAAGATGATGAAGAGCATACGGCTCGCAATCGCCAGCACTGCGTCAGTTGTAGTGTCACCTGCGTCAATATCATCCGGACCAATATAAGAAACATCGAAACCTCTTCAGCTCAGAATATTTTAAGCACATTAAATCAGCGACAGGCCACGTGGGTAGACAGAGTAAATGCTATTTGTCACACGTGTGTTCTAAATGGTGAGGCCCCGAGCTTAGTTGAAACCCAGGGGAATGTGACCAAGCCTATTGTAAGTTATTGCATGGTAATTACCTGTCAGTCTATGCTGATTGTTAGCCGGAAGAAGTAAAGGGATTTTTGTGTGTGTAAAAATGGCCGTTCTGCGCTCAAATATCAGTAAGATAAAAATACCCTATAAATTGTTTATAGAAGCAATTTTTTCATATCATGAAGGATTTCACTGTAACAATCAAAATATCCGCAGGTCATCCGATGGCAGTATTGCATTTTGTTTTCTATTAACGTTTTTGCTGTCATGAAATGCGTTCCCCATTGGTTTTCTATGGCAGTCTTAACGGCTCGATGCGATCGATGGAAACACTTAAAAAAGGACTTTAAGGCGAAAGCCTTTAATGTCTCATCGTTGTAAGCAGCAGTTGTCGACAGAAATGTCACGCTTTTCAGTTGGTCGAAACGGTCGTGACGTCACAGTGCGCCAATTTCAAACGGTGCCAATTGTATTTTGGCTAGTAACCATGCAACCAATTGAAGGGATCATATAGTGATGCTCCAATTAAGTGAGACTGAGCTTAGTTAATTGCTTAATTACCCAATTAGCCTAATTAACTTTTCTAGTCAAGCCATACAAATAAATAAAATCGAGTAAGAAATTGGTCGAGCTCGGCAATCGAACCCCGGTCTTCGGAGTGCGAGACGAGCATGCTATCCACTCCGCCATGCCAGCGCGATGGTTTGGGATGAGCAAAGGCGCGTCTAGTGAATACGGTGTCTTCGCTCACTGCCATCCTCCTGCCTTCCTTTCCGGCGAGGTGTAGGTGTCCACCGAGGTATGAGAGACAGATACATTTCCTTTCCTCAAAAAACAATTTACCAACGAGCGAGGCGTAGAACCGAATGGGCGATAGGACTCCGTGGCAGCGATGCAAGACGCTGTCGCGTTCCACTCTTACAGGCGAAGCTTAACATCTTAACCACACAACAGTGACCGCACTTAAGGTCAAAAAAGTGCACCCCTCCCCCCCCTGAATTTTGACGGGTGTCCACCGAGATATGTGAGACAGTTACTGCGTAATTTTCTTTCCTCAAAAACCGTTGCGTTCAAACGGCAACGCATCGCGCCGAACGGGTGGTGGCGTTCCGTGGACTCCCTGGCAGCGCTACAACACGCTGTCGCGTTCCACTCCTAAAGGCGAAGCTTAAGCGTCATTAATTAGCAGTTAATTAGTATTCAGGCATTAATCAGTAATTAAACATTAATTAGTGATTTGTCATCACTTGGTAATTAGTACTCAATTACATGTGACGCCACCAGTGCCACAGAAGCAGTCAAAGTGGTGCGGAAAACGCTTTCGCCTCTATGCACTTTAGACAGTCAAAGTGTCCCCTGACTTTTGGTACATATCTGAACAATGGACCATTACCATCAATATTTTCATAACAGTATCTTACAATTTTTCAATTTTCAAAATTTTTGTCCCAGAATGGTGGACATAATTTTCTCATCTGTTATCGTTGCTACTACAGCCAAAACAGTGTTATCATGATCCATTTACTGCATTCTATTGAAGCAGCTTAAGTGCAGTTTCCTGGGAAGCTTGAGCCTAAATACATGAATTTCACAGAAATTGATACCATGACCGCAGATTGTCATTGCGTTTAGGCAGCATTTTCAGGCACTTCGCTTGATATACATGACCAAACGAAACCTAAGCCAATAACAAAAGAAAGCAAGCGTGCTTATTTCCAGAGTTTGTGGGGCAGGCCGTTCTAGACTCATGAAACTTTCACCGATAGAGAAGTTGCTTCTGCGGCCTGTTAAAGGCGAAACTTTGTGTTACGAAACTGAGGCGCTGTACACCCACTCCCAGAATGCGTTCTTTTCTTTCGCTATTTCTTTCTTGCTTTTTTTATTCTCTCACCGGTCCTATTCCTTAATGCAAGGTTGAGGTGTCCACCGAGAAGTGAGACAGTTGCTGCGTCTTTTATTTCCTGAAAACTATTTTCATTTTTTTTTAAACTTTAGTTTTGCGCCTAAATCACGCGCTTTCTGTCGTCGGCTCTGGCTTCTGTGTGGTTGTGACGTAAGCACACTTATGCATGCATAGTGCGCAACAGCTTGTAGGTGACGCTTCTAGTTTATAAATACGTGTTGTGTCTTTTTGGTGTACCTCGTCGCTACGAGCTGCATTAATTTCGGACG
Source organism: Amblyomma mixtum (assembly GCF_055824585.1). NCBI lineage: Eukaryota > Metazoa > Arthropoda > Arachnida > Ixodida > Ixodidae > Amblyomma > Amblyomma mixtum. Next base: position 162,990,866 of record NC_143014.1, on the reverse strand, counting down.
CTGGAAGCGGTGCGATGAAGGAAGGTCGCGATGACATCCGGTAAGCGCAACTCTCGCTTCAAAAAGGGCGAACGTTTGAAAGACCAGCGATGCAGCTGCACGGAGTGGCGCCGATGTCACACACATGGTAAACGCTAAGCACCACTTCTTGTCCATATAAGGGGCCGGTTACGAGAGTGGCAACATTAAAATGAAAATTAATTTTTACTCACTCGTGTTATCAAATTCACTTCCCGCCAGTTTTATTATAAGAGACTAGCTGGGAGGTACCAAACAGGAGCTAGAGAATGACATGGCATTTTTTTTATGTGTAAACACGGGATGCGTTGCGTTAATCACAACTTTGAGGCTGTCAAGATATTTAATCAATTCTCAAAACAGAGAGGAGAAATTGGCACTTTTCCACAATTAAACGTAATCCGCATTTCGGTATTTCCAGAAGTTCTTCGTGACCATCAACAGGTCAGTGTTTCTCTTGTGTGCTTGTTTTTTTTTTGCTGCGGGCTTGCTTTCTCTGGAATTCACTTTTTTTTACAGCAAAAGTCACCGTTGCCAGCCTTCTCCTCTAAAGCATTTTTAGGCAAATACATTTTTAAAAATTTTAGGTTTATATTTAAAACTTCCCTGGATATCATGGGTATTATGCTAACACGAGATGAAGGCGGAACAGTTGCATATTAGCACACCGTTGCAAGCATTTAATCACCCGCTTAACAATGCGACATTCATTATCACCTCGCTAGCCGTGTTTTTTTGGAAGACTGAACCTAAAACACAATGTTTCTCAGAAAACCCGGTCTTCAAGGTTGCACTAAAAGAATCTAAATAAATTTAATGACCTGCCATAGGCGTACCATTGTGAAGCAACCTTGCAATGAAAACCCCTTTTTAAACATTAACTTGATTATCCCTCATCGTGAACTAAATGGTGTACTTTTGATTTACGCTCGGGCCCTGAGCTGCTTCAGAAGTATCCCAGAATAAAAAAGCTTGCTGCTTTTTTTAACGCAATATTCTTCCCTGTTTCTCTTCTTTTTTGTCTGTCCTGTTGCAGCTGTTATGATTGTACTTCTGGCCACGTGGGCCCGAGCAAGCAGCAACCGAAAACGGTCGACAAGGCCGACCTCATGACGGCGACAGATCAGTGTAGTGCTTGTGATGCCCATCCCCCTCCCCCCTAGCCTAAGTGGATTAAGGCAGCGGACTCCCTCGACCGGGGTGACCACGGCGGCAGCGCCGAAGGTCGAAGACCGGCGAAGGCCGAAGATGCGAAGAGGGCCGGCGAGGGCATTGTCTGCAGCGACGATGGCGCGTCAGTTGGCCGAGTCTACCCTCGGGTCGCCGGACGACGGAGTGGTGCTACGCAAAGCCAAGCTGTTGCTGTTAATGGAAAGACGGCTGTGTCCTCGACAGAGGTCTCGTGTTTTGGAGATCCGGCGGGGAAGCACGAGGACGTTCGTTCGCCTGCTGGTAGATTGCGGTAGATTCATTTCCCGCAGTGTTTGATTACTCAGCCTTTACCCCTTCCCATCGACCGAGCTGCGAGAGAGCAGGACAGCCCAGCACCACCCCTGCCGTGGGTGGTAACACCAGCGTCCCCATCTGTCCATCCGATTGGACAGTGCTCTTCGAACTTCATTCCTCAGTCAGGGATCTGGGGAATCCGAACCCTATTTAACTCGGCTGTGAGTGTGGCCGAGAGAGACGCCCGTTAATTCCTGTCGACTCCAGTTGGCGAAGAAGTTCCCTTCCACTGAGAGTCACTCTGAGTCGCTTTTGTAAATAATGTAAATAAATGTATAAAGTTTTCGTTGCCTTCCTCCTAACCCAGTCTCCCATCCTCCTCGTCCCATCACCGGTCAGGCCATGCTACCCGGGTCGCAACACAGCGCACCTGCGTGCATGCACTCCTAGAAACCAGTTTATTCGATCTCTCGACCTTCATGTAAAACACAAGAGGGTACGCAGTCGGGCACATTTGGTGCGTCTTCTGGCAACTGGTGCAGGGTTTCTAAGTAGGTAAACGTGCTTCTAAGTGGAAACATCCTTCTAATAACCTTCTTTAGAAGCTCGTCCGTCATGATGTAAAGCAGGGTTCTCAAACACATGGCCCGCGGGATGCATGCGGCCCGCAGAGCTGTGCACTACGGTCCACCGGCCGTCCAAGTTTAACTTTTTATTCCGAAAGCTCGTGCTAGCTTCTCAATTCAGCTTTACCACCGGACTTGTTATCCAACTGAAATGGGTCAAAACGATACGTTCGCAGGCGGCGCTTATTCTCTGCGGAAATGAAAAGAGGCAGGGGGTGCATAATGTGCTTTAACTTCAGAAAGACATCAGCTGCCTTCAAGAGCACTCAAGGAAAGAGGCGCCGGACAACACTCTTTCTCTTTCATCCCTCGGCACGCCTAAACCTAACAACGAACCCACTCCTCACGGCACGGGGACAAAGGCCCGCCTCATTCCCTTTCCTGCGTAGCCTTCGCTGCACAGCCACTGAAAGTTGTCCGGGAGTGGACAGTTTCCACACCAACCGGAGTGGAAAGCTCTGTGGTGGAAATTGAAAGGCAGTAACTTCCTACATTTGCCTTTATTCCTTACTGTGAGTCTCTAACTTTACGAGGCGAAAGTACTGAGGGGGTAATGCACTTCCCAGTGGCCACGACACAGGTAATCTATAACCTAACCATTACCCATCTCCCGGGGCGCTCCAGCAACATTGCTGTTTTGTTCACTCGGTGAAATCACATTTCTCAGACGTGAGCGGCGACCACATGCAACTAATGAAAGATCTGAAGACGCGAAGGACACACCTCGAATTGCACACAAAGCATGCTTATGTGAGTAGGCCACAAGAGATGCGTGGTTTCTTTCTTTTATTTTTTGGTGAGGGGGAAGGGGGAGTGCCTGCAACCCTTAATATGTTATCACCTCCTTACTGAAAGAAGACAAAGGATGTCCATCTGTCATTTATTTCTTCTCGCTCAAACCACGGACATCCTGACTGCCAGCAACCCCACGAAAGCTTTGTCCTCCCTCATTCCTAAAACTCCGCTCTTACCTTCACGTAGTACATTTTCCCGTTTTAAGCAGTTTAAAAGCAAAATTTGGGTTCGAGATACCAGGACAACCAAGATGAGAAAGGTTACAAGTATGAAGTTCTGCAGGTTTAGCTGGTGAAGATTATCATTTACCAGTTTTGGCAACTGGGGATCAAGGAATTCTACGGCAGCATTACGACACGCAGAATAAAGACAAAATTAAGCTCTCTACCACGTTTGCGGGTTCCCTTCAGGACATTCAGTGAGCACCGATAATCGCACTGCGATGGAAGCGTTTCTACAAAGGTATACAGTTCGGGTTGAGGAGTGGTCCACTTAGCCAGAAATACCTGTTGCGTGCCTCATAGCGCACTTTCCGATTGGAGGAGTTGAAATCAACATACCTCATACTACACCGGCGTTTTTCGGGAGGGTTTTTCTCGCCCTTTGAGACAATATTTTGGAAGTCATAACAGGCGCGTCACCGTGCCGAATGCCACTCAGCGATAGCCTGCTCTAACTTGTGTTTCACTTCTGCTATATCTATTTCAATATCCCTTGTGGCAGTAAGAACACAGGCTTTTTTTGCAGTGAAAGTTCAGTGTTGGAATGTCGCTGTCGAAGGCTTGAACGAGACGAAAACTTGGAGATGAAAAGCGATGTTTCAAACCTCGATGGGAGCAATTGTATTTCTTCACTGAGCCGCGGGACAAGATCGTGCATTTAATCTGCTGTCAGACTGTGTCTGTGTCAAAGAACTACAACGTGCGACGCCACTTCATGTCCTGTCATCGTAACAAGGGTGGTGCTATAACTTGAAAAATGCGTCACAATAAAGCGAATGGACTAAAGGCGTCACTCGGAAAACAGCAATAACTTTTCCAAACGCCTGTCAAAACAGCGGAAGAAACGGTGAGAAGAAGCTTCATTATTTCTCATTTAATTCCAAAATCTGCAAAACCTTTCACCTTTGGGATATTTGTCAAAAACTGTTTGCTTGGAGCCGCAGGGGCTATCTGTCCCAGCATGAAACAGGAATTCGAAAAGATAAGCCGTTCACCCAATACGGTTGCGGAGAGGATTGCTGAGATAGGCCACCACATTTAAAACACCTTAATGAACTGATGTCGGACTTCGACGCCTTTCCTTTCGTCATTGAAGAAAGCACTGACATTACAGATAACGCCCAGTGTAGCATCTTCTTTAGGGGCGTAGATAAAAATCTCAACGTGATCTCAAATCTCATATCGTTCCGATCAAAGGCACCACTACAAGAGCGGACGTCATTTAGGCACTTGAAATAGTTGTTGACTAGCTTGCAGTAAGAGCGGATGGTGTGTTTGGAAAGAGACGATGCTCCATCAATGGTCGGAAGCAGGAGCGGTCTTATAGGACGTTTGCGAACAAAGCTTGTAGGGCTCAGAGTTACTGAACGGTTAGCGGCGGTATACTGCACCTTACACTAAGAATCAATATGCAGCAAGACACTGGATATGAAATCTGTCGTGGGCATTGTGTTCGCGCAGTTAACTTCATTTGTTAAAGAGCGTTCAATTACTGTCAGTTCAGCTCTCTGTTACAAGAAGAGAAATGCAATCATAAGGAGATCGTATACAACACTGACATGCGTTGTCTGAACTGCGGAAAAGTAGTGCAGAGATTTTTTTTACCTAAGAGAGGAACTCGGCAGCTTCTTAAAGGAGAAAAATACTTGAGGAGTGGCTTCGTTTCCTTGCATTTACCCACAGACATATGTGATCACCTGGCCATCTTGAACGTAAAACTTCTGATGAAACAAAAAATCATAACGGAAATGAATGGGGACGTTCGTGCACTTCAGGACAAATTACAATTCAGGCAGCGCTAGATGAAAGCGCATAAGCTGGACCACCTTCCAACTCTCAACTCATTAGGATACGTTGCCAAGAATTTTGCAGCGTTTCGCACATTTGCTCCGCGATCTCGAGGAAGAATTAAAGATCAGTTTCAAGACATCCGCAGCCTCTCCAAACAGTTCGAAGTTCGAAAGCTTCTTTGTACCTTTCGCTGTGCCAGTCGACTATGTTGAGCACGGAGCGTATTGAACTTAAGAAAGCATTAGCATTACGACAGAAGTAAGAAGACGTAGGTGTCCCGGAGTTTTAAACTTCTTTAGATAAGGTAATTTTTGCATTTCTGCGGCACTAAACGACAAGAATTATTTTCATGTTCGGGAGCACATACTTGTGCGAGCACCTCTTCTCAGTATTAAAAGTGAACAAATCTGCTCTGCATTCAAGGATGACAGACGAGCACCTCAGAGCCACCATGAGTGTTGTCTTCGCACAAGACCTAACTCCGGATATTGCATCCCTTGTCGATGTTAAGCGTTGTCGAACCTCAAGTCAGCAACATGCTTAGAATTCAAGGATAATTCCTGCGATTAAAAAATAAACCTTCTTCTTGAGAAGGCCGATTATCTTCGTAATTCCTTTTATTTAAAGGGGCTCTGAAATACCTTTGAGGAGAGCACGTAAACTCGCTGAAGCACAACGTTCTCTCGTCATGAATACCTGAGCAAAATAAGTCATTTCCACACGCAGCAGAAAACCCACAATCTCGCGCGAAAGTTGCCAAGTCCTTCACAGTGACATTTACATGCTCGCGCCCTCCCCTGCAGCACGCTCCTGCGTAAAGCTGAATTTTTGAGTTTTTGTCCTTTTGCGCGTAACGACCGCTGCTTGCACTTGCTCTTGCTTTCACTTGTATATCTTCGCAACCGCTGAGGAACCTAGTGAAAACCTTTCTTGCTTGACTTCAGTGGTACATGACCACCAGACCCCTCAGATGCTGGTTATGTGCACGGTCTTTCTACTGAGATAAGGGCACGCGGACGCCGCCTGGGAGTATCTAAAGAGTTTTAGCTGAGCGTCTGTGCAGTGCGCTCCAGTTGCGATCACCCGCTCAACGCATTCGAGAGAGCAGCGCACCATGAATTTTCAACTAACGGTTCCTTCGCTGCGTCTAAGCGGCGGTCTATACTTTATCTTGGTTGCCAGGCCACGCAGCAGTCATAAATAAAACAGATTGGTCTAATAAAAAACAATTCACAAAAACAATCCAAGCATGGGAACTGCCACTTTCTCATGTCCTCCATTCTAGAACCACCGATAAGGAGCACTATTGGATATTTTATGCCTCCGTCACACGGCCATACTCTATCCTTAATGAGCTCAATTTGCATCAACGTTTTCCAGCGCGATCGAAGCAAGTCACTGATAGACGATACGTTTCAGTTCTCACTGCATTCTCACTGCGTGGTTAGGTTCCTGTGAAACTTGCGCGGGTAGATGCGTACAAAACAGCGTGCTTGTGTTTAAAAACGTTAATGACTTTCTCGTGCAGATGGTGCACACGAGAAACCCATACGCTCAGAGTAGAGGAGAGGGAATGCTTATGCAAAGTGGTGTTGATCGCGCAGGAGCTGAAGTAAGAGGCATATGAGTTCATAACAAGCGTTCATTAACTCTCTACTTCAAAAGAGAACTATGAGCAGTTGTCTGGACTCAAAGAGTCGACACCAGCCTCCAGTTCTGTTGAGCTGAATCGAAGCCAAGCGCGTTTGAAAACAACAATGCATTCAATTTGTAGGGTAGTCTAAAAGCCTCAGGAAATGCAAAAAGAGTAAAACACGTGAAGGCAAAGACGGTAGCATGTAGCCTGTAGCGGTTTTTCACCGAAATGCAGAAGAAAACATGGGGACAATTTTCATAACTTAAAATTTTCTTTCCAGAGTTTTATAATTGCCAGCAAAGGCGGGTGGTGTAGCCTTTCAGTTGAGTGAGCATCTTTGTATGTATGTATGTATGTATGTATGTATGTATGTATGTATGTATGTATGTATGTATGTATGTATGTATGTATGTATGTATGTATGTATGTATGTATGTATGTATGTATGTATGTATGTATGTATGTATGTATGTATGTATGTATGTATGTATGTATGTATGTATGTATGTATGTATGTATGTATGTATGTATGTATGTATGTATGTATGTATGTATGTATGTATGTATGTATGTATGTATGTATGTATGTATGTATGTATGTATGTATGTATGTATGTATGTATGTATGTATGTATGTATGTATGTATGTATGTATGTATGTATGTATGTATGTATGTATGTATGTATGTTAGAAGCGTCCCCTTTGAAATGGGGTGGGGCAGGTGCCACTGTGCTCGTCATTTCTTTTCCTTGACATTTCTCTATACAATCTGCCAAACCCTGCAGTATGGTCTAGAAATTCTCTATTTTTCTTTAAATAAGATTCTGTTGACTTTTAGGTTTGATCAATTTTTAATCCTGAACTAGCGTCCTTACGTCACAGCCCTGCTTTTGAGCCACCAACCTTCTAATTGCTTTTTCTAACATCTACCGCAGATTCACTCACATTTCTTTGTTATCTCTAAGTCCTATTGCTTCAAGGAGAGAGAGTCCAAATAAAGTGACGATACAGTGCCACCTTTTGATGACAAATGTGACAATAAAAGTTTTAGTTATTATATATATAAAAAGATCAATGTCTTCCTGTGCATTTGTGTCAAAACCGCATCGCTGAACTGTCTTTACTTTTCGAATTACTGAATGCTTGTTCAGTTTTTCTATGACTTTTGGATCACCCTGTGCAATGGCTCGTACGATCGAGGGTGTCCGCATGAATGAGGTGTTAGAGCAAGAACCGTTAATCACTCTTCCGGCGAGCACTATACGCTTGAGACCCATCGTCGAGTATGCCCACCATGCTGGCGGCAATGACCGTAACCAGCCACTGCACGGCAAAATTTAAACGTCACTGAACTATACTGCGCTCCGCTTAGCCAACAGAATTGCAGTGCGAAGTCATCGCTGTGTTCACCGCTCGCAGCGGAGCGTTCTGCGCATGCGCACTGTGGCGACTGCTCGGCAGCTGAAGGGCGGGAACCGACAGGTACGCTACGTTACAGTGAGTGCGATTTTGTATAATGTACACAGCGCTATACACTCGGGGTGAAAAGAAAAGATGACACAAGAAATCCCTTGATGGTCATTTATTGAAGGGCGAATTTTCGAGGGTGAGATATGATACATGGAACTGGCTGTGGATGAGCATTCTTCAGCGGGTTCTTTTCTGTTTAATAAGCGAACCTTGACTCCAGTTCTTCGCGCTTTGTGAACCTGAAAGATGAAAAAGCGTCTTTAGAGAGTTCTGGACACAGAGGTAACACAGAGGTAAAAATATTTTCAAGAATTCTTGCTTGTTGGTGTTACCTTTCGCTTACTGTCAAGTATTGCACTAGGAGTGTCTGCCTCGGCAAGATCTGAACTTAGAGACCGACATGTATGAAGCGTTAACGACACATGTAAGCCCTATAGGTAAATTAGCATTCAATTTTAGATTGATTTTGTATCCTGAATTGTTGAAGGCCATCACAAAGCTTAGACCTGAAGAAGGAAGAAAAAATGTCTGTCTTTTGTGCCGTGGCGAGGCGACGTATTAAATTTCCTTTTGCTCGATTTCTTCATGGCACGAGTTCTTTTTTAGCAACTGGAGCTTTCATTATGCCATTGGCTTATGCCAGCTCAGCGTTTGCGGTGTTATGCATTATGACAGCGTTGAGAATGGACATTATGCCATTCCGAACGCTGGTGGGTTTATAAAGCAAAGAAGGATTTGTTTCTAGCGAACTAACCGTTCAGCCGAATCCCGGCTGCGCTGTTCTTCTAGCCCTTGTACGCTACGCCGTATCCGAGACCACCGTATCCGAGACCACCGTATCCGAGCCCGCCGTATCCGAGCCCGCCGTATCCGAGGCCTCCGTAGCCAGCTCCGAGGCCAGAGTGGGCAACAATGGCGCCTCCACCGTGGACCTTATTCACGTGGTGCACAGTCCTAATGAGAAAAGCAGGTCCGGCCACAGCCTTGGAGAAGCCTGGTCCGCCGTTCAGAAGCGCGACAGAGCTGCCGACGCCGACTCCGCCGACTCCAAGGCCACCGCCGTAGCCCACTACTGGGGCGTAGCCAAGACCTGCTCCGTAGCCCACTCCCAGCCCGCCGGCATAGGCGGTGGTGAGGAAGGCGACAAGGACAAAGACTGCGACCTGTCCAACAAGAGGGCCACAAGCAATCACTGTCTTGCTCAGCAACGCGCGCCCCACCAGAACGCTGCTTGTCAACTCGAAGTACAGCCGGCCAAATCTTTAACTGGCTCGGGTGTTGCATGGCTAAATGCACCTTGTAAAAGGTTCTTTTCCACTACACCGCTGGCATATTCATGCTGTAATTTGGCGCGTGAGATGGCATTTCATGGTTCCTTTTTGTTAGTTTAATGTTTCAGTGGAGTACTTGCGGGTTTAGATCAAAGATATCAGAAATATTCATCATCTGCCATTACGAAGTGCCGAAACAAGCGGAATACGCAGCAATGGTTCTGGTGGCGAATTTGCGCTTACTCTGGGTAAACGACTTGTCCGCCATGAAAGGAGTGGTAGTTTATTCAGAGGAGGTGGCCATATGGACCAGAACCATTGCTGCGTATTTATCTTGTTTCGGCTCTTCGTAGTGGCAGACGATGAATATTTCTGATAACTTTCATATAAACACGCAAGTACTCCACTCAAACATTATATGAGCAAAAAGGAACCACTGAATGCCATCTCACGCGTCAAATTACAGCATGAGTATGCCAGGGGTGTAGCCGGAAAGAACCTTTTACAAGGTAGAGCCTTTGCCAAAAGTTTGGAGCCCAGGGGATTTGTTTCTGAGCCAGACTGTGTGGTTCGTGATGCATCTCCAGGGCTGCAACTTTCCTCAAGGTAAGATGATTTCTAGTCCTGCCTCCTCCAATGGGTAGGGCTGCCACGAATGCTTCAGGAGTCCCACTACAAGGCTTAGAAGCAAACCCCCTGGGCTCTAAACTTTTGACAAAGACTGTACATTTAGCGATGCAACACCCGAGCCAGTTAAAGATTTGGCCGGGTGTACATACACCCTTTGCATACGCCGGGCCCCGCGAATGCTGTTGGAAACAAGGCAGGCTAGCTGCTAGCATTTGTCTTCCTGCATTACGCGCTCTTCAATAGCGTTTGAAAGGCATTTTCGCACACAGGGGTTATGTGAATGATTTGAAATGTTGGTTTGCTGTGAGGAATGTATTTTTCTGCCGTCATTTTTTACTTTTTTTAAAACTTCCAGATTGCTTCTTCGTGGCGCACATGCATGAGTTTTCTTCGCTGACTGGCAAGACGCAATCTTACGCGTACCTAAATACGCAATACAGGCTGGCGACCATCTGCACCTGCATCGCAGTGCGGCGGTGAAACGCAAATTCTGCTTATAACATGGGAGCTTAAAAAGTATCGACGTTAACTGAGTAGGGTCTATGCGTGAACAATGAGCACCGATGTTAAAAAAGGCGTCAAGACTGAGCAATGGAATCTTATGCGTAGAATAAAATTTCGCTTGCAAATTATAACCCTTCTCACTCGCACTTGCTGCGATCCTAATGGCACTATGAAGTCACTCCAAGCTTCACAACTTCGGAGAATGTGCCTATACATAAAAAAAAAGCCGAGAAAATTGCATGTTGTCATTTGCTCTGCCATCAGATAGTACAGGCGCAAGAATGAAATACCGCTGAATTTATGCGTTTCGCGCTCCTTGCTCAGCAGAAAATGGCTAATAAAAAGAGCACTTTGTTAGCAAAGCCAGGCTGCCACAATATGCACAACATAGCTTCCACAAAAGATTGCACATTCTCTGAGAGTTTACGGGAATTTCATGAGCAGGTACTTTGGCATAAATGGAATGGGGCCGGCCGCGGTTGCGCATGTGGTCGTGGCTCCCGCCATCTGAGCCAAAGGTTGCGATTTTGATCCCGACTATGGCAGCGGCTGCATGCAGGTGTGCTGGCGAAATTAGAAAACGCTGGTGTATAGAGATTTTCTGAGCGTTAAATATCACGAATTTATTCGAAACCATTTTTAAGGATCTCGCTACCGCGCACCTCATAGCCCACAGTATTGCAATCACAAGTAAGCACTCGTCAGTAAACCATTAGTCAATCAAACGGATTGGTTTTTGGTTTAACTCACCAGGGTCCTCATGGTTCTTGGCTGGTGGTGAGCTCAGCTGTGATGGAGGGAAGCGACGGCCGCCCCCTTATATAGGTAAAGCACAACGCCCGAACGTGACGCCCTGCGCAGCGCAATCGCGGACTTGAACAACGCCTCGTGAGAGATCCGCGCGGCCCGCAGAAAAACCCGGAAGTGATATGCAAAGCTATGCCGTGTGGTTGTGCAAGATCTAGAGCCGGCGAAAGGGTTCCTGTGATAATCGCCATTCGTCGACACCCATCTGAAGACCGGCGCTCATTTGGGCACCTACTTCGATGTGAGCGGTATACATCCGATTGGCGAACCGTCCGAAGCCCCGCGGGGCACTCCTCGATGCCTCGATGCTTCGGTGAGTGGAGATATCCTGGTCGTGGTAGCCTAGAACGGCGCAACTGCTAGCCTCTGGACGAGGCTATGAAACCGATAATGTCCTCGCTTCTCTACGCTCCGGGGCTGCCCTTCATGGCAATATAAGCGCTTGGTAACATATCGGCTTTAAGATAGCCCACTGCGCTGCTTTCCATTGCGAAAGAAAATCTGAGAGAGTAGTAGTGCCTCCGAGCTCCGCTTTGTCGGGATGCAGGTCAGCTAAAGTTTTACCTGTTCTTACGCTTTCTCCAGAACTGGGGCAGCCTTTAAAACAATGAACCCGACTACTTGACTATTCAAAGGCCAAGGTGTGAGCAAAATTATAAGGTGACCACCAGTTTGTGCGACGTACAGTCACAGAAAAAAGTTCGTGGGATGCAAGTTCGCTGAGAAGAGCTTATTCCGGCGAGGGCAGGAAAACCAGTTCACGGAAAATCCTGGAAGCAGGACGAGACATGCATGAGCCATCCGCTGATATCAAGACAATACCAGATGACTGAGTAGTGAGGCAACGCAGAAAAATGTTTTTTTTTCTTGCGAAATCATCCCGCAAACTTTGTCTCTGACTGTAAAAGTTTTTACAAGGACTGAAACAAAGCAGCAGCAAACCCAGGAAACAAAGTGATTGTGATGTTTGTGGCGTTGTAGGTTGTTTAAATTGGCGGTTAAGACAGCACAATGGCACCTTAAAAGACATCCCGTTCCCACTTGCACAGGCACTGCACAACATATGTCTGCAGACCTGCATTCGAAAAAAAAGAACATAGGTTTTCCTCCCGAAAGCCAGACCAGAAGACCTGAGAGGCTGTAGAAGTTTTTCATAGCAGAAAAAAAAAAGGAAAAGCTGCGTGTCTGATCCACCCGTCTCAGTTCTAAACGATTGATTACCTTTACTGGAAAATCCTAACAGCCTTCGTGCTTACGTTGTTTGGTTCATTTTTTTTTAAGTTTTCATTTTCCGCACACATTATAATGATGTGTGTGCAAATTTTTCTTTTCCCCAAAAAAAACTCAGGGCCCTGTCCAATTTTCTCCTCTGTCTTTGCGTATCGTTGCATCGTTATTTTTCGCTCCTGCCAGGCGGAACATTATCTAACTCATCCAAATTTATCTTTCTCTCATTAAATGTACCGTGCTTTAGGATCTAAACTTGCTTGTATTTCTTTTAATAAGGGTTGTTATTGAGGTTCACCCGTCAAACGCAAGTTCGATCCTGGCCGCTGCGGTCGAATTGTCGCATTACGATCGAGGCGAAATTCTAGAGGCCCATATACTGTGCGATGTCAGTGCACGTTAAAGAAGGTAGTAGTAGTGGTTTACTTAAAAAATAATAACAAAAGGAAGGAAAAGATTCTTGCTAGCCCCGGCATCTGCCATCGCTATGGGAAGCGCCTGAGCTGGGGCAACGGAAATAAGGGGATAGCAGGCAGACTGAATAAATTAAATGAAAGTGCTGAGGGCACAGGTAGAAAGGATAGGGAAGAGAGGTACAGTGCTGAAGAACCCCAGGTGGTCGAAATTTCCGGAGTCCTTCACTGCGGTGTCCCTCATAGCCTTAGTCTCTTTGGGACGTTAAACCCCCATACACCAAACCAGACCAGTTTTTGACGTTCTTGAGATGTAAAGCTGCGTGAAGCCTGAGGTGCTCAGACAGCACACTGAGTAATAAGACACACAGATGCTCAAAGAAGACGCATGTGTGTCTTCTTTCTGCTGCTATCTCGATGATTTGACGATGCCTTCCTCCGTTGTAATCCTTAAAATGTATCTCTCTTCCTCCCTTCCTCTCCTATGAAATGCCCATTGGTGGCCGTTAAGGCAATAAAATGAATGAAAGAAATAAAACGGGTACTGAAACAAGGTGGGGATCGGAATGCTACTGCAAAAGAAGTATGAAACCTTAAAACTAAGGCCACACGTCTCACTCGAGTCAACAAGCAGTCTCAGCCCTGAGCCATGTACAGCGCGTGTCACGATGCCCACCGCTATTCAAGTGAACCTCACGGAAGCTGTAATGACCAACAAGGTTTCTGTCGTGCATGGAACATTGAAAAACTTGTCCTCATCGTTAGATGCACTTTTTTTTCATACTAAGGCATCTAGATCATGGCTTAACTTCTTACAACACCATTATCTTGTGCTTTTCTTAGCCCAGTCTGTAACATTCCGTCCTTTGTGAATTGTGTTCCACTACCTGCGTTACTTAATAGCATTTCTGCTCATTTCTTTTGATCCCAATAGGTTTGTTAATATGCATACCAGTTTTTGTTCGTTGCATTGAAGGTTGTCTGCAACTGTGCACTTTTATATTTTGGACCCATAACAAGCCCCTTTGCTACGGATCCAAGCACTGTACTAATTTTTTTTGTGTTGATGTAAGCAATAAACCATTGATTGATTGATGATGTATTTGAGGGCAGTTTAAAAGGGCATGTCTCCTAATACGCAAAGTTTTTGTTCGAGGCTTCTTGAAGTCCCATAAATGTGATAATGTACGCTATTTAGTTGTACTATGTAATTTATTAACCCCTCAACCACCAAACCCGAGCTGCACTCGTCATTGGAGATTGTATCAATATCGCCAATGACGAGTCGCACTTGCACTGCCCACTGCTCCGCGACACCCACCGCCAATGACGAGTTACGGCCGGCAATTGCATTGGTTGCAATATTCAGCACTAGAAGCCGGTAGTTGTCCATAAAAAGCGTTTGGCACCTTCAGCGCGTATTTTAAGCCTGGTAACAGTAATTTTGGGCAATATTCGCTAAATAAATTTGGTGATTTTGATACGTTTTTGTGGAATTTTTTTGGTGGTCAAAGGTTCAATACACTTCATTCTTCCTTTCTTTCCAATGACAGTGTAAACGACAGCTTGATATGTGTTGATTGCAAGTTTGTGAAGTCAGAAATAGAACTAAGCCTTATTATTATTCTTACTTTTGCCAGCTGCTTGTCTTTGTTTAATTGAAAGTTGTTTGTTTGTAAATATAGCAATTTTTCTGGATGCACAGTATACTGCTTTTCATTGAAATGCACTGGACCGCCTGCCGCAGGTACCAAAGCTGCTTGCGCGCATTTGTATACTTCAGACCGGTTCGCTAGTGGCTGGTGTTTGTGATCTGACCACTCGCTGCAGGCAACGAGGCGTTACCAGGGCTGTGGCATGTTGCAAGTTGCGCGTCCGCGCCGTGGGTGGCGCCACGGTCGAAACGATTGCAGCGATCCTGGTATCGGCGGTAAACGCGGCTGCAGTTAAGCCTAATAAAAGTGAAATTTTTCGACCACTATCAATAATAAAAACATGCTTATGAAATAAATTATAACCAGCCATAAGTAGTAAAAAATAAGATATCAAAGAAATTAGTTTCGAGCATGATGACGCGGGTAACGCGGCAGCAGACGACAAGCAGACGACGCCCGGTCAGCCGCGCAAGCGAAAACGGCGACGTAGGCGACATTCGCACTGCAGCAGCGTCATTGGCGTCATGTCGAGTCACACAGTGAGCTTTTCATGGAGTCTTTATACTAAGAACTAGCACTGCAGTATATTCCCTAGCCCAACGCACTGTGATTTCTTCTACACAAGTCAAAGGTTGAAAATTTTCGCTGCCTTTCTCTGCGTGGGTTTATTCATAGCCACAGACCACGGTGTAAGCCACAGACTGATGCGTTTCAATACATGTCAGGTGTTTTACTTCTCTGCTACTTACTTAAATATCTTACAAGGTCGCGTACAAACTTATATTCAGCCATGTAGCATTTTATTAAGTATACTGTACCTACCTTGGTACCTTTTTTTTTATCCTCTGTGCGCTCATGTCTTCTGGGTTTACATAATGGCGTTTTTTTATTTTGATTTTTAGGATGCCTGTCACTGATACTGCAATGTCACTGATGCCTAAAATCACTTTTTGAACATCGATTGTCACTGCTGATGTTATTTTAATAAATTGTTCTTTGTACAAAACCATTTACGCTTTTCGTTCTCGAGCGAGCGCATCTGCTAAGCAGTCGCGCCGCACGCCACCATGCACCATGCTACATCAACAGACACATCGAAATACAAAAGCGAGTGAGCAGATGCCGTAAGTACTTAGGAAATCAAGCGTGAATGCAGCGCGGGATCAGTTAATCACCAGTATTTACAAAGCTTGGATCGAGCAAGCGGCCGCCAGCACCAGTAACGCGCGAGTACAGTGCACTGTAGCGCGAGCAACCGGCCACAGCTAGCCGCCAGCAGCCGCCTAAACGCGCGCCGCCATATTGGATTTTTGATGCGTTTACCGCCTCTCCCAGGTGCCGCCACCATCGCCTTCGAAAAAAACGTCCCCATTGGCTCTATGAGAGTGTCACTCCCTTGGCGTTACTCTAAGCGCCAGCCAGTCACGAATTATTCTCACATACTGAGGCCCATCAATAGCTTCGTACAGCTGCGTCCAGACTATCAGGGCTGTTCTCTTCGCAAGTATGGTAAGTTCGCAATCGAAGGACACTTTCACTAAATCGTCTTTGTCTGTTGTTGCTTACCTAAGTCTCTCGCTGCCCGATCTTTATACCATCCACAGCTGTCGTCCTGTTGTCTATTCTGATAGCCAGTGTATTGTGCTGCGGACAATCGCGAACCATTCTGATGTGCGAAGTCTGATTAACAACTTCCGCAATCTAGCCGCTGACTTCCAGCCAGAAACAGGTGTAGTCGGATGCAACTCAAGAACGAACTTCCCTCAAAGGAAGCCTTCCAGCCAGCGGCATCGACCGACTTTCATCACGTTGCGCTTAATCCGCGGTCGCGTTGTTGTGACAAGGAATTAATTGCAAATAAATTGCGCGCGATAAGAGATTAACTTCTGATTAACCACGACGTCATTGAAATCAGTCGATGCCATATTGGCTGGAAGTGCTCCTTTGAGAGGTATTGGCCGCTTCGTTCTTGAGTTGTATCCGACTACTCGTGCCCCGTTTATATGACCCCTGTTAATCTGGATGTATCGAAGTATGGACGATTTTTCTGGGGGCCAAATTTTCAATGTATTTACGCCTCGTTAATATGGAAACTCGCGGTCCAGACATTGGACATGGTGGAAATGCACAGAAGCCATTGGAGTCCATGTATTTTTCTCGCGTTAATATGTACCGTGATGACAACAAAACCTCGACTGCCTTGACCAAATATTTCCCTTCAAGTATTTTTATTGCAGGACACCAGCAAAAGGCAGTGCGAAATGGGAAATGCGCGAATGGAACCCTCCGCGGTGGCTCAGTGGTTACGGCGCTCCGCTGCTGACCCGAAAGACGCGGGTTTGATCCCGGCCGCGGCGGCCGAATTTCGATGAAGGCGCAATTCTAGATGGCCCGTGTACTGTGAGATGTCAGTGCACGTTAAAAAGAACCCCAGGTGGTCGAAATTTCCATAGCCCTTCAATACGGCGTCCCTGATAGCCTGAGTCGCTTTGGGACGTTAAATCCCAATAAACTGAACCAAACCTGTATGGTGGTCTTTTTCTTTATTTTATCTGGCTTCATGTTTTATAGTGCCAAAGGGGCCAGTGGACGCGGTTTATGATTTGCCGTACTACATGATTGGCAATTAAAAAGTGTGGCAGAGTTTTAACGTAGTTAAACCAAGTAGACGTACGAAAGCATGTGTTTAGGGAGGTTGGCTCATGGTTTTGCTTTGCTGGGTAGTCGACGCGTCTGGCGACGGTATTAGTTAGATAGTAGTGAAAGGGGATTTATTGGTACGTGGGAAGCGCCGGCGACGAAGGCTCTTGCACAAATTATTGACGAAGCAGCGGGGCGAGAAGCAGGGAAAGGAGCAGTTCTCCAACACGGCGTCAGCTTCGTAGTCGTTGGCCTCAAGCGCTTCGTATTCGATATGCACTACACAGCCCGATAGTGTATTTCAGTTCAACACGAGGCTGAATCAGCTGCGGCGATGGCATAGTGCTCTCGCGCAGTGGCCAGCGAAGCTAATCTCTTCGCGCCCTCGCGTCCGTGGGCTCGAATCCCAGTCGAGGCAATATTTATTTTATTTATCTTTTGTTGGGCCAAGGCCACCCTCACGGTCAAGCTTCACACAAGCTCAGTGAGCCGGTTTGACCTCGTGAAGTAGTGTTTTCGCACTAAAACTCTCCTGCAGCTTGTTCTACGTTGAAAGCCGCTTTCAGCAGCTGTCAACCGACTAAGTACAGCTGTTTGTTACAAGTTCGTGAGATGCGAACAGCTGCGGTAGGAGATACGCCATCCCGTCATCAGGCGCCATCGTGCGTCTCTTGGACCACTAGACGAATGAGGCTGCACTACATTACTTTAGAGATAATGGTGACTCGTCTATTAGCTCTCAAGATTTTGTCTAATTTCAGCTTTACTGCTCACCATGTATGTACGGGAGCAGACCTTAATCACATGGTGTTGTTGCTTAACGTTACCAGGAATTCGGGACAGCGCCCAGGCAGTGCTGCGAAGCCTAGTGACTTTTAGTGCGTCAATGGCAGCCACTCGGCCATTCTCTTTCGGTCAAAGCGATGCGCCACTTGGTGGTAGCCACAAAGGAACTGTAGTCGGAAACAACTCAAGACCGAAGCGGCAAAGACCGATCGGAGGAAGGCACTTAAGCTAATAGTGTCGATCGATCGTCGTGACATCGACGTCAATCTCATTTCATGGAGGCGCCTGCCACCTACCTGCGACGTCACACTACGTCATTGGTCAACGCCATTGGTCGGGCGGCCTCCTTTGAGGGGTGTTTGCCGCTTCGTTCTTCAGTTGTGGTTTTAGGTTTTATGTGCTCTAACGTCCCAAAGCGAATACGGCTATGAAGGACAGCGTTCTATCCGACTAAAGAGAGAAAGACTAAGGAGTTCGATCCGAATTTAGAAGCGACTGCCCAAAATTCCCGGTAAGTATACTTTTTCTTCCCTATTCGTTATTAAGGAGGACTCGATTAATGAACAGCTTTGCCCGGGAGTCTAAGGCTCCATATAAATGAGGCACGACTGTATAGAAATATAGCGACAGCTTCCGAACCCGAATATACCGATTTCACAAAGCCTACTGCGCATGTGTGCGTTTACCGGAAGCAGCCAGCCGCCATGTTGGTTGTAGTCCTTCGTGGCGTCGTCTGCACGACAGCCCACTTTACTTTGTATCTTGATTGACATTATACCCGGTCGCAGCAAGTTTCCGCCGTTTCGTTTATTGTGTTGAGCTAAAGGAAACAGAGGCGCAACGATGGAGTTTCGAAGTGCACAATGCTAATCGCAGCAGGAGCAACGCACAGAGGATGGTCATTTGCCGCATGAAGTGGAGTGACCACGGCGGCGACGCTGCGCTTGTTGCTCGAATCTTGTTTTTGAAAATGCTGCAGGTGACGATGAAAACGGGCTTGACCGTCACTTTCGTTCATTTTGCCAGCAGAACATTTCAACGCATAGCGATGCACGCGTTTTGCGTCTTCAGACAGCGTTCACATTTCTTGCCACCTTGGTTTGCGGTTTCAGTTATTCGCTGTATTCATCTGGGCATTCGCTATAGACGTGCCTGTTCTCTTTATTTTTTGCACCATGTCTCTTGTCTTCCTGCCTTCTTGAAAGGTCTCGAGAAAATTATCCTAGATAGAATGTCACGCTTCTGCAGCAAGCATAATATAATAACTACTTCGCAATATGGTTTTAGAAGGGACAGGTCTACAGAACTGGCGCTTTTGGACCATAAGGAATATATTCTAAAACAGTTTGAAGAGGAATGTATTGTTATGGGTATTTTTGTTGATTTTAGCCAAGCCTTCGATTATATTAGTCATACTATCCTTTTTGAAAAATTGCATCATTATGGTATACGGGGACATGTTTTGGCTCTGCTCAAAAGTTACCTATCAAATAGATTTCAATATGTCGACATAAATGGTTTCATTTCTCACAGAAAAAAAATAATTTCAGGAGTCCCACAGGGTAGCATTTTAGGCCCTGTCCTATTTAATTTGTACATTAATGATATTGTACACATCTGCTCAGATACCAAGTTCGTTATATATGCCGACGATACGAGTGCTTTGGTGCCATCACGTTCTGAAGCTGAAAGAATTACTAAAGCAAATAATTTTCTGCGCAAATTGGACTCGTGGACTTCCAGCAATCATTTAAAACTTAACGCAAACAAAACAAAGGTGGTAATTTTTCGACCAAAAAGTAAGCAAATTTCGTCACAAGGAACCGTAATGTTTAGATCCGCAGCCATTGATGTGGTAGATACTATCAAGGTGTTAGGGGTATATTTTAATACAACTTTACAATGGAATGATCATGTAAATAGTATAATCAGTAAACTGAGCTGCATAACTGGAATTTTAAATCGCAACCGCTATACTCTTCCAAAAAAAGTTAAACTAATGGTCTATAACGCTCTCTTTGTCTCCCACCTAAACTACTCTCATTTAGTCTGGGGAACAACAACAAAAACTAATCTGTTGAATCTTGAAAGGCTACAGAAAAAAATTGTACGAATAATTGAAAACGTTGAATACACCGCACCTTCTTCACATATCTTTGCTTCGCTTAATTTATTAAAAGTAAGAAATATATACGAATACAAATTATGCAGGCAGTACCGTTTAAGTGTCCAACGAAAGAGTACAGTTTTTACTAAAATGGCAGAATTAAGACCCAATTATCCCACCTACAGCACCAGAACTCCAGAACGATGGAAAATTCCAAAATGTCGCTCTGCCTATGGACAACAAACACTCCGGTATAATCTTCCGCGATTATTGAATGCTGCAGAAAAAGAAGCCGCTGATGTATCCAATATGTCTCTTCCAAATATGTACAAATATTTTGCTACTCATACTTTCCTTTTTTTTTGTGAATGAACGCACAGGTTTATCCTTATGTTCAATTGTTTATGTTCGACTGTTTATTGTTCGACTGTTTATTGTTCGACTGTTTATTGCCCCACTCTGCTGCTGTATACACTGTAAGGGGGCGGAGGATTTTTCAAGCCGCAAATGTACGGCTTTTCCCTCCGCCTCCTTCCACTTCTTTGTGGAGAATAAAACTTGTATGTATGTATGTATGTATGTATGTATGTATGTATGTATGTATGTATGTATGTATGTATGTATGTATGTATGTATGTATGTATGTATGTATGTATGTATGTATGTATGTATGTATGTATGTATGTATGTATGTATGTATGTATGTATGTATGTATGTATGTATGTATGTATGTATGTATGTATGTATGTATGTATGTATGTATGTATGTTGTCCAAAACTGGCGATACGGTAGTATTTTTTATTCACGTAAACACATAAATGTATTCACGACGTGCTCGGCGGGTCACCAGCAGGAAACCTGAGCAGTTCGCGTGAGCTATGACGCTTTTCTAAATGGAGTTGTGACAAATTCACGTAAACGCTTCACGTAAATGCTACTGTTCAGGGCAAAATTATAAAAGGAGAAGCCAATTGTGAAGGTTTTGAGTCCGCCAAATTAGGTTTGCATGATTTTTAATTTCGCGACCAATTGTTTCGTTTTGATTGTTACAATACTAACTACATTTTATTTAGGTTAATATAATCTTTGCTGCCATGGCCCCTCCTGTACGTCTCCCTCTAGCTATTTTCTCAGTACGAGTCTGAATATGTTGACTGATGTGTAAACACGACATGGATATTCTTTTTTTTTTTCGAACATACTAAGCAAAATGTGGGTGATGTCGCGGCATAAATGCACATATCACATATGCTTAATCAATCAAAGCAATATCACATATGCTTAACGACCCATGTGCAACAAAACGTCAGGAATTATTCCACATTTCTACGGTTTCATAGCCTCGCTTTCTCATTCCGTGAAATAGAGGAAGCACTCGCTAGAATGGCAGCTCGAGATAACGGGAGTGGATACACGCATCAAAGGTACATTGTGTATTCCTGAATATGACAATAAAAGTTAACACAGTTGTTCACTTACAATCTTACATCGGGCAGAAATCCCTGCAAAGACAGCTTGACCAGGCAGCACGAAGGTGAATCCGATCGCCTTCTTTCGGCAGGGATAATCGTAAAATGTTGGGCAGATTCGGTTCACAGATCCCCAGAATGGGAAGCGGTTGTGTCTGAAATCCGGGACTCGAGCCCGCGGGCATTCCACTGAGAAATAAAAGCTTGTTTGACCATCAAGGCTCATAAGACAATGTTTTGTCTTTCCGAGAGACTGCCTTGCTTGCTAGATTGTGACTTTGTCTCTCGTTCCTTCTCTCTTCTCTTCTCTTTTTATCCCCTCATTCCCTTCCCCAGTGCAGGGTAGCCAACCGGAAACCCTTCTGGTTAACATCCCTGCCTTTCCCCCTGTCTTTATCTCTCTCTCTCTTCTTTCGGCAATTTAAGGGACTGCCTCAAAGCTGAGCGGCGCGCTAATGGATTTCAGACAGCTTCAGAACTTGCAAATTTGCCATTTGTCAGTGTCCACTGATCAACAGGGACAAGACGGCTAAGTCTACTGTACAGTACTTCTTCAGCTGCCTCTCATGAACAGCTTCTACGCTATGTCTTGGGGGCCTTTTCCCTTCGAGAAAACGAAAAATCCTGGACCTTCTGCTTCGCAAAGTTGTCGCAGCTCATGAAACCTCTCAAGTGAACCCACTTGTCCCACAAATCCAGCTTTCATGCAGACAAAGATCGCGTGGCGACGCAAACAGGACTGCTTCGGGCGTGCGTCACGCACCGCGCCGACGCGGCCGCCGGTCGGAGTACCACAACTCCCAGAGTGCACCGCGGCGGTGGTGGCGTAGCGTAACTGCCGGTGAAATCGGTCTATTGCCAAAAAGAAAAAAAAAGTAAAGGTAAGAGTAACAGAGAGAGAGAGAGCCTCTGCGGCTGCTGCGGCCTCCTTGGCCCAGTCACTGAGCTTCCGCTACCCTTCCAGGCTCTCGCTGGACAGCGCTGCCTCCCGCTGCTCCGTTCTAGCATCCTGTATTTTGGGAGCTGCCGTGTCGTTTTGGCAGCCCCATGTAGCATGATATAGAGTCGGTTTGTCCCCGCACCGGGGGCATACGCTTTCATTTGTGTGGGGTGAATGGCGTGTGGGGTAGCAGTAAATAAGTGAATGTCCCACCTGCCAGATTGCTTCTAAGGAGTACTACATAATCTGTAAACCAGGTTTGTGTTTATATTTCATGGCACTCATTCCCATTTCCAAGATCAGGCGCAATGCCCACTGGCCAATGCCCATTGACGAAGGGCAAAAAAGGATCGGGAGAGCACATACATCGCCCCTCGTGTGGTTGCGTACTTGCACGATCGCTTAAGCCGCCTGCATAAACACCATCGCGTTGGCTACCGCGGTTGGACGTCACGCGGTCGTCAGACTACCACGCATGCATCTTACGTGCGAGGAAGTCAGACTCAAGAAATCTGGACAAACGCTTCAAGTTTGTACGGCTGCCACTGCACGCTAAACACTGAAAATCGCCGCGAGAATTTGGAATGTTTGGTACATCCTATTGATTCTCTATGGCCGCCAGAAATAGTTGGTGTGAGCGCAGGAAGCATCTTTTAGGACATAATTTGCAGCGAGGAGGAATAGTCGGTCGGGGTAATCCCCATGTTTGCGCATCTCGGGACTCATCGTTTTCTCAAAATTACAAGCTTAAAATGTCCGCATTGATTTGCGCGCTGCTCACTACGGGCTGCCAACAGACGACGTTAGTTGCTGACTGTTCACGAAAGCTGGGCATACAAAGAGGCCGACCACCGAACGGCCAAGCGGAGGCTTTGGCATCGCTTGAGTAAATGATTACATAGAAATGGAGTAGAATTTCTATATATCTCAGCCATCATAGGTGGATTTGAACATAAAATCTTTGGAATGTTACTGGGGGCTAGGAGAGATTAGAATAGCCAAAGGCCACCGCGCTATCAAAAATGTCTGCCGGTGTCCGTGCAACCTATCGTTACCGCAGAAAAAAATTAATGAACAGTAATTGGACGCTATCGAGTTTTTGCAGTGCACATGCGTCGACGTGCATGAGATTGTGTGCCGCACATTAAGGCGTGCCAATGATGCTTTATGTAGAGGAAAGAAGCCAGCAGCCATTCAGTGTCTTACATGATGCGTTATATGCGACAGTAGCTGATATACTAAATAATTACCCTTGACGCATCGTTTTCTCGTACCCGCTTCAAGACGCTATTAGACCAACATCTACGAGATGCAACCACAATAACCACGCATGCAGCTTTAAAAATGTTTTCGTGAATAAGCTGTATCGTTGTCTACTGCTAAGATCATATTTGTTCTGGAAAATGATGTTCTAATCCCTAGAAAAAATATTGCCCTCCCAAAGCGCGTAGCACTGCGTTTGTATTGTTCTTTATTGTCTCTCGCTGCGGTGCATCGTAGTCGGCATATGAATGGGTTTATTGTGCCTGACATTTATGGCTCCTATAGTGGACAGTATGGCTTAGTTTAAACTAATGTATCTTTTATACAAAGTGGACTGATCTGCTCGTGGGGGTATTATGACTCGAAAAAACAAACAAACAAACTTGGGGGCCTTCTTAAAGGTGCACTGAAGAGGAATCTGAACTTGTCTTTTTGCCGCGGGAACTCGATCTACACGTTTTGAGCATTCTTAGAAACTTCGAATTATTGCCCTGTGTGACTGATTTTCCTAATTAAATCGAATTAACGTCTGGCTCCCGCCTTTTTTTAAAAAAAAAAAACTCTGCCCGCCTCGTACGGTGGGCGGAGTCGACCAACGCGTGGAGTGCCTTGCAGCCAGCTCCGTGGAGGCTTTGCTTTCGCTTTATTTCGTTTTTTTAGGTTTCCGTGAATAAATAGTTTCATTCGCAGATAATATAGCCGCAAAATAAGCCCGCAGAAATAAAAATACGCGCGGACTATTTGCTTCTACGGACTACTACGTATTACTCCGCCGCCGATGGCAGAGCGGCAAGCCGCTGCGTGACTGGCTGAAAGGCACTCCACGCGTTGGTCGACTCCGCCCACCGTACGAGGGAGAATTAAAAAAAAAGGCGGGAGACGGACGGTAATTCGATTTAATTAGGAAAATCAGCCACACAAGGCAATAAATCGAAGTTTCTAAGAATGCTCGGAACGTGCTGATTGAGTTCCCGCAGCAAAAAGACGAGTTCAGATTCCTCTTCGGTGCACCTTTAGCAACATTAATAAAGAACAAAAAGCTGCAGAATTTAAATTGCCTGCTATGGTGTCTACAATGAGTGTCTTATGTTCTTGCGATTTTCCCGTCAAAGCTCCCGTTGGAACCGGTTTCACGGCCCTTACATGGTATGCATGAGTCAACACCTTCTAGAATGTTCGAGTTTCTTCTATTGGCTTATCATTTGGGATAATACTAATCCGACTAACTCACATTAGTCCACCACTAATCCCCACTAATCTACCTTTGTCCATTTTTTGGCTGGGCCAACTTCCAAGATATGGGGGGTTCTTTGGAATTTCTGGGTGTGAGTCAGCTTCCAAAATTTGCGGGACCTTAGATTTTTAAATTTGGCGATGCCATTTGGTTTTTTCCACTGGTAGTCACGAGGTGTTGATGACGTCACGACCTTCTCAATCGCATTCATAGATCGCGGTGAGTCCTCATACCACTACTGGCGCAGCTGTGCAGCGGTTAAGAGATGCGCCACTGCCTCTTCAGGTGGCTGTTTCAAACACAGCCACAGGTGGGACTTGTGAGTCCAAGTTGCTCTTCCCGAGCTCCTGTAAGGCTCATGCGCAGGGCCACGGTGAGCAGGTGGCAATCGCTTTCAATTTGGCAACGGTGGCCAGTTTGCCACCTGCCATGGTGGGCATGTTGTGATGACGTAACAAGGATAAGTGACCTCCCTCGATCAATCAGGGAATTTCATGACAGGGAAGAGGGAAATTGTTTGAGACGACAACCTAAATGCTCTTCATTAAAATTTTTTGGAAATATTAATATTGCAATTTTTCGACTTTTTACTGCAATAAAGCGCAGCCTCCAAAATTTCTCAACCCAAGCCTCTACCACACAGCTATTTCAGTGAAGATGTTGACAAAAGTGATAGCAAACCTAAAGTAAGGCTTTTAACGCGATAGTGTTCAGGCTCTCACTCTGCAGAAAAATCGTCGTCGTCGCGTCGGTTCTCTGAGTGGAAAATTCGGATTGTGCCACCGGCCCACCGATTGCGAGAAAACTGCCCACCATGACAGCTGGCAGTTAAAGTAATGATTGTTCGCGAGAGGTTGCTCAGAAAGAGCAACCTGGGCCTCACAAGCCCCACCGATGGCTGTGTATAAAACGGCCACCTGCCGGGGCAGTTAGTGGGGCATCGCTTAACCGCTGCACCACTGCGCCATGAGCAGTATGGGGAGACCCCGCGACCTATGAATGTAAAGTAGAGTAGGACTAATTCCGCATGTATATGCATGTAGCAAGAACCTAGACGACAGAGAAGGAGTGCTTGCCTCTAATATTATCGCATTGCACTATTAAGTGTAGGTTAAGCGTCATGTGATGGAATGAGGGCGGATAGGGTGAAATATTTAGGTGTTACATTTACCCATAAGCTAAGCTGGAACACTCATATAACCAACACGTGTGCAAAAGCATTCAAACAGCTCGGCTTTCTGGGTAGAAAACTGTCGGCAGCTCCTCCTCATGTAAAGCTAACAGCCTATAATACCCTCATATGGCCCATCCTTGAGTACGGCACCATCATTTGGAGCCCTCATCAGTCATACGTCAACGAACAACTTGAAAAAATTCAAAATAAGGCCCTTCGGTTTATTTATTCCTGCTATTCACGCCATGACAGCGTATTCCCTCCGAGCTAAAGGGCGTATCCCTACCCTTGCTTGCCCGTGACGCATAGCTTCGATGAAGTTTCTTGTTCTCCTTTGCAATGATCGTACAAGAATTGATAAAAAGCAGTGCATCAAGGCACCTTGTCATCGTTCAAAGCGATTAAACCATGAAAAGTGGATAGACCCATCCCAGCGCGATGCAACACATATAAATTTTCATTTTCCCCGTTAGCTATTGAAGAATGAAATAATCTGGCTCACGAATTCATGGGCGACGTCTCTCTTGATATCTTTTTTGGAAAACGTAGAGTCATTCTTTTGAAAAGAGAATTTAAAATAAAAAAATAACTTCTACGATGTCTCGAGTTATTCACCGCTAGTGTTCAGTTTAATAATAAGTTTTTGTACTTGTGCCTTTTCACTAACACGTTGACCTTTTTGTATCTCTTCGTTGTTTTCTTCTTTCCCGTATTTTAGTTTCATCGAAATGAACGTGTATGGCAATGCGTATGTCCTTTGACAGTCTCTTGACGCACTCTATATTTGTTATCAGCCTATTTTCTATGGTCTATCCTACTGCAGTGCGCATGTTTTTTTATCTTGTGTATGTTAAACTGGATATGCTATTTTTTTGTATAACTGTCCCATTATTTTGCCCACTCCTGTAGAGCCTGGTTTGGTTTAGTTTGGTTTATGGGGTTTAACGTCCCAAAACGACTAAGGCTATGAGAGACGCCGTAGTGGAGGGCTCCGGAAATTTCGACCACCTGGGGTTCTTTAACGTGCACTGACATCGCACAGTACACGGGCCTCTAGAATTTCTCCTCCAAAGAAATTCAACCGCCGCGGCCGAGATCGAACCCGCGTCTTTCGGGTCAGCAGCCGAGCACCATAACCACTGAGCCACCGCAGCGGCTGTACAGCCTGTACAGTACAGTATACTGTACAGTGCAGTATGCTGTCCTGTACAGTATGCTTAAATAAATAATCAAAAAATAAAGAAAAAACAGTGTCCGTGACTGCGAAGTGCTAAGCAAAGAGGACCGCAGGTTGCTGAAGGCACCCGTAAAACCGCGTCATACCCCGTCATCTCAAATTTGTGTTTTTGTTTGGCCTCTCACCGTTCAAAGTCTTCTTATCAGTACACTTGAAATTTGGAAAGCACGTTGTCGGACGTCCTAAGAGTCAGGAAATACTAAAACACCGTAATTTCCGTTTGGCACACTGGTATGGCTTTATTGATGATATATTGTACACGCTGCTGAAGCTGCATGAGGGTAGCCGAGATGGATCTTGACATAGGCTTTGAGTACTGGTGAACAAGGCGCTGTACGTTGGTTTCTGGTACAACAACCTCTGAAACGGGAAAAGAAAGCAAGAGTGTTTAGATATATCCTATAGTGTATTTAGTCAATGCAGTAGACAGCTGCTATTTGGAATGTATGTACCGAAAGGGTATTTCAAGATTAAGCTATTGTTGCTTACCGTTCGGTTTTTAGTTACAATTTCCTGACACAGACATCCTCTGGGCACTAGTTTAGGCACGTTTCGGCATTAATAATACGCTTCATGCAAGAACATACGTTAACAGTTTTCAAGATGACATTTACGCAGGAAGTTCATTCAGCGCCAAGGCAAATTAATTTGTGCGAGCAGGGGCTCATTAAAAGCTACTATCAAAGCAAATGAAAGAGAAAATTTTCAAAATGGCACAAATCAGCAGCTTACCAGCTCCAGCGCAACGCAGGTCTTCACAGCACACCTCTTCAGCCCTTGAGGGCGTAGTGTCCGTAGCCAAGGCCACCGTACCCGGCGCCTGATCCGAGGCCGAGTCCGCCGAGACCGACGCCACCTCCGAGGCCGGAGTGGGCCACGATCGCGCCTCCGCCGTGGACCTTGCTCACGTGGTGCACAGTCCTGACGAGGAAGGCGGGTCCGGCAACTGCCTTGGAGAAGCCCGGTCCGCTTTGAAGCAGGGCCACGGAGCTGCCCACGCCTACGCCTCCAAGCCCAAACCCGGCAGCGGGCAGGGCCACTCCTGCGGCTGGCAGGGCCACGCCGCCATAGCCAAGGCCGCCTCCGAGGGCCAGGCCTGCCCAAGCAGTGGCCAAGAGGCCGAGGGAAACGGCGGCGAACACCTGGGTGGGCAACCAGAGCCTCTTCAAGCTGCCGTATTCGCGACTTCGGGCCACAGGCGTTCGGAAGACGACGGTTGCTTTCACACATCGCCTCTAATCTTTTCCAAGATTTTGCTTCTTACTGCTTACTTTGAGTTTTAAAAACAGTAAGCACCAGGTTTAACTAGTCCTGATCATCATCTGCTGATGTTGTACCCGTTGTTCCGCTAAGTCACGCATGTCTTTGACGGAAGCGCAGGAAACGTCGCGCTTACGACCCTGATGCACTAGCCTAATAAAAAGCTTGCTGATTGCGACGTCTACGAACACAATGAATTTACGGGGGGTCGGCACAATCGTACTAAAATTAAAGGTCGTCTCGACAGGACATCTCGCCTAGGTATTCTTCATCTTAACCCATGAGTTGCTGGATCACGTACCCCCTTTGCCAAAAGTAAAGGAGCCGCAGGCTTTTGTTTCTCAACCGTATAACTGTCCCTTTACGGCACCCCTAAAAACCGAAAGGTATCAAAACGTGAGGACAAGGGCTCACCTTACTTTACACAGATTCAGAGCTTAAGGGCTGCTGTAAGTGCTTCGCTACGCGGCTAAGAAAGGAACCGCCGTTGACCGGTGACTTTTAGCAAAGACTGTACGTGTGCCATATGTGAAAGCTCCTGAACCCTCCTTGACATCTGTTTGTAGTAGCTTCTAATACTCAAATTACGCACTGCGGTATCGCGCTTCATAACGCATTGCAACATTGATACCCCGCCTGTAAAGAAAATCCATTCGCGCCAAATGGACTTCCTCAAGCATTGCTGGAGGACTGCAGCAGTGCTTTAAGGAATCCTTTCAGCGTCACGCTAGAGAGGACCCTTGCCTCTAGAGAGGTGTCAACCCCGCAGTAATAAGCCAAAGCATCATTGAGGTCCGGGGAATTTCGTTAGACGTTAAAATGCCTGGATAACCTTCCCAATATAAAAATAATTTTATCCCACAGATACAAGGAGGCTGGAAAGCTTGAGAACACGTCCAGTTAGCCAGCCAGAGAATACTAATGGCACATATCCTTCGCTGCACTCACCAGAGACTTCATGGCTGAGTTGATCGGTTGGCGATGAGCTACTGCCATTCCAAAGTCGCTCGGCGCCTTTTATAGGTGAAGCTCCCTGGTCTCATGTCACGTAGCGGGCACCCGTATCGCGGCATTCAGCATGAGCGGCGCGTTCAGATGCAATATCAGCGCGCCCTGCATAGTGTCCAGGAAGTAATATTCGATGCCACATTTGCGATATTTCACACTGCCCGCCCCCCTCAAAGTGGCGGACGGCCTGCTCAATGAGACAGCGAGGGACTGAGAGAGCGAGAAGAATAGGAGTCTCCGCGGGGAGGGGAAAGATGTGACGGATCCGACACACTCCGGTACTTTCACACGGGAGCTACAAGCCTCAGGCAAATAAATCCCTCTCACTGCTACGTGCCTAGGCGCAAAACGAAACCAGTTCATCGCTTCTCAACACGGCGAGGTGAGGGGAGGGGAAGCGATCGCCACACCCGGAGGACGTTCTTTATTGCCAAATTCCAAATGGTCAGTCACCCTGGGCGCTGTTAAAAAAGAACACAAGAAAACTCGCACGTGCTTCTCAAGCATCCGTACAAAACAGTGTGCTACGTCAACACTTCGCGTATCTAACCGGGATTTGAAATTAATCGCGTCAATGTTAAGCCGTGCGAAGATAGCAAGGTGGAGATCATATCGCGTTATCATAATCTTAAGGAAGCCTGCAAACAAGTAGACCACGCAGCTCGTTTTATTGTGTCGCTTCTGGGATCGAAATCTTGCTCCAAAGCGAGGCGATTAATTGTTTGCAGGCTTGACATCGTTCTGTCGCAGAGGCTTGCGCACAGAATCGTAAACGCTCTCTTCGCTGTATTCTTAGCCGCACAAGGCAGGATGGACATTCCTTGAGAGATAGACATTTTCCTTTAGTTAAAAAAAAAAAAGAGATCAGGGCAGCGAAAGTGCGCCTGTTCCATATTTTCCGCGAATTGAGGAAGCGGGTAGCAACTGAACTGTGCCCTTATTAGCACTAGGACAACTTAGCTTCTTCTTTGGGACACAAATATCAGATTGTTGAGCCCTCGACGACAGTCTGCAATTATGTGCTAACTGATGTAGTCTTGCCACCGCACAACCTGTCTTCACTAAGATTTTGCCCGGGCCGTGTGTAAGAATAAAGTGCAAGAGATATTGCTCATATGTATAATGCTGACGCCATATTTTGTCTTTGTTTTGTTTATTTTTGTTTTTCTCATTGCCCTTGATGTACAAGGTGCCGTGCTTCTCCAAGCAGGAACCCGAAGTGCGCTGTCTCCGCGTTTATTTTTTTTTTAACAGTAACGAAATTTCACATTTTAGCTCTGCGCGACACGAAATCAGTTCCAATTTTCACAAGCTGCAATACCTGCCTATTATTACTGCTATATTCACTCAAAATTACATTCATTCCTTTGAATGTCCCTCGTTGGCCGCAATTTACCGGTTCAGAATTTCATGCTATTGAAAAGCGCGTTCTTTTTAGCTTTGCTACACCAACTTTCAGGTGAAAGTGGAAGAGAGCATCGCTATTTCAAGCCACTGTTCTCACCTATACTTTCTTTCTTTTCAAAGAGGAGATGTGGCCGACATGCTTGCTACCACTCAGACCCCGAAGCTGAAGCCAGCAGGAGCGCTGTTTGTGCATACGTGCAAAAAGTCGCCCTCTTATAATCCCTCGAAGGTCCCATGCTACAATGGGCTTTGTATGCCGTTTCGAGATAAATATTTACTACTTCTAATACAAAAACAGTAGTGCAAGGATAATCAGAAGGTTCGTCAAGGAAACCCCTCCTGTAACTACATTAGCGATGGTTGTTTCTTGTTGCAGCCGGTGGCAAGTTTTCTTCCCGATGGACGACGGGCAAAGAAACATGGCTTCGTTGCCCGCCGATCAAGATGCCTTTGCTGACTTTAGTGAAAAGGAGAGTTTACTAGTGGCTGGTTGCGGCATATTTCGTCGTGTGCATTAATAGCAGGTTAAATGATAAATGCGGTGTCTTTAACTTCTTGAAGAGTTCTTGGAACAACGCCAAACGCATGCTCTCCGGGAGACTAACGACGCGCGCTGCCAAGGTGGACGCGTATTTTACAGAATTTCATTCACATCGTGACTTTAATGACAGAATAAAATAAACGAAACTCTAACGTAGGGAAAGGTATTTGCTTTCATAATACCGCGCTTTTATATCTAAAGGCCTTAAGCGACACAAATGCCATGAAGAAAAATGTAGCAGTCATCGTATATGCCGTTTTTCCAGGGTAAGTATAAGCGCCATTAAGTTAGGGGACGCAACTGGAAGATTTACAAGAATTTTTCTCAAAACAGTCGAACAATTATTGCCATTTTTCGTGACGCAATTAGTGCTTAAAACAATACGCATTAATCGCATCTTCTGAACAAATGCCATTGGATATTAAAGCCTTTCCACTCCCCTTATCATCTGTGTACCTACGCGACACGTGCCATCGCTAAAACTCAGTCTTGGTTTCACAAGCTGATAATTTGTTTTTATATTTTTTTATTCCTTTAAAGGCTGCAGCGAAACTTACATGCCCTGCATTACATACCCTGCCCAAGCCCATTTCGTCCTCTTGATTTCGACTGGGCTGTCATTAACTCGCGTTTTATCCCTCACCTACTCATCCCTCTCCCTGTCTCTTAACGTTACACTTATTTACAGGGTCTGTTCTGAAAGTAGTAGGACTGGTTTTTTCCTGGGCGAACGGGCGGACGAGAGGCGGTCTGCGCGTGCAGGATCGTTGAAGGGGGATATTGGGAATGCTGGGGAAAATCGGCAGTCGGCTCTCGGCCGTTGAAGAGAGGAGGTCGCTTGTACTGTGAACCCCTGTCGAAACGTCTCGTCATGCAGAATCATAGAGCGTTTATACTGGATCAGCGATACGCGATCAAATTTTGTGTAAATCTTAGTAAAACGGGCAAAGAGACTCACGACATGATTAAGGAGGCCTACGGTGAAACTGGCTTGGGTAGATCAGATGTTTTTTGAGTGGCACAAGCTGTTCTGAGAAGGTAAGGAAAGAGTGGAAGACGACGACCGCTCCGGATGCCCTTCGAACAGCAAGACCAACGAAAATGTGTAGCGAGGGAAACATTTACTTAACAGTGATTGTAGAACGAGTATCAGAATGATTGCTGATGACTTGAGCATTCCTCAAACTCAAGGTTTTGAGATTGTGACAGAAAACTTATCCATGAGGAAAGCGTGCGCGAAGTTGGTGCCGGGAGTGTTGTCAGAGGAGGAAAAGGCCAACCGGTAGGATCTTCTTCATCATCTGAATGGGGACCCCGATTTTTTGCCCAGCACAAGGCGGCAACGCTGCCTCAGCCCCCCTACAGCCTCGACTTGGCCCCGCCAGACTTTTTTCTATTCCCGAGAATAAAATCGACGCTCGAGGGGAAACATCACGGATCGGTAGAGGTGGTTCAACAGGCCGTGACGAGGGAGCTAAACAGCATTCCGGTCCAGGCGTTCCTGGAGGCGTACGAAAACTGTAAAACTCATTGGAAGCAGCGATTAGGTGCGGAAGGGTGCTACCTTGAAAAATTGTAATCGTTTGTAGTATTCTTTTGAATAAATTTTGTTTAAAAAAATGAGTCCTACTACTTTCAGAACAGACCATGTATTTTCCTTTCCATAGCTCGCAGCGTCGCTCTTAAGCTGAACCAGCTTTGTTAGCCTCCACGTTTCTTCCACATAGGTGAGTACCGGTAAGATACAGCTGTTATGTACTTTTCTATTGTGGGATATTGGCAAACTGCCATTCATGATATGAAAAATCCTGCCAAATGCCCTCCACCCCATTTTCAATCTTCTAGTTATTTAACTCTCGTGGTCCGTATCTGCGGCCATTACCTGCCAGCACCTCACTACCAATTGTGAACTGCTGTTTCCTCCCGAGACTGTTCAACATTACTTTGATTTTCTGCACATTAATTTTTACAGCCACAGTACTGCTCTGCCTGTCTAACTCATTGATCATGTTTTGCACTATATCGGAGTGGCTTAGCAAGCAAATGTCATCAGTGAATCGTAGTTTACCAAGCTACTCTAGATTAACTCTTATCCCCAACCGTTCTCAATCTAAGGCTCGGGATACCTTGTGTAAACAGGCGGTGAATAGCATTGGAAAGATCGTATCTCCTTTCCGAACACAATTTCTTACTGGAATTTATTGCTGACTTTATTTAACAGTATGGCAGCTGTGCACCTGCTATAGATACCTTCCAGTATTTTTACATGAGGCTCTTCTGCACCACGATTCCGCAATGCCGGCATTGCAATGGTCGTCAATCAATTAATACACGTGCATAATCTAGACTTCGCGTTTTCATATAATTTATAAGTAACCTGAGGGCCAGGTGGGATTGAAGATAGAATTTGCAGAGAGTAACTCATGAAACAATAAAAACAAACAGAAATCTAGAAGCCCAGCAGACAAAGTATAAGTTTTTAGGCTCCTAAGTATTCAATTTTAGCCACTGCATTTTGAAAGTGCCGGTGATCTCAAATGGTGTCGATGAGTTCAGGGAGGCGACTCCAGTCACTTGATGCATGCGGAACAAAACTGTAATGCCTTCGGGCCTTTAAGGGAACAATAAATGAAATGAAATGAAATGAAAACAGCGGTTAAAATGTTAAGATATGGTTTCAAGTTTGGGGCAGGAATCAACGTGCGCAGAACGATTAGTTATTGAGCAAATTGATCTTTGTGAAGCATATCTTAAGAAATAGGCAAAGTCGATAAAAATGGCGGACAGAAGCAAGTGTGGGAAGATGTAGGCGTTGTTTGATTGCTGAGATACTGGCTGGCAGAGCGATTGTATAGATGTGAAGAAAGAAGCGAGCGGAATTCCACTGAGCGTGTTCATGTGAATTAATTAGCTTGGTTGAATTTCGTATAGACGAGACATTTTACAGAGTGGGCGCCGTGTGATGTATGCGGCACTACACATCCATGTTGGTCGTGCACGCGCGTCACTTTGTGGTCGCAATACCTCTCCGCACCACGTCTCTTATTCCTGAGGTGTGCTGGGCCGCTTCACATGCTGAACTCCGCCCAACGCTACGGCCGTTCATTGTGTCCCACATCACCGCTGCGTTGGGCAACCATCATACCGCCCCGACCTCCAGCCTCAACCCACATATTTAATATCGTAGTCGGGACAGTGAACGCTTGATACCACTTTCTTCCACTCCCGCAATTATAATTTTGGGTCCAATGTGTGAAACTACAGCGTAAAAAAATAAAAATGCCCCGTATATCGTTGATAACAGAACAGAAAAGTGCGCATATAGCCGATAATGCTATGGCATAGATTCTGTAACAGTCGCCTGAGCTGGAAATAAGTGTTAAAGGAACCGTGAAACTATATTTATTGGGGTTAGAAAAAGCCCACGAGCGATCGGTATTCCATGATTCGTCACCACACCGCAATAATTTTCAAAATACCTTTATCAACACCGTCCTATTAACAGCGGTATGTCGATTATGTTTCTGAGAAAGCTTGAAAAATGTTGGGCCTTCTGCGCCGTAATGTTAGGATGACCCCACAAGATTCTAAGGATTTACTATTAAAAAATTACGTTAGGTCTGTGATGAAATATTATTCTACAGCATGAGACCCGCCGACAAAGGTTCATAAACATAAATTAGAAAGGGCTCAAAAACTTGGAGGCCCGCTGTATTTCTGGAAATTATAGTAAAGAAACTAGTATGTTAGCGTAAAACAGGAATTAGAATGGGACCCTCTTAAATTGAGGAGGAGAATACTAAGGCTGAAATTTTTTCACAATATATACTACAATCGAGTTGCTATTCCAAGAGAAAAGTACCAAAAGAAAAGTTGATTATGACCATAACGTGCAGGAATTCAGTTATAGAACCGATTTCAAGTTTCGAGTTCAAGTTTATTGTTAGTGAATACAATGCATCAGCGCATGTATTATAGAAAGAGGCCCCGAAGCGGAAAGCTGTAGTAGGACCTGTTGAGAGAAAGTAGATGTACTTGTAAACATTAGCTATGAAAGGAATAAACATCAATTACAGCGAAAGAACAAACAACCGCAACAACAATTACTAAACATCAATGCAACTGCAGATAAAAATTAAAAAACAGAACAATAATAACTCAGCAAGAAAATGACACTGTTCTTTGTGAAAAAAAAAGGTCTAGGTACAAATGAAAGAAAGTAACTACCATTTGAATGAAGTAAGAGACGGTGACTATTTAACGGTGAATCGTAGGCTGTTCCAGTGGTTCATCATCAACAACAATTATTGACCCTTAAAGACCGGGGCATTACATAAGATTTCTTCGAACCATCAGTTTTTCCCCTCACTGTTCGAAAATGGTATGTTCCGTCTTCATTTTATGTTAATATTACTGACAATGAAGTGTTTGCATTGTCACTGTAACTGCTTTTTAAAATTTCCTGACATAATATCTAAGCGTGCACCCTTGCAGTACCAGAAATGAAACTATGCGTAAACTATTAAATGAATGCTTTAGCGATAAAAAATGACGCTTCACCTCTCCTTCCTCAGCTCATACACGACGACACACGAGAAAAAAAAATAAAGAAAACACGTCGGGACTATGCCTAGATCCACTGCTTCTCGTTCATGTCACTTGGGTCCACCCAATTAGAAGGCTCGTCCAGATTTCCCGCTACGTCAAAGACATAGAGACGCCTAAAAACGCGCGGCGAAGTGTCGCCCTAATCGGTTTCGAGCCGCACTTTCTAAAATTTGTAAATCATAGTGTCCACATAGGGGTTCTAAATTTTACTCCAATAATCGCAAAGACCAACTCTGGACATTTGCTGTTATAGAATATGAGCACCAAAAACATTTCACAGTTCCTTTATGATAAAAAAAAATACATCCAGATGGTCCACAGCAAGATTCATTTATGTCTCGGAAACAACTTCAACAAATTTATCTATCCGTAAATTAAAGGCTGACGTAACTAATGGGTTTCTTATCACTACCCGGAGATTGATGCTCGCTTTTACTACAGACCTGGGTTGTTCGGGACCTATAAACGTCGTCTTGCACTCGTATCGCTACCTCCACAGCAAACCAGATTGCACTTGATCTTGAAAAAAAAATCGCATAACACAAAGTCTGTTTTGCTGCTAAGAAGATGCTTCGCATACAAGCTTGCGTCTCGCAAGGAGGAAGAAGGGAAAATCATATATTCAAGGAAGACGCCCAATTATGAGCTGGAAGTCGAGAGCTCTTCAGCGTTAGACTGTCTTCCCCTCCATTTATGACCTTCGCATAAACACAAAAATAAACACGCGTTCAAACGACAAGGCCCGTGTCCTTATTCTCGGCAGCTCACTTTACCGAGCGACGACTCCTTGCGCGGGCCCCTTCTACGTGCCCAGCATCACTCGCTTTTCGCGGAAAACCGTTGCTTGACGGAAACAAAGCGCGCCTGCATCTAGTAAGCTCAGTTCTGCAATAGGTTCAGCCGTGAGCTTCCCAAATAAATGCCGGAGCTTCCTCGATTTCGCTCCGAGCTGAGAGGCGATTAGGCGAGGATAAGGAAACGTATGAACTATTAGTTATCTCTAGATTTCAAGTGGAGAACGTGGGGCACATCTTGGATGCTCCCTGCAAAAGTCCGAGCACGTTTTAATGGGAAACACATGCGGAGCCGCATTTGTGTAAAGAGGGGAAAAAAGAACGCCTTATTGGGATGTCCGAGAAGTGTGCCTAGCAGGAAGCTGGGGTTCGTTTATGCAGGGGTAGTAAACTAAACGACTGCGCGGAAAACGTTCAGCACTTGCGTGAGCGTGCGCCGGCTAAGGGTCACTTACTGAACTCATGCGAGAGCAATGTACGGAAGGAAATGTGGTCGATTGAACGTTCTGTCTAGAAGCCAAAATCTTTCAAAAGCCAAAGTTATGCCTTAAACGCGCTGAAGTTTCAGACTGAGAGAGAGAGAAAACATCTAAAAACAAACTGCATATTCTACATATTATTTTCTTGCGAACATTGTGAAATAGGTACGAGCGCTGTTTCGATTAGAGGCATAGACTCGGCCTATATATGACCATTGTTGAAATGCATTCATTTAACAGTGCGCTCTTGCGGTCTTTCGTGCTGCTTGCAGCACATCTATTGCCAATAATAAATATTATTGATTTCTTTTTCTGTAAGCGCGTGAAGAAATGCAAAGATCATGAGCCATGAGTAAACGATCGAGCTGCGTGCGTCTGCTGGCGTTCAGTATTAAATTAGGAGGTCAGAGCAAGGCAGCGAAAAAAAATGAATAGCGTCACGTCGCTCTCGTTACCTATCGAAGCGGTTATTCTGCATTCATACTGAAAGGATTTAACTTCTTATATCTCTCAAAATTTTCGCTGCATGGCGTTTATTCGGCATTATATGTCTTCAGACGTGGCGCATCCTGTGTTCCTAAAATGAATGAATAAATAAAATATAGTAGCTGAATTTTTTTCTTTTGGTCCGGATAGCATCATTTACGCTTGTATCTTTTGATGCGGTACAAAGTACCCTGTCCCACACCTGAACTATTAGGTTATAAGAGATAATCAAGCGAAGAAAACAAACTGTGCAGTTCATTTCCTCTAACTGCGTGGCGTTGATAACTTCCCATTTCAGTTGAGTCAGCACGGTACTCCGCAGGCTTTCCTGCACCCATACTTACGGAGTGGCATATCATACCCGGCATAAATCTCTTCGGGCTTGTGCTTGTTTGTATCTCATTGTTCTTACCTCAATCACCTTTTCCATTTCAAAGACAAAATGATAGGGTTGCTATCGCCGAGGACTGATGCAAATGACATTGGTATTTCGCTCTTATTCTCCAACTTCTACGCCACAGGATCCCAAGCAATGAACAGCAAATTACCATGAAGTTTTTCATTACTAATCTCAAATCGCGACGTGATAATGAAGCAACTAATTCTTGTGTGTGACGCCGCCGCGGTGGCTCAGGGGTTATGGGGCTCGTTTGCTGACCCGAAAGACGCGGGTTCGATCCCGGCCGCGGCGCTAGAATTTCGATGGAGGCGAAATTCTAGAGGCCCGTGTACTGTGCGATGTCAGTGCACGTTAAAGAACCCCAGGTGGTCGAAATTTCAGGAGCCCTCCACTGCGGCGTCCCTCTTAGCCTGAGTCGCTTTGGGACGTTAAACCCCCCTAAACCAAAGAAAAACTAATTCTTGTGTGTGCGTGTGTGCATGTGTGCGTGTGTGTGTGCGTGCTTGCGTGCGCTCGTGCCGTTTCATATGCGGCATAATTCTACAACTACAACCATTCGCTCACTCCCTCAGTCTCAATACATTTATTCATTCTTATCGCCGCTATTACTATCATTAAAGGCAACAGCAACACCCAGAAACAAGCAAATGTTTGGAACTGTTTGCACAGATCTGCTTTAGTTTCTTACTTCATGTAAGCAATGTCGTCCAAAAAAGTAAGGAACAACTTGTAATCTGTGTTCCCAACATTACACGGTTGCAGTAATTAGCAGTCCAAGGTATAACAGCCACCTCGAAGGTTTCCTGTATGGGCACCCGTTGACAACAGGGACACTGATGTTCGCTTATCCGATTCGGTCAAACTCGGTCCAACCGCGCTGGCTCGACGGCCCCTACCACGAGATAAAATCTTCGATGCGGGTCTAGGAGTAATCAGGGAATCGAAGTCACGTGCGGTTTGGCAGGATACCTTTCACTATATCCGGCTCGTTTTCGCATTTGGTCACTTGAAAATTAAAGTTTAAATAAGTGAAAAGGTTAAAAATCCCAAGACGAGGCTACCAAACACAGACAGGCAGCAGGACATACTACGGAAGCAACAGTATACCCTCCCCTTCCCCCCAATCTCCCTCTCCATTTACTTGTGCTAATATTTGCTTGGAAATGTGCATGTCTACATTGCTCGCAAATGCGCAGTCATTAGAACATGACGAGATTGCCTGTTGTTTTTAAGAGCAGCAAACCAAGGGGAAGTCAAGAAAGTTAGAAATCACTCCTAAAATGTGAATTGAGCGCTCAGGTCTGTGAAAAATAACCTAAAAGGCAGAAGACGTTAAGGTTGTGGACCAAACCCACCGCCTACGGTACTGCATCTGCAGCATTCTGCTGATTTGGCTATGCCTGATGCTGTCTCGTCTTTAATTAACGTTCTTAAGACGAATGAATACGCAGCGCACACATCCTGCGAATGCCAATATGTATTGAATAGGACGTAGAAGTTTCTATAAGATGGGCACTACTGCGGGCAACGCATTCCAACTCCTTGGCTGGCAGCCATCAGCAAAACGCGGTCAGCCTCATTGTTGGCGTCAAAGCTGCGCAATTGAACACAATGAGCAATGGTTGCGCTTTAAATTATGAGCTCAGTAAGAGACCGCTATGTTCTGTGGTTTTGATTATTCATAGAAACGCGCATCTCTCAATCATGCTTAAAATCTGCAGCGTCGTAATAATAATAAAAAAAGACATTTCAACTTCTTCCTTGTCGCTGTAAGGAGATAGCGCCACCCAGCGTCGTTTGTGACGAGAAGAAGAAAAAGCACGATGAGCGCGTGCGGAGGGGAACGCCGGGACAGTAGAAGAGGATTACGTGGCAGAGAAGAGAAGAGCGCGGTGGGCGACGGACGTGGACGAGTTCTGCTGGCTCCCCGAGTTCCGGGCTTGGGCCTCAGCCGCAGACGTCCGGGCCACCAGACCCGGACATCCATCGTCGAGAGCCTCAACCACCAGGCCCAGGCGCCACTCTTCTCCGTCCATCCGTCAGCTGCTCCACACAGGCCGCCTCTGGTGCCTACGTGGCCTTTCCGGGATACCAGACCTGGGAACCGTGCTGGGAGCCCACAGACGCTGACGCTGCGGTAGCGCTGAAGGCCAACGGAGAAACGCCGGCAACAGTGCATCGACGCTGGAACGCCCAGAGACTCCCTGACTGCCCGACACCCAGCCAGTCCTCCCCGCTCGATGCTCGTATGAGAGACAAGTAGTGTGACTTTCCTTTTTGTCTTTCTTTTTCCTGTATTTTTCGCAAGCATTCTGTTCTGTTCCCCCGTGTGTTTTTTCCGTGTGTTGTTTCGTTGCTCTCTTGTTTCTTTCCTTTTTTTCCAAGCCCCTACTGAAATTGGTTTCCTTTCCTATAAAAGCCGCCTTGTTTATTGTTTGTACCTTTGTGTTTGTGTAAAATACAACCTGCAATCTTCCACTATCCTCACAGTCGCCTATTAAACA
This sequence comes from Amblyomma mixtum, assembly GCF_055824585.1. Taxonomy (NCBI): domain Eukaryota; kingdom Metazoa; phylum Arthropoda; class Arachnida; order Ixodida; family Ixodidae; genus Amblyomma; species Amblyomma mixtum. The sequence goes on along the minus strand of NC_143014.1, from coordinate 162,950,016 downwards.
GATTGCTCGACGTCGTTTAAAGTAATGTTTAAAATAGTAGTGTGATTACGTAAGCTCAACACAACAGAATTTTGTGAGCGGCAGAATCAAGGAGCGCAAAATGTTGGTGAACAGAGCTGATAAGGATTCTTCTGCAGAGCACAGGCTCCACCAGAGTCTACAACCAAAGTTTCGAGAAAGCAGCTTGTCGTCGTGAGGGCCCTCGCCGCCTCAAATTGCGCTGTTGACAGATTGGCATTTGACTGTGACATCACAACCCCAGCTTATCCCTGGTACTTATTGACAGTCACGATGATCTCTAAACTGAATCTCAAATAGTACTACTGTTCGCCGAGACCAAATAATCATGGAAAGAAGAAAATTTCATGAATGATGATCTAGTGATCATCAGTGAACAAATTTTCTTCCAGACCGAAAGCTATTACAAAAATGCGAGAGTAGAGAATGAAGCGAACAAAACATATAGCTTATGGAGATAGATTCTCTAATTTTAAACATTGCAATGTTTAGTAGAGGTTATCTGTAATTTGCGATTGTGTTTACAGCATTGTTTGTTGCGCAGAAAGGGGTGGAATAACTTCTGCCAAGGGACCCATGAGCGTTGTCAATGCGAAGACAGGAAATGCTATACGAGAACTGAATAGGCCTACAAATAGTTCCGTCGAAGGTTTCTCTGTTTCATTCCTATTCCTTGCACAGAGACATACAAGTAGCGCGCTTGTCTCAAACGCAAGAGAGATGCGACGTCCTCAAACCAGCAGGAAACACGCTCATTCAGCTGACGCCAATTAGTCAGTGCGCTCAGCTACCGCGCAACACCCCATTCCCAAACATACCAAAAAATATGACAGCAAACCTCCATGAAGGGCGACATGAAACACAAGCAAAGCATCTTTGCAGATACAGAACATGTATAGCGATATACACGGAAGCTACACGCTGTAACATGGGGGAATACGTGCACGCACTATATGCACCAGGACCGATAACATTTAGCACCTACCCGGCTTGGTCATTCTCCAAAAATCCCAACATAAGCGCGCTAAAAACTCACGCGTTAAAGGGCAGCTGCACCACTTTTTGTGAATTTTGCGATATTCAAGGATTCAAATCTATATAGGCTGTAGGTAAAGCATTCCAATTTTGCCAAGCATGCCAAGTCCCCCCGCTTGGCGTTGTGCGCTGCAGAGAAGCTTGAAGGCCGTCGCGATTTTAATCGGCGATTACTTCACCATTTCAAATGCTAGCCCAAAAGGACTTCGCCTGCTTTACCTGGAAGTTTCACACATTCGACCCTTTTAAGGTCATCGTTTTCTAAAACCTACGCAGCTGCCCTTTAATTAAAACATGCCATACAAGAACTATCTACTCCATAAACGCAGAACACCAACATCAACATATATAGCGACTGCAGCAAGCTCATACCAAGTACGCAACGCAGACTACTGGAACCTCAACCTACACGACACTTTAATGGAATTCCATAACAACAGTCGCAATATTGCAATCACCTTGTGCTGGATACTTGGCCTTGCGGAGATCAAGGGAAATGAGTTGGTTCATCAACTGGCCCGCGAAATTAACATCTGGGCTCCCTAGATACCCTGGTGAAATCAAACTTCATTGGAAGACACAGTAACATATAAAGAGGAAATAGGAGAACACACACAACATCGGAGAAACACTCCACAATCTTCCCTCAAACGCATCCGTCACTCAACATGGAGCATGCACACATCCTCCGCAAATGACTGTCTCCTTACCATGCCAATTCTGGCGGAGCTTCGGACGGCGTGAGAAAGCTCACTTTCCCAACTGTCCGGAGATCAGGGCAGATACAGAACACACTACATACTGACGTAACGCTTTTCATTCCTCCTCTTACTTCTATTACCCCCCCCCCCTTTTTTTTTTCCCCCAGTGTTTGGCTTCGCCCTGCCTCGGCAGATGACCAGCGTGCCTTAGCGGAGCAAGCGCTCCTTTACCCTGGCCTTTAGTACTGACTCCGAATAAAGCTTTTTCCCTACTCCTCTTTCTCTTGGAGGCGCTAACGTGCTGAGTAACACAACGTCGTACCAGCTGCAGCGTGGGGACTGCGCTCAACGACGGGCTTTTCACATTTTTTGTTTCTTTTTTTTGCTGAATATACAGACTTGTACGCACTTGCCTTTCCTCTCCTGCACAGAAATCGACCAAAATTATTATCTAATTCTTGATGTCGAAAGAGATAACATCTCTAGGCCACAGAATACAGGAGTATGGGAGTGTTGAAAAAAAAACGCAGCTTTATTCTTTATTCTTTATTCAAGAGTTACCCCGCATTTGCCCGAAGGCGTTATAGCAGCTACGGATCAGAACGATTACTTCAGGGCCTCTTTAATATGTGCGGCTTGCTCCACCCACTCAACTATTTAATAATAGATAGGAAATACATTGAATGAAATAAAAGATTTTGGGCTCTCTGCCGTGCCTTTTTCTGAGGCTCCTTTCACGATCGTCACAGACTGAGTGAAATTGATCGGTAGAACATAACTGTAGGAAGATACTTGGCGCCGCCGCGATGACTCATTGGTTATAGTGCCTGGCTGCTGACCCGCGCGGGTTCGATCCCGCCCCCGGCCGTCAAATTTCGATGCAGGCGAAATTCTAGAGGCCCGTGTACTGTGCGACGTCAGTGCGCGTTAAAGAACCCGAGGTGGTCGAAATTTCCTGAGCCCTTCACTACGGCGTCCCCCAAGGCCCGAGTCACTTTGGAACGTGAAAACCTCATAAACCAAACCTATTTTAATCGGCGTAGCCGCTATTTAAACGAAAATACGATCTGCTATTTTACCCCGCATATAAGAGATGTCAGGTAACTCTGCTAAAACAAGGCTACTTCAGTTGATTTAGAGCTGTATCGATCACATGAACCTTCTGTTATAGTACATTGGAAACTAAAGACGACATTTAAAAGCTGAAGGTGCTACTCGAAGCATGCAAAGTAGAAATATGATGACTTTGTGACACTGTTCATGATAGGCATCGTGAATCTGTCAAGCAGCTTGAAAGTGATCACTTGAAAAGTCTCCCTGTTTCCTTTTTCGACGAAATATTTTTTTTTCTAGGCGTAGGAGTTTTGCGCTGAGAGCAGAAATTTTCCGGCAGCAAGAAAGAAGCAACGCAACATGAGAGGACGGCAGAAGAAGACCACACAGGCCCTGTACTTCTGCACATGTAGCGCACAGGGTACAAAATTGCCCACATTGCTACTCTCACTAAATTTCTCAAATCCCATTCCTTCGTTTGGAATGCTGCCAACTAGTTGGCCCTGCACAAATCTTGCATCTATAGTTGGCGCAGTGATTTTGATCTTCAAACATCTTCCTGCAAAACGCCCTTTCTCTCTCAGTCTAACTGGACTACCTAGCGAATTAAGTGCAGTTTGAAAGTGAATGGGAGAACAAGCAAAATCTTCCGTGAAGTTGTGTTTGATCGAGGTGATGTTGGTAACACGAACGCCGTTTCTCGTAACAAGTTAACATTTCATAAAAGGGACATGTCGGTCGTTGTAAAGCTTATAAAGTGCCATTGTCAATGAGTTACTGTGGTTATAATGATAACTATTCATTTTTCTTGAAGCGGTCAGAGTGGGCAAAGCAAAAGCTTTTCGAAGGAAGACTTTTTTGAAATTCAACAACGAAACATTTTTAAGGACTGTGTTTTATTTCACAGAGTCGCTAAACATTCCACTCTGTACATCTTTTTTGGCACATAATCTTAAAGATACCCGCATCTTTTGTCATTCTCTGACAAAGTTGCCACTGAGGCACATGCTGCTTATCCCTTGTAGCCGTAGCCAAGTCCTCCGTAGCCAAGTCCTCCGTAGCCGAGACCTCCGTAGCCGAGACCACCGTAGCCTAGTCCGCCGTAACCGGCACCCAGCCCACTATGAGCCAGGAGGGCTCCACCGCCGTGGATCTTGTTCACATGGTGCACGCTCCTGACGAGGAAGGCTGGTCCAGCCACAGCCTTTGCGAACGGCGGGCCCCCATGAAGGAGAGCGACACTGCTGCCCACGCCCACACCACCGACGCCGAGTCCTCCGTAGCCGAGTCCTCCGTAGCCGAGTCCGCCGTATCCCAAGCCACCATAGCCGAGGCCACCACCATAACCGACAAGTCCTCCAGCAAATGCCGTCGCGACGAGGCCGGCGAAAAACGCAACAATTGCCTGAAAATAGAAACAGTGGAAGCACAAAACGCTCATGCAAGGTCACTTGAGCGTTATACTTTATACGTAGCGCGATGTGGTACATTCAACTCCAGCAACATTGAGCGATGGGATGTTCAGTTAAATTCCAGGTTTAACTTGTACAGCAAAAGCAACATGCAGAAAGAACAGACAGGAAAAGCACTCTCCTATATGTTCTTTCTCAAGCACCAACGCCACTCGTGCAGGTCATGGGCTCGAAAGGAGACTCACAAACTGCGAGTTGCAGAGGTTCTCACAGAGCTTGAGGAAATGTATCACATGCTCACCAGGGCGTTCATGGTTGATCCTCTGACTGCAGTGGTCGGAGTGTTGTGGAGTTCGAGCAAAGCGATCCCTTTTATACTCTGGCCGAAGCGCCTTCTTCACTGAAAACGTGTTCTCTCGTCAACAAATAAACAAGAAACGCAGTGTGTGACACTGACCATATCTTCACGGCAGACATCACAGTGAAAGTCTCTCTTCGCCCCGTTTCACTGCAACGAGAAGAAGGTAGCTCGTGTTGAAAGCGCTGCGCGCTTGATAACACAAGTTTGGCAGAGAAAAATCAAACAAGCTTTGACTGAAAAACGAAGCAGGAAGGGGCACTACCTGTGGAGGCGCTTCCAGGGAGGGCGTGTGCTCAAACGCCGTGCCCAGCCGTTCATGAGTTGCCCGGATGCGCCTCGTGCATATTGATGCGGGTCTGCAACCGCCAGCGTCGGCCGTCGACAGTGCGGTATTCCAGGGCAGATAGAGCTCCTTAAACGCCGCACCGATCAGCGACAGTTTCCCGGTTCGCACGCTCTGCCTTGAGCGCACGACAATCTTGTTCCTTTTTCTGACTCGCTTCCGGTCGATGACTGGGAACACTGATGTAGGCCGCACTGCGCAAATTGAGGATTCGGCCTGCTTCGCTGACGCTATTTGTCCGCTCATTGGAGGCGCGTTCCTCTGTCGTTCAGCTTTACTGGATTCGGCATAAACTTCATCGGTGAAATGCATGTGAGGAGTTTCGTTTTCATTCTTGTCGGCTGACGTTAGATTCACCACTTGTGTCCATAGCTCCATCTTGCTATTTCTTGCGCCAAGTACGACTTAGAGGAAGTTTTCGCGCATCGAACAAATTGTTGTCACTTGTGAAAATGAGAACTTCATAAAGAAAGAAGCTGCCCTAAAAAAACTGCGCACTCTGCCACTCTGTTGTCTTTGTTCCCTTTTTACTCGACTCCACCCGCATGTGTTCTATTAAACCTTTTCCTTCTGAGAGTGCTACTTTTATATATTGAAAACAGTCCCTTTTGCTGTCTGAGAGTTGTGATTTTTTTTGCTGCACTGCGTACAAAAAGGCGCCACTGCCATGATGTTTTCCTCCATTGGAGGCAAGAGGAGGGCAGTTTGATGCATAGCGTCAAAATGCAGCACAGATGAATCCAACTTCACAGATAAACCACCAGTCGTGATTACTACAGCTTCCCAAGCTAACTTCAGATAACGATGAAAAGTATTACTACGAAAAAAGGTTCTTATTTCTCGTTTTCCGGCAGCGCGTCTAAAACAGCTTAAAAAAAATGGCCTGTTCTTGGATTCGAATAATCCCTAAACAAAACCTGCCTGCAGGCTTCGACAAAACGCATTTATTCTTGTGCGACAGTGTCAAGAAAGCCTACTCAGCTCACAGGGCTTCGTTTTTTTTTTTCTCCTTCCTTGTTTATAGAGCCGGAATTTCGCAAGTTGTGTAATCTTCGTGCATTTGTAAAGAGCGCAGCCTATTCACGCGTAAAGAAACTACGATGCGAGGACTGGCAGTACAGTGCTATTGGCTGCAGTGGCACTGATAGCGTGTCGTAAATGCTAAGCTTCAAAAGCCGCGATCGTATACTTATCCGCCATCGTTAAAGAAAACAAGAACCCCTGGGAACCTTGAGCTAAATAAAAGGCAATTTCCTTCTCACGCCTAAAAAAAGAAATTATCCTGATCGGAGGCCTGTGTCCTGAGTGAAAGTTTTCCGTTGTCTCCACGTGCTTTAGATAGAAGCCATGTCCAGACCTTCCTCTGAAACTGATTTCTTCGCTCCGAAAAATAGTTGGGACGGGTTCTAAGTGCGTGCCTTTGATACGGAGCCGGCGGAGTTCGTGCGGAAACACAGCCAGGCAGGCCTTTTACTCGGTGCACGCAGTGTGTGAGTGGTTCATGTAAGAAGAAAAAGAGTACTAGTTGGTTAGTAGGCGGTTTAGGGGATTGTGGTTCCGCAAGGGTAACTTCATCTAATCACCTTAATTTAACTTGAGCTTATGCTTTTTGACGATGCAGCTTTGCGTTATCGTCTTAGAGGCGGACAACGTATCCACTGCCGCCGCAAATGGTGCCTCCGAGGTACAAGCGAGACAAAAGTGCAGCCCTTGACAGCTGTAAACTTGCGGCGGTATCTGGTTTTTCTTGTCTTTCCTGTTGACGTGGAGTGCCACATCGTATTGCTACACAACCACGCAGCGCTCTGCGATGTCTGCGCGCACCATTCATTGTTTTGAATGTCGTCCTTGCTTTTTATTTTTCGATGTTTGTGTGGCGTTTGCTACGTTTTATTCTGCTGCCTTTTATTTCTGTCCTCCCGCACCCTTTTTCTTGGTTACGGAAGGAATTAGTCAGATCATATGATAGACACAAGTACGCGCTTATATAGTTCGACAGAAATCGAATCTAAAAATTACATCTCGGTCTTAAAAGAGAGACGCACGACACCAGGAGGACATTTTTTTTTTTAATCCCCATCTTCAAAATCGACTGAGCGCCTTTCTGTACTTTGGCGTTATGCGTGGGTTTTCTCTTGTTTATTTTCGGTAGTGCATCTTACTTCGAATCCCTTCTACTTGAGCCTCGCCGTGGTGACTCAGTGGTTAGCGCGCCCGGCTGCTGAGCTTGAGGACGCGGGTTCGATCCCTGCCGTGGAGGCTGCGCTTCGATGGAGGCGAAATGAAAAAACGCTCGTGTGCTATGCGATGTCAGTGCACACTAAAGAACCCCTTGTGGTCTAAATTAATCCGGAGCCCTACACCACGGCGTCCCTCAAAGCCCATGTCGCTTAGGAGGTTACACGCAGTAAACCATACTCCTACTCCTTGATCATTCCCGTTGATATCAGCTGTTTTGCAGAACGTAGATCGAAGCTTCGATACCATAAGTTGAGCTTCGAAATCGCTATTTACTCTTCTTAATGAACGCCCCGATTGCTTAAGTTAGCATCTGGTCCAAAAAAACAATAGTTCTTTTTGTTCTCGACACGTTATTGTCTCTCTGTTCGTTTTTCATTTCTCTCCCCTTTACGTGTTCTTTCAAAATGCATTTTTTTGTTGCCTTTTGAACTGGTCTCTTCTTTTGTTCTCTTTTTGTATCTAGAGCGCGATACAAATTGCGAACATGTATAGAATCAGAACAGCCGCTGAAAATTATTTTAGGACACCCGCACACGACTTGAATTTCTTATTTGCTGCAAACTGTCCCCTCGCGAAGTATTGTGCTAGATAAAGACAGCAGCTTATTGGGACAGGCCTGACCCGTTTCCGGAAGGGCACTTGGCTCCGGAAAAATCCCTTGTGCGATATTCCACCGGGGCCAGAACGTGACTTCACTTTAGGGTGCACACTCGACGATGCGCCGATCTACGGATCGGAAAGGGTCGAATTTCTCGTATATAAGGCTCTCGCACGTGCCAGTTCTCCGAGTGAGGTAACCGACGAGAACAGGAATTCGCAAGATGAAGGCGCTGGTGAGCAACTATGCCGTTTTTTACTCGATGACACATTTATGAAGTGCTCCATTATTAGCTTGTCGGCCGCAACGAAACCAAGGAGCAGCTTTGGCACACTTTACGCCGTTGCTCTGTATGGTGCGAATTTATCAGGAAAGAGTGCTGAAATAAGGTTCATAAGAAAAAAAAATATGTTGTTCCTACACATTGTATAAGCCTTGCCGCTTGTTAATAATTTGCGCTCCACGAAAACCTATTTAGTATTCAGTAAATCGAAGGTTTCATTTTGATTTATTCCTTCCTCTTTAAGGTGCCCTTTTTTTTTCTAGCTATATTCCATTCCAAATTCTGACGCATATTTCTTTAATCAGGTATTTATTTTTTTGCCACGCATTCATTTCACAACCAGCGGAGTAGTCGGCTTCGACAAAGGATGTCAGTATAATTAAAATTACATCTGAGCAAAAAAAAAAAGTGCTTTCGCTTGCTAGCTCTCACGTTTAGGCGTCAGAGAAACGTGTCATTTGTCTCACAGCTAGTGTTTGTTTTGTTAGGACTAATTCAGCATGCTTACTTTTGTATTTGTTAAGTTTCGAGATCACATGCGACGCAACATTCTCCAGGTGGTCGTTAATTTCACCACACAGTCGCAGGCTTATTATGACCGCATTAGAGCAGCGATCAATCAGAACCCTTAGCTAATCCTGAGCCTGAAGTGCTCGAACAGTCGGAAGGCCACATAAGAGAGAGAGAGAGATTAGTGAAAGAGTGCGTCTGACACTGACACTGTGTCTTGACACTGACACTGTCTCTTTGTGGTTGCCACGACTGCGTTGTTTTAGCTTATATCTGTCACAGTTTTTTTTTGTTATGAAAAATGACGCCCGGTTCACGCAAGTTTGGACATGACAACCAAAATGCCTAAATCAGCCATATTTCAGGGCTTCTTCCTAGCAGGTCTGAAGACTTATTGCTCATACTTAGCGCGAACTGTAATTCCTTTGCAAGAGCGCGTTGAGCATTGACGTAAAAAGGCAAATGTCCTAAGTTATCGGTTACACTGCGACATTTTCACCGTTGCATTAACTGCGAGCTAATAAATGCATTAATTAAAGAACCCCAGGTGGTCGAAATTTCCGGAGCCCTCCACTACGGCGTCTCTCATAGCCTTAGTCGCTTTGGGACGTTAAACCCCATAAACCAAACCAAACCAATAAATGTATTAACAGCGGGACTGGGTAAAAATGGAGCATATATGACCAACCCACAAACGCGGTGTATAGAGGTTGCCATGTTGTGCGTGAACAGGACTGAACATGAGCCCCATGAGAGCTTGAGTGATTTATGGCTGCGACTGGTAGTAAGAGTAATATTATTTAGCTTTCGAAGCCTCGCGCGAAATGTGGACAACTTTGTGACAAATTTTAGATTATTAATGACTTTCGCGAAATTTGGGAATATCCAGCAAAATGATGCTCTTTGGTTGCATGGAAACGTCCGCTAGCCGTTCCTAGACCGCATACAAGAAAACGCTCATTGGTAGGAAAACTAGCCCTAAATATTATCAGGGGTTAATTCTTGGCAAGATTGTCAGAATATCTGCTGTTCGCCTCGGGTTCTTTCTCTGCCAGGACATATGGTTGCTATTCGATCAGGTTATCTGCAATCATTTTGCCTTTCAAACAAACAAACAAACAAACAAAAAATTTAAACGAAATTGAAAATTACAGTGAACCGTTAATGGTGTGACCTAGATCCTTATTTCAGGCCAGAGGGAAAAATTAAAGCAAGAAACGGCCCACTTTACAAACATCAAATATGCAAGCTAGTCGCACTGAGGTATTCGCTAGTTATGATCGCGCAAGAAATGCAAGAAGCAGATGCGAGAAGGTGCTTTGTTGCGTGCTGCGTCGCATCAGAAAGGACCCTGGCCGCAACTTTGTCACAAAAAGAGACAGGCGCGGAGGATTGTCCCATACAAGTAAATTATTTGAGTTTCATGACTTGTTCCTGAACAGTTCTGTACACGTTAGAGAAAACAAGCAGCCGATTACAAATACTTCATCTGAAATGTAAATGGTTTCAGTGGTTGATTACAGAAGGACTTCTGTCGGGACTAGTTGGTGCGGCCTACCGGAAAACAAGAGCCAATGAACGGACGCCACGCATGGAGAAACACACACACACATACACGAGGCTGACATAAAAAGTGAAAATTATACAAACAACAAAGACAAAAAAGACACAAAACAGCGGGGGTGTAAAGGGCCACACCGGAAGTAAGGCAAAAGGTTAAAAGCATCTGTCTTTAAAAACGATAAAATTGTCCAAGATAACCGAATTCTTTCAGTGCGAGGGACGGAGTACTAATGCAGAAATCCTCGTGATTCGCGATCGCCTCTGCTTCCAAAACCTGTCAAAAGATGTTTCTCTAGAGAAGAAAATTCCCCACTGCCAGCTAAAAGACTTGCTTCCAAAACTTCTCCACAGAAGTTTTGGAAGCAGTGCTGATTGTGAAGTAACGTTTCACACACTGCAGATAAGACAATCGCATGAAAACCAGCTTCTCTCAGTCTGGCTGTCTGTGGGGCCTCGTGTGTGTGTGTTTTTTCCTGCGTGATGTCCGTTCGTTGGCTCTTGTTTTCCAGTAGATCGATTACAGCCCATCAAAATAAAATGAACCATTAAAGCAATGTGATAGATTACTATTACGCTATTTTTCATTAATTTTCTTATTAGGATATCATAAATATACACGGACGAGAATGAGGTGGTCCGGCTTTCTTTATCTACAACCCGTTTCAGTACATAGGTTGGTGATTTCACCTTGCAGTTTTCGATCTGTAAAAATTGCTAAATTGGTAAATTGGTTTTTGAGGAAAACGGCGCAGTATCTGTCTCGCATATCTCGGCGGACACCTGAACCGTGCCGTAAGTGAAGGGAGGAAGGTGGGAGTGAAAGAAGAGAGAGAGAAAGAGCTGCCGTAGTGGAGGTCTCCGGAATAATTTCGACCACCTGGGGATCTTTAACGTGCACTGACATCGCACAGTACACGGGCGCCTCCTGCGTTTCGCCTCCATCGAAACGCGGCCACCCTTTGGTGTTTTGTCCACGTTTCCTTGTGAGCACATCGTTAGCGACAATGAAGAGTATCTTGATGTACGCGCCACAGACAAATGTGTTGCTTAAACTTACGAAAACATTGCGCAAAACCTCATGGTTACGCAAACCACCGCGCTTCGCTGTTGTTCGCTATGCGAAGGGATCAAATGCAGGCCGCTTGGGCTCGCACGTGTGGACATCCTCGCGCGCACTATCCGCTGCTCGACGGCACTCGCTCTAACGCGAGGGTGTTCTGTGCTGCACCAGTGTTTGCCACCGAGTTCAGTTCTCGAATTTATACCACAAGTTGCAATTTGTTTTCGAAAAAAAAAAGATTATAAGTAATGATTATGCTGATGATTTTTTTTTATGGCGCAAGGATATTTTGGGCAAAGAGCGAAGAACACAAGACGATTTGTCATCACTTGGATTAAAAGTAACCGATAACTGAAAAAAAAATACTTGGATTGCCGAGAAAGGTACACTTTACAAAAAGTAATCAGGGCATTGAAAAATTCGAAGAAAATGTAATCATTAGAAGTAGTCAATTACTTGCAACGCGTAACGACATGTTTATTCCTGATACGCATTTAACTATATCTTTTCTTTCTTTTGTTGTCGCAGTTACTGCAGAGTATACTCCCTAAGCTATAGAAAATTTCATTATTTTTTGCCCAAATGAAATATTCCAGCATTTAAAAAAATGAGGACCCCCCCCCCCCCCCTTTTTTTTCAGACGTTAATGTGCCGGTTAAGTAGAGGTACATTTTATTCGTACGCTTCAGTGCTCTAAATGACCGATTTGTGCAGCGTTTTAAATGGCATGGCTGCGTTTGCAAGGATTCATGCCGTATTTAAGTCACTGAGCGACCGTAGCCTGATTGCTTGTGTAGCGAAATCCGCTTCATTGCATTTTCTTCTTTCCACGCCCCCCAGGTCGTCGCTCTTGCATTGGCGGCGTTGGTGAACCTGGCTCTTGCGGGAAAAAAGGTCGCCCGCTCAGGCTCCAGCTCCAGCTCCACCTCCGCCTCCACCTCCACCTCCACCTCCACCTCCACCTCCAGCTCCAGCTCTAGCCCCAGCTACACACTCCTGCCCATTGTGTACGGACTAAGCGGCGTTGGCAACAGTGTGCTGCTCCTCAGTGGTAGCCCCGGTGGCGCTAAAAAAGGGGTGACTATTCCGTTTTTCGTCGTTCGCACTGTGCATCACGTGACCAAGCTGCACGATGGGGACGATGTTCTGGCTCACAGCGGCCTGGGAGGAGACTACGACGTTCTGAAATACGGCTAGAAGGAACAACGAATGACCACCCTTCGGCGGCAGCCGAGATATGCACACGAAAAGGTGAGATAACCTGTCAAGACGATATCAGCTTGATGACAAATGATCGCCACACATGCGGTCCAGTCGTACGAATCCAATACTATTGTCAAGGGCGTTTCATCCAGCTTTCAGTAAGTCCGTATGCATTAAGAGTAGATTACTGTAGCTTGGACGCTGAGGTACGCAAGTATAGCATAGACATTTTGTGAAGCGGTGCATGTCGTCAGAAGTCGGTTCGAAACAGGAAGTGCATTGTGTAGTTTAATCTGGACGCTGAGAAAAGGAGTCCGGTTGCGTCCATTTGCAGATGCCCACTAACATTTTAATTCATCTGGAATATTGTTACCAAAACATGAAATTTTCAGAAGTATCACACGCGCAGGGCGTCTCATGTTCAGAGTGTCCCACATGACGTGAGTCGAATTGTCTAAAAAAGAAAATTCTCGCACTTTGCGTTAACAAAACGAAAGCCGTATCGTTGCCTGTCGCCTCGCGCTCGGTGCAGTAATATGTGCTTCGTACTACCTTGATGCAGTATTTTCCACTGATCGCTAAAATTTTCCGTCGATGGCAGTATGCAAACAACATAAATCGGGAGATTGCAGAGGTTAAAAAGAAACCACAAAATGAGAACCAAAATTAACAAGGGTAGAGGGAGAGCCTCAGTTAGCTAGCCAACGTTTCGGCAAGAAAATTTGTCTTCGACAAGCCTTCTTGTCGAAACATTGGCTTTTTGGTTTGTGTTATCAAGTATCCCATCCTTCTGCCTTTTCTCTGCCTTTGTTTTTCCGAAAGGTAGCTTTGTCTCAGCGCTTTCTTTACGGTCTGAAGAAGGCACGCAAAACAGCACATGAGCATCCGATTGCTTCCCCTTGCGCGCTTATTGCGAGTGCGGCTCATACTGCAGCTAGATATATATTCTGTTGGCATCCACATTGCAACCGAAGATCTCAAGTGACACCTTGCTTTGTAAATCAAAGCGACTGTTTTATTTATTTTGTACTTTTCTCCTTTTTTTTTGCTTCGAATCCTATTCTGTTTTTTTTTTCTATTTCAGGCTGTTTGAAATGTTCTAAGCTAGGTTCAGTTGATTTCAGTGGCGGTTCGTGCATTTCCTTCCTTCTGCTTTTACGCCACCAGTGCGCTTGCTTGTTTCTACTGCTGATGTGTTCATTTTGCTTTCACTACCGCTAAAACACAAGACCACTAGAAGGTTCACCATGGCCTCTTGGATATATGGATGTATAGCTTTACAGTCAACCGGACCCTTTTTAATGTTGTCTACATTGCTCTTGCGTGCCACACAAATATCATCTCCCTGTTCATACGCTCTAACCACGAATTAGCCCACATGGGAATAAAATGTAGTAAGCTATCCCCTGGTGCACACTTTTCTGGGCGTAGACTTCCATCACCAAAAATGCAGGATACTTATGGTTGGCAATGGAATCAAATTCCCTCTTCAAAACATGCGAGTTCTAGCAATTACGGAGGTTTTAAACGTTGTTTCAGTCTCCCCTATTTGCTAACGTGAGGAACTCCTGTGCCGAGTTTAAAAGCCTCTTCCCATTCTTAACCGCATCAAGTTACTATGGTTTGCGGTGGGAATATATATCTCCGTTGCCAAGCGCAAGCATTCCGTACATTTAGAGATCGAAATCTGCCCCAGAACTTCGACAGCATACCTTACCCCTGAAAGAGAGTGCACTAGAGGACAGCGCACTCTCTTTTTACTCACATATAGGCTAATTTCTATATAGAGTGTAGCTACTTCTACCGTATGGCTCATTTTTGTCATGAATTTTAAAATTTTCCCGCCTCAACCGCTTGCTCATTTGCGTTGAAACTGCGCACAGAGCTTGGGTATTGCGGTAACTTTTGTCTCGTATTGAGATCGACAAACTGATAGCCGCCATCACCAGGTTGCCGCTTATATGCGGCGGTGGCCTCATCAAATGACCCGCGCACCTTGCAACGCTCGTTTCGATACCTTTCGTGTCGTGGCGGTTTCCTCTGTAGCCAACAGATGGCGCCACCTCCGCCCTTCAGAGAAAGCCCGGCGCTGGCGGCTTTTGGTTCGTCTTGCATCGTGCGCGGCTGAACCGGGAAAGTACCGTTGCCAAATTAATTACCAGAAAAAAGTTACCGCAATACCCAACCTCAGTGTGCCGTTTCACCGCAAACGACGCCGCGGTTGAGGCGGGAAAATTTTTAAAGTTTTAACAATGATGATACACAATACTGCATACTGCCTGGTTCTAAGCCAAACTTATCCAGCCTCAAATAAAAGGACGCTCTCTCTTGAATTATCATTCAGTGTTTCCTTCCGGATTTCGCTTTTGCCAGCTCTGTATCAACGCAGTTTTTTTTTGTTCGCATTTTTTGTCTCCTGTTAGCCGTCTCGGTTTCGCGGACTATCTATTTAATGTTCGTGATAACGACCCTTCACCTAATGGCGAAACGGGCAAGTTGGCGATACATACTTAAGGTAAATAGCGCAAGAAAAAAAACGAGGACGGAATGAAAGGAAACAACAGGACCAGCGCTAACTCACAACTGAAGGTTTATTCACCTAATGCCGACTTCTTAGCCTTTCGTAAGCTTTCTAGTTCTTTTCCTGCATCGCACGACTGCGTTTTTACTATACTTCGAGGCTTTGGCAGCCCACCTCCTCTCCTCCATTTTTCAGCAACTCCTGAAACCATATTTTTCAGTTTTACCCGTGCCTCACAGGACGACCAAACCCCTGTACAGCTTTCCTTGTCGTCTTTCCATGGGCCCCTAAAGCTAATCTGCCCATCATTCCTTCGTTATTCTCTAGCCTTCATTCTACATCGCATTTTAAGGACAGTGCCACGTTCGCAAATGTTAACCCCCCAGCCATTACATTCTTTGCATCCCAGTATGGGAGCGCCATCTGGCGCAGACATTCGGGTGCGGTCCTTGCATGAAAATTTAGGATTTCACTCATTGGGCTCAAAACGCAGGAGGGAATTTTACGAAAATCAAAGCATTTACCATACCTTGATTCGCCTGAAAGTGCATCAGTAGCTTCGTACCGAACATGGAAGACGAGCGCCACCGTCTCTGGCAGGTGACAGGCAGGTCACTGAAATCTCAATGAGACGAATCTTTTATTCAGTCATCCCACAGCAAAAAAAAAATGGAGAGAAAGCCGTTAAATCACGTTGTTGAAGCCAGGGCCACTTTTTGTTTTGCACCATTGTGCAGCACGCACGCTTCGTCGGTTCAAAATGCGGTTGAGTGCGCTTCAATCGGTAACACAACAGCTGAGTCGCGTGTTTCTTATATTGCGGGGCCTTTGCTTTAACCCCAGAAAAAGGAAAACGCAGAAGGTCCGGTGCTACAGTAACTTCAAATTGCTTTTTCTGAACACCCTCTACAAATGAACTAAACGCGCTTGAGCCGAAATGGACTATTACGAAAGTTTCGCAATCAGTATAAAATAAATAACTATTTTGACCGAGGAAGTGAATACTTAATTTACTAGCTAAGTAGTATACTCTGACTTTCGCCATGCGACGGCAAACAGTTATGTCTTTCATTTCACGCATCTGCGGCGTGACACTGTAAGCCTTGGCTTAAGATGTGTGAAACGTCATGTATAAGCCCCGTCGGCATCAATCTGTGGCGTTCTCTGTTTGGGCTGCGTCAACCTTAACACGTTTGGCCCACTCAGAGTTGAGAAAAAAAATGACACACAAGCCCGTGTCGCAAAGAAAACAAGCTTAATAATCAGCTTTAACTGCAAGTGCGGCTCGCTCATCAAACGGGATGCGGTGACTCAGCCACGCGCGTGATTCTTGGCGCTGGCTTCAGTAGAAGGCATTAGGCACGGGGGCTGCAGAGGCGCGTGGGCCCATTTTCTTTTATTTTCAGTTGAATCGCCTGCGATAACTTCTGGCTTGGTGCGTGCCTCCTCTCACATTTAAATTTTTTTTTTGAACTTCGTTAGTGTTTTAGAATAAAGGGGGAGAGGCACTTGTCCGGTAGGTAGACGGTCACTATGGCAGGATGTAGCCCGGTCTCGCTGCTGCCCCGTCCAAGCTCTAAACACTTTCGGTTCTTCCCTATGGCGTGTCCCTGTCTGACTGGGCCGGTGTTGTAGCGGGCAGAGTTCGTTGTTCGCAGTGTTTATTCAAGAGCTGCTCGAGGCGCAACCCCTCCGCCTCCTTTTTTTTGTGGCACGGCTGGGCGACCGTCGCCGACGTGCGGTCAGTCACGTACGCAGTGGTCGTGGCAACCGGCCATAGGCTCTCCAACGTGCGGCCAGTCACGCACGGAAGAGCGGCAAACATCCCCCAGCTTGCTTATCGGAAACGGAAACGGTTTTCGGTAATAAAATAGAAGAGCACAGAAACTAAACTCGCTTAGCGTTTGCCTACGTTCCGTAACACTTGGTGACGGGGAGTTGTTTCTGCATACCATTTAAGTAAGGTTGAAGCATGTCGAGTCGTGTATGTGTCACTGTGGTTCTCTGCGATTGCGCTGATTTGCTTAAAAAAGTACCTTTGCATTCAACTTCAGCATAAAGCAGGATCAAAACTATGTAGCAGGGTTACCACCCTTCATGTACGATGCAACTCAAAAGTTTGGCAAAAGGGCCTGTAGAACTTCGGTGCAGTATATGAGGTTCTGTAGGAACACCACTACGGGTTGTTGTAGGAGATGAATAAAAGGTTTCACATTTAACATGCCTCTGCCACCCATCCTGCTCCGTGAGCAGTTTCGGTTACTAGTGTTTTCGTGCCTATCATTACACAAAATATCTTGGTTTTTTTTTCTACTTATAGCGCTGCTGATCGAGGCTTGAACGGGGTTCTAGATAAAAAAAATAAAGAAAATGAGCTTAAATGCACAAATTTTTGTGCATATTGTAAGGCAGGACTTCACAGACCAGGTTTATTCCGACCCGCAGCCAGAGACGCACCCCGAGCGAACAGACCAAGCGATGACGATGAGGATACACAGGTCAAAAAGGATGAAGTCGCATACAGATAGGTGAATAGGGCGAAGGCGCATACAGTGCTCACAATATTTATAAAATGAAACGGAGGTAAATTTACTCCAGTGCTTTTCGACCCGGTCTTCTCGGTATACTACGGGGCCAGCAAATGGAATACTAGGAACTAGGAGTTCGGTGTATTTATTTGTAAAATCCGGGATGCATGCAAGCTTCTTCCCTGCCGGATCAGTGCGCGGCACTGCATAAAGGCTACTCCTCATGCTGCAATACTCAGAGGGAAATGCGCCATTTTCGTCACTTCGCAACTGTGACCGCGTGGTCTGTCGTTGCAGCCAATCTGCGAAAGGACTTATACAAGGTGGTCGCAGTGTCGCGTAGTTCGTCTCATCGGCTCAGTCGCTTTTTCACTGAACCATCGAAACCTCGTGGAAACTGGTCACGTGACAAACACAGGCTGGACGAAAACCGTCGAGATAGGGCTCTATACTGACGGAGTTCCTTCCTTGTAGAACTGCTAAAAAAATACCCGCCACGGTGGCTCAGTGCCTTCGGCGTTCGGCTGCTAGCTGTGCCCAAGAGGTGGGATCACACCCAGGCCGCGGCGGCCGCATTCAGGCGGAGGCGAAATTATAAAAGGCCGTGCTTTGTTCGATGTCAGTGCATGTCAATGAACCCCAGGTGGTAGAAATTAATACGACACCTTTTACTATGGCGTCTGCATAGTCCCGTGCAGTTTCGGGAGGTTTTACCCTTAATACTATGCATACCATACCATACCATACCATACCATACCATACCATACGACACCATACCAGACCATACCATACTGTACCGTACCGTACCGTACCGTACCCTACCATACCGAACTACGACTGCTTAAAGCGATTTTGATATGAGAAAAACTGAATATTCTGTTTAATACTAATTTGCCAGCAAAATGGCAAAAGCGCTTTCTACGCTATCGCTGTAAATTTTTCGGTACACTCGCAAGATGTGATAAATTTTTAGCGCAATGACAGGGTGGTATAAAAACACACTACTTGCATCATATTGTGGCCTCCTTGCGAAAAGTTGAGCATAATTACAAGCTGAACCTTAATGAGATAAATGCCAGGGATTGTACGGTTTCACGATGTTCAGCTGCGAGTATAAGGGCATAGTGCCATTATACAATGGCTGTTTCATGCAGGAGAAATTGCGCTCAGAAAATGGTGAATTTCCCCTCAGCCCATGGAGCGTGCTGTGTAATCATCAAAGGCTCTGGGAAACGTTTTCATTCCAAGCCATGGCAGATAGTTTACCAGTGCCAGCAGCCAATGTCCAAAAATTATCACTTCTATCAGAAGATATTCTGGATCCGGTACATATTCGCATTCACAGGCTAAGGTACATTTACACTCCCTCTTAGGCGCCCGTCGCTAGGTTAACTGACGAGAGAAGGTACAAAGAAAGCGCATCCATAGGAGCCCCTGACCTTGGGATTACAACGACTTGTTTTCCGCTTACGCTACGCTGACTGTTTGCAGCCATGCACATGAAGGTTTCCTCAATAGTTCCAAGGCCACAGGTTCTGCTTTTCAGCAGCGTATTTCGGCACTTATGTCGCCTGCAAAGCTACTAAGGTCACCAGAGGTGAGAATGATACTTCTACACCCTGCAGAGATTGAGGCTTGGGGGTGTTGAACTCGCCTTGCTACACGATTCAAAAGCCACCAGTGTGGCCTGGAAACTTTTGACGCACCATGAACAGATTCCAACAAAAGTTCCAGGCGCTCCATTTACATTACTACAGCTAATTACTCGCCACACAGTTCGCTGAGAAAACAGCAGTCTGCATGTTTTGTTACGTTTTGAAGAAATGTCAGTTGTCAGACGGTTATGAGAAGGAGTTATCTGAAAAATAACTGTGTTAGACTACTGACGCCTGCCATGATACTCAAGCTTCGTCGTACTCGATAACAGGAGCCACATCACAAATTAGTAGCAGTAAGGGACTGAAACACATTAAGTACGAACAGTAAAAAAATAATCAATATTCAAGTGTAGGCCATATGATGCTAGACAAAATAACACTCAGCAAATGACGATAGCTCACAGAAAGTGTAGAAATAACCAAAAGATATCACCCCTACACAATCTTTTTGTAGAAAAAAAATGTGCGTAAGCTTTTTATTTAATGTACCTGTACGTTTGTTAAAGTCTATTCAAAGTTGGAAAGTATTTCTGCATTGGGGCATCCACATTTATTGTTAGTGTAAGATAGTGAACACGCTGGCTCGGCTGCACGTGCTGTTACCGTTGTAGACGTGTCCTGTTCAAGTGTCACATCCTATTTTGGTGCCGTACTCGGTTGGTTCCAGTGTTTAAATGACTTCTCCTGGTTTCCCGTTCTTTACAGGTGCAAAAGGACTACCAACTGCTGTCATCAGTTCGCTGTCCACTGTACCCACAACTACCAAAAAAAGTCAAGTCAGGAAGGTCTACTAAGACCGACCACGTTGTAAATAAACAAATGTGAACTCGATCTACGTTGTGGGAATACGCATAATTTATAATCTTGTTATTCGCATCCCTTACAAAAAAGGATTTTAGGTTTCTATGAAGAAGGAAAGTTTTGTTTCAGCAGTCGCAAAACGTTCCAACAAGGTCAGCTTTGCTTTGCAATATAAATTTTTAAGCTCCTGCAAAAAAATAACGAAACACATGCACACAAACAATAACACAAAACAAAACTTTGTTAATTCAGTATTCTGCTTTGCGAAACTATCTGTGAATAACTATACATGGTACAGAATTTGCTAGTCTATCTCAGAAACCCACTCGTAAAATTCATAACATTTCCTAATTTCATAATTTTAATAATTTCTGTTACGACAGGCGAGATTGTAATTACAGCAGAACTGAGCGCTTCGTTTACTTATGTTTGCGCCTGTACTATGTCAAGCTATAGCCAGGTGGGACGTCTCGCACAGGTTTTTCCTTTTCGCTGATTCGTGCTCTGCGCCTTAATCAGGCAGACGAACAAGTTATACTTCTTTAATATGCCCCTCATTATTTGATGACCTGCCCTGCGCGTTCCGAGATCATTTAGCTTAGCCACACATCTATCTGGCTATGTTCATAGTGCCAGAAATTATTCTTATCGATGACAATTGCAATCCTTAGCGAGGCGCGAGTGACTGCTTGCAAGATATCATCCTCACCAAACGCATTCACAACCTCCGTTGGTGGGAAAATTTACACGGCAGCTAATGAGGACATCACATCGAAGGCGAGGTATCATTCGACACTAAGGAAAGCGACGGACGTCTGGGCTAGCTTGCGGGCCCGATTTCTTTGTCGTTGAGGGAACTACACAATCAGAATTCTACGCAAGGCACGCCGCAGTGAATGCTGTGCATTTGTTCTCGGAATTTCACACCACGTTTTATCACACCGTATCGGACTATGGTAACACATGTTACGAAAGTTCCATGCCACAGTACCCATGACCGTAGTGAGCATAGAACTCTAAAGAGATAAAGGGACCCTCGCTATTCGCTAGCTTCGGGGTTTAAGATGCGGAGTAGTCATTCCGCACTCGCTTACCAGCTTGTGCAAAACAAAGAGCTGTTTCAACAACGCCCACGTACGCCCACGCTCCGCCCACCTGTGCGCTGGCCCGAGAATGTTTCCAGCATGGGATCTGTGCAGCACAGAGCCTTGATTTAAAGAAGGGGCCCTAAAGTGGACCCCTGGCTATTCAGAGATTGTCCACGACGAACTGACAAATTGTTTAGCGCGCGACATCCAGAACCGGGCGCCGGCAATCCTTTGGGTCAGCTCACCTACTAGCTCAGAGGCATTAGTATACAAACTCACCAACCGCTATAATTTCAAACAGTTTAGGCTGCACCTCACCCATCTTCCTGCACTCCATCCTGACCTCGCCGTACCCCAGTCACACGTCATTCGTAAAATTCAGCTGAACACTTTCATCACCACGGCATGTTTCTACCTGTATCACCTCCGTTCAGACATCTCATGCGCTAATTTCTCCTCCCTATGCGCTAATATGGAACAAAGCCTCATGTTTCTTTCCTTTACAGTTTTTTAGGAGAAGAAACTAAATAAAGAAATATGAAATCTCCCGCCCATTCGCTATTCGATCATCCTATTTTCATTATGCCTCCCCAGCCTACTGGCGCTCCTGGCAGCGGCGGACCAGCGAGACAGTCAATAAGCTCAATTCCTTCATGCCACCGAACTGCTCACGCCTTATTTCACTTATAATAAAGTCTCTCTCTCTCTCGCCAAGCAATCAACATTACAAAATCAATATTCTTTTTCCAGTGGGATGGAATTAATGGAGAGCACAAGATATCGTTTTTTGGGTCCACTTTCATTAATTAAAAGACTAGCGCATAAAACAAGGACACATACATAGAAGGAGACAGGACGAGCGCTAAACATCAACTGTCTCCTTCTGTGTCTCCTATGCCCTGTCTCCTTCTATGTCTGTGTCCTTGTTTTATGCGCTAGTCTTTTAATTAATGAAAGTGGACCCAAAAAACGATATCTTGTACTCTCCATTAATTCCATCCCACTGGAAAAAGAATATTGATTTTGTAATGTTGATTGCTTGGCGAGAGAGAGAGAGACTTTATTATAAGTGAAATAAGGCGTGAGCAGTTCGGTGGCATGACGGAATTGGGCTTATTGACTGTCTCGCTGGTCCGCCGCTGCCAGGAGCGCCAGTAGGTTGGGGAGGCATAATGAAAATAGGATGATCGAATAGCGAATGGGCGGGAGATTTCATATTTATTTATTTAGTTTCTTCTCCTAAAAACTGTAAAGGAAAGAAACATGAGGCTTTGTTCCATATTAGCGCATAGGGAGGAGAAATTAGCGCATGAGATGTCTGAACGGAGGTGATACAGGTAGAAACATGCCGTGGTGATGAACGTGTTCAGCTGAATTTTACGAATGACGTGTGACTGGGGTACGGCGAGGTCAGGATGGAGTGCAGGAAGATGGGTGAGGTGCAGCCTAAACTGTTTGAAATTATAGCGGTTGGTGAGTTTGTATACTAATGCCTCTGAGCTAGTAGGTGAGCTGACCCAAAGGATTGCCGGCGCCCGGTTCTGGATGTCGCGGGCTAAACAATTTGTCAGTTCGTCGTGGACAATCTCTGATGACACATGATGACACACCAACTAGCCCAGCTTTCCGCCTTCATTGGGTCCACTTTCGATGAGGTAACAGGTATATGCAGTAATAGTTGCAGTTTAAGGCCTATAATAGTCCTTGAATGAAAAAGAAACACCTGAACTTGCGACTTCTATAATAAATCTTCAGAGCATTTTTGCCCAACTCCAGTAACCGTTACTCCGTCAACTTAATCCTTTTTGGCATCGGTCGGATAATCGAGGTTTATGCACGATGCGTTCAAACTCAAGGTCAGTTTTTGCAAAAATAAACGGCCTGGCTCTTCGAGATAAGACACATGTTGAGTAAAATTGGGGTTATCCAACACTTTGTTCCTTTCAATGTCATTTCGCTGCTTTTTAATTAGACGCATCTTGGAACATTGCCGTCGCTCGGCATACTATGGAAGCACGTTTCCCCATCTTAACGGAATACACCGGCACGGTGGCAAGCAAACGCTAAGTAGCATTTGAGGAGGGAAACGCTCCGGGTGTTCATTTTGACAGTCATACCCTGTTAAACAAGTGTTAATAAAAGATTAACTACGGTACCATAACAACAGTTTGTGCCCACAATCATAGGAAGCAACCTGGTACGAGCAACGCCAGAACACATTTTTGGCAGTCGTTGGGAAAAGGAGATCATGATCTTGGCAGCATCAGTGACACCACGTCGAATTCCTGCCGCGGTGGTCAGCTTTCTCACCATTCGGCGTTCAGGTTGTGGTGATGTGACGAGGTGACGTCACCTAGGTGGTCCTCCTGCCCCCCAAGTTGCTCCTCTCGGGATATTTTGTGGATTTTACGCCCACGGACAACCATGCCGACGCTGACGACGACGCCGGATTTTCTTCGACACGGCGTCCTTAACGCCATCTCGTTAAAGCCTTTTGGCAGTGCGCTTATTCCAGGCCTCAAGGAAGAGAACCCACATCGACTTTGGGAGACGGTGGGTTGGACTGTCGCCGCCGGCGAGGTACCCATAGCTTTCCTAAAATGGGCATAAATCATTTCCTGGCTAGGTGCTCGTCTTTCTCGGTTGATGACTTGGGCAAGCAGCCTGCGCCTTCAACGTCGTCACTTTCAGCTTGAGCAGACATCTCTGAGAATAAGAGCCACAACTGGACTTTACCTCCCAACGTGGATTTAGAGCTTCGAAGGACCAACGATGGGGTGCAAATGCCCTTTTCCTTGTCGTTTAACCCTGAAAAACCGAGCACCGGGCCGGGGGAAAGCTTGCATCAGTTGCAAAGACGGTGGGTACCTGGCGACATTGCGAATTGAACCCTGCAAACCCCGCATGCAAGGTGGAGGCTGAGATCATTAAGCCATCGCTACGGTCTATGAAGCATACAACCCGCCATGCCCAGTGTATGTCATGGCAGGACCACTTCCCAAGAGCAAGTCCCATTCAATGGTAGACTGCAATACCGCGGATACCGCCTCTTGTCCCAGTTTAACAAGTATGGTCGCCTTCTGGCCTGGAAGGATTCTCAGGTAGCATGGTGGGCAAGTCTTCTACTGCCAAATCGTTGGACGTGTTGTGGGTCCCACCTTGGTGCATCAGATAAGCGGGAATGTAAGCCCCCGAATGTACTCCATGCTGTGCACTCCTGCTGTGCGCCGCAGCGTCCTCGAGTCGGATACTCCCATCGTGCCGCGCTCCGAGCAAGAATCCGTCTCCAAGAATTTTGTTTAAGCTTCTTTGTTTGACTCCGACCCTGGCTGCTCAAGCAGACTTGCCGCCTACATAGTGGAAGCGCCAGTGCTGGCTTCATTCGATTCCCCTCTGGTCTCATGGCGGTACGACACACAGATGCACGAAGGGTGCAAGCACCAGTTTTGCTTTCGCGCCGTCTAGACCCTCTAGACCTCTGAGACGCCCGCAGATATCAGCGTTTCCCACGGACGGGCCTGGCTCTTAGCCGAAGGAGTGGTGGACACAAACCCAGGCACCGCTCACCAAATGATCCACAGGCTCGGGTTACACAGGGGCGCCCCGACCCCTGATGACTTCAGTCAACGGGGATTTCCCTGCAGCGAATACTTGCATGAGACTGATCTGAAGCAGGCCATTCTTGGACTGAAACAGCTTATGATTCCCTGCGCATTGTGTCCGACAAAAGTCGGTGTCGAACTACCCTTTCCTAAGTAGTCATCGGCGTGGCCTCCAATCAACTGGATTGCAAGAGAGCGCAACTTCTCACAGCCTTACCCCTAGTAGGACCTTCAGCGCCAATACCGCACCCCGCTTCGTTGCAGGAGGACACTACGCTCTCTTGATAACCGAATAAAAGTAAATCCAGCTCAGCCCCTCACCAGTGAGACTACCGCAATTTACCACCAGGGGACGCCTCCTTGGTCATTGCGGGGCTTCATTGGGTTACACGAGGACACCACTGCTCTCAGCGATCCTGCGCGGGTCAGATTCAGCGCCTCCTGCGATGTATGGAGGGCCCCGAGTAGCTTACCACACGCATTCCGCCTTGGCTTTGGCCAAGGCCTCCACTGGTGCGGACTCAGCAATGCTGCTCTCAAATAAAACCCAGCCAGCCTTTGACTTGCTTTTACAGGGTCACACCCGCTGAGCCGAGCTCTGGGTTGGACATCACATGCAGCACAATTCCCCGTCCCAATTTTTGCGACCGCAGCGATGTCCTGGAGGTTAGAGCATCCACCTCATATGAGGATGGTGCTGGGTTTGATTCCCAGTGTCGCCGGGTACCCACCGGTTTACAATTCGTATAAGCTGTCTCCCGGCCTGGTACTCGACATCTCAGGAATGGAATGCTTGAGGAAAGGGTCTTCAGCCTACCCCCCTTTTCGACAGGTCGTCGGTGCGTCGTAGCTCTAAATCCTCCATGTGCGCTAAAGCCCATTTGTGATTACCTCTTTCTTTCGTTGAGCGCCTGTACTAGCCTACAGTGGCATGATTCGAAGGCGCAGTCTCCTATGAGAAACCAGTGCACCCAGGAAAGCCGAGCACCAGATCGGACTATGGTTTCTGCCCATTTGAAGAAGCCGGTGGGTAACAGACTGAAGCGGGGGTCAAACCCCTACGTGTCGCAGCCAGGGCGGGTGCTCTATTTCGAGTCCACGGCTGCGGCTAGCATGCATTCTTGCATGCATATGAATGCTGACGCACAAGAAATGCTACCTAGGCCTGCTAAATGCTTCATGGCGTTAAGTCAGTTGTGATCGATTATTATACTTCTAGAAACTGTATTATTGGAAAATTCTTGGGAACAAGGCCCCCTTGCTAAGAGCCGAAATGTCATCGTTCTTCCTTTTTTAAACTTAATTGGTTAGCGTCAATATTTTTTCCATTAGAATGCTCTGCATTGCAAAACAAGATTGCCTTTTCGGGGAACCCGCCGCGGTCGCTCAGTGGCTTTGGTATTCGGCTGCAGATCACGAGGTTGTTGGTTCAAAATTCTGGTCGCGGCGGCACTATTTCGATGCAGACGAGACATCAAAATCCCCGTGTCCTGTGCGATGCCCGCGCACGTAAAAGAACCCTACGCAGTCTAAATTAATCTGTAGTCCTTCCCTTCGGCGTACTTCATAGCCCATGTGTCGCTTCGGGACGTTCAACCCCACCACAGAGTTCAATACCTTAATTCTTATCTATCCCTGGCTGTCACATATGCTGTAGGAGCACTGTAGGCATGTGGAGATCATTCAGCTCAGTTTTTTTACAGCGACATTCCAGCTTAATTCGCATCTCGTTAAGCTTTTTTATTCTATGTACTTCTCCTTTTTATTACGTACAACTGACCAATTCCTCTAGAGTATGACAACAGTGTCGAAGAAACGGCCGTACAGCACCTTGTGACGAAGCGAGGTGTCGAAACAGCCTAGAATACACAATTGCCAGCAAAGTGCTTGCCGTTTCCATCCTGTTTTGGCGCTCCGCTGTGTCATAGGGTGCTATACAGCCGTTTGTTCGACACTGTTGTGTAATCTGATGTCTGCTGAACGTTGAAGCGGAACCTGTATTCTTCAGAAGAACCACCCATCACTTCAACGTAACCCCCCCCCCCCCCCCGCCCCTCCGCCCAGCTCCAGCTAGGGGCTGCCCGTCTGCCGCTACGCACTCTTAGGCCCAAACTCTGAAAGCTTCCTTTCCTTAGAAGTCTTCCTAACCTTACGTGAGGCCGCCTTTCCGCGAATGTTCGATGGAGGAAACCAGCTTACTCTGAAAGCTTCCCTCGCCTCTCCTCAAGTAAGGAACGCACGCCGCGTGTCTGGGTTTGAGGGTTCCTTCACATCGGCCAATAGGACGCCTAGTAGGAAGTTGCATTCCCGCGGCGACAACAAACATGGCGGCGCCCTTCGAAGCTGGGCCCCTCGATTCAAACTGAATTCGTCGTCGTTACTGCGTTTTTCAGTGCGTTCGCTGGCCATAAATGGGCCATCGGTCTTTCGCTTTCTCTTATCTCGCCTCTAAGGAAAGTATGAGTGATAAATTTGCCTTATTTTTTATTTAGATTGGCGATTCAGCCGATTTTAGGCTTAAGACCATCGGTTTGTTGACAGAAATGGTTTCCGTCCTAACAACCAGATGGCGCCACTAGGCTGAGCTAGGCGGAAAACTCGTCCACCAGATGCAAAGGGAATAGCCACATAAACGTCAATCGTCATGTCATTGCGTCGCTGTTTGCATATGCTGAGTTAAAAGTGGAAATTAGAGAAACGTTGTAACGTCCCGCAAAATACCTGCTTTTAGCGTACGTAAGCATGCACACGCTTATGGTACATTGACAGCGTCGATTTATGCTATTTGCTAGCCATATCTCTCACGCCACGAGCGGCGACGTGGTGGCCGGGAGGTGTGAACGAGGCAACATTTCGGCGGCGGCGGCGGATTTCGCTCGCTGTCGCCGCCGAATGCCCAAGCGTGACAGAGCCGCACCGCTGCGGAATCTGAACGCAAATTCTTCCTCTGAGTGCACTTCCACTGGATTCACCGCGTCGCGAAGCAACCTAGCTGCTCGAGGATACAGGTACACTTCATCGAATGCGTATTCACAAGCGCGGTTAAAAAATTGCGTGTAGTCGCCCGCGTAGCGGTCAGTCCACGCTGCCATTTTCTCCCGCCTGCTCAACTGCGCTCACGCCGGGCTCGCGTCCTTGCGCCGCGTCTCGCCGCCCGCGGGAGTGTGCGGAGCCACTTGTGGCAGCAGTGAGGTGAAGCGCTCCTCCAGGGCCAGGAGCGACGTAAGGACGCATGAAGGCAGCTGGCAGCTGCCTCAACTGTGAGGAGGCACCAAGGACACCTTACTTAGGGCTCCTCAGTAAGGAAAGTTTCAGATTGACATGAGGGCTCCTCACTGCAGTGAAGGAAGCTTTCAGAGTTTGGGGGTTACTCTTTTCACGCCCCCCTACCTACCTTCCTCCTACAGAAGCGCCATCCCCCACACACCCACCCAACTTCACCGTCCAGAAGCGCCCTCCACCACCAACCCTCTGCCCTCCAAAAATCCTGCACCCACTAAAACCCCACGCAGCAGCGGAACGAAACAGCAGCGGCGAAATCTAATTCAAAGGAGCAGCTGTGAAACCAGCTGCCCTCCAGAAGTACCACTCAACAGCTGCCACCTTAAGTCCACCCCTTAGCTATAGGGAGCTTCCCGCCCGCACACCACCGCCCTCGACCCACCCCCGCCCACTTGTCACGCCAGAAAAATTCTGTTGAGTGTGTGAAGCCTCGGGTTAGAGTAAAAGTATCAAAGTAATCATCAAGGGGACATCTAATAGCTTTCGCAGAAATGTCACACCAGATATCTGGTCGTCCAGTAATTGTTTTTCTTCCTTCTGACCCGTTCAAATTTATGATAATGACGACTTACTAAAAGACGAAGAAAAGGTTCGTTTGAGTTCGTCGACAATTTTATCATCATGGCACTAGTCTGCTGAATCACAATACTGACCATTGGCGCGTTACAGCGCTGTATCTGTAGTTTGAAGCCCAGAATCATAGTCTGAAGCACGAACAGTACTTGAAGTACAGAATCATCCAGTGATTCTTGGGAAATAATTTATAGCGTGCACTACAGTTCTAGGGTAGTACTCTGTTTTGCAGCTTTGAAACATCCAGTCTGAGTTCTCTAAGCAACGAAACCCGCTGTTAGAGATATGGCATTTTGAACTTTTAATTATTTAAGATCGCATTAGGTTCGTGAGAACCCTTCAAGTGAAAAGGCAAACCGACTGTTGACACTCGAGGCAAATTCACTACGGTTCGATTAGAAACACATGATCTGGGTATAACCCGCCTCAATACTTAGGTTTAATGTTCATTCTTCCGCGTCAAGCTACATCCTAGTGCATCGAAACACAAAACCTCCCGCGTTCACAACTCAGTTCTCACAACCTGCACGCGAGGGAGCCAGCACCAAAGCTTAGCCATGTCTGCGCGCTTACCCTCTATGGACCGGTTTTTTATTCACTAGTTCACTTTCAGACAACTTCATATTTATTTACTTTAGACAAATATAGATCTCAAAAAAGAAAACAGAACTTTTTTCTTCCTTTAGAGTCTCAGGAAGCATTTCAAATGGTTTTTTTTAATGGCTTATTGAACAGATAGCTATTCGGGAATAAACCGCATTGATATTTGAACTTTTGGACCACTTCGGGCACAATCTGAGAACGTGACCAAAAAGCGTTATCCCATTAGGAAGCTTTTTTGTACCATTATCATTTGTTTTTTGCACAAGGTTAGCCTTTGTGATGTGCAAGAATGCAATGCATTTGTTGACTGATGTCACAGAATTAACAATGACTTCCAATCCATTGCTTTATCTTCCAGAACTCGTGCTGGCTTTCAAGAGTAAGTGCTGAAAAGCAATGGCTGTCTGTATGAATTCATTTAGTAGAACTGGGAAAATGCGTTTTATTGACAGCAATTTTTATTGAACGCGAAAGTGCGCATCGATCAAATTAATTATGTTAGTTATGACAAGATGGTTATTTTTACTATAACAATAAGAACTAAAGAAAAATTTAGCCCTTACTGAGAAAAATGAAAAGAATGCAACAAACGGTGTTCTTAATAGTGCACAAGCCTAGCTATTTTAGGCATGAAAATAAATACAACGCCAGGGACTGACTATCAGTGTTTGCATTTTTTTGAAAAGTCGTTATATCAGTCATCGTTCTGTAAATGTTTCCAGTGCAAAATTACAGTAACTTATTTACGAGGGGAATAATCCGCGATGAAGTTGAAACTTAAACATAATCGTCATTGACAGATGTCCAGATGCTGTTCAAGTAGCTGAAAAAACTGTTCGATTCAAACGGCATGCAAAATAAGCACATGAGAGCCTCAACTCGAATAGTAATTACCGCGCAACAACGATATACTTTTTCACTCCCCAAATATTTTCAACGGTAGATCAATCAGTTACTCAATCAATCAACTCTCAGCGAAATTATTTATTTCAAACAACGCGCAAAATTACCTGTTCGAGGTGAATGGAGAAGAAGCCGAGCAAAAGCGGTTTGAACTCAATGGGGATTTTCCGTACAAGCCTGATGTGTCGCACGTAATCGTTTAACAGCATTACGTTAGAAGCTGTAACACCATAACGATACCTGGGTGTTTACACTAACCATTATCTTGAAAATCGCGCATAGATCGCATAACCCGCGATCGCATAACATTTGCCAAAATTTCTCGCTCATTCTATCAACGCTGAAACTATTATTGTGCACAGCTGACATTCGTTCACAACCCGAATAAGCGTCATCAGTTTGGGATCCCGGCATGCAAACTTCTTAATCCCATAAGCCCCCCCCCCCCCCCCCGCCCCCGCCCCCCCCCCCCCCCCACCCCCTCCCCCCGTGCACTGAATAAAAAATAGCGAAAATAAAAATTAGCTATGACTATCCGTGATGTGCGGTCCATCGCAGGGTTGTTTGCTAAACATTAAATATATCAGCCTGCGTCTATTTACAATACAGTGATCCATACGCGATACATACGCGAAACCAATGAATTTACAACATAATAAAGAAAATTAAACCCCTTAGTTACAGCTTGCTACGCACTTTCAGAGACTTCGGCATTTCTTTCAGTTTTTAACCCTCCAAGGACATCCTGAAAGGAAGTGCAAGCGCCCTTCCACCCATCCATGTGGTAGGCTGTATTCTCCGTCGAAATAAGACGTTCGGGCTCAAATTACTTTTATTGTGCTGGTGCGAAAAGAAATAAAACAAACTTTTCTCTTTTTGCATATCCCTAGTGGTGCAATGGCCGCACTTACGTCTTGTCAGCCCAGAACGGCAGCCACTCCAAGCCTAAATTGAAATTATCCCTTCTAAGTACAGCTGTGCTTACTATACGCAGCGTTTTAAATGCTTCTCGTGCTTCCTCGAAACAATTATACTGCCACAGAGTAAAGACCTACATTTGTTCTTTATCTCTATTGCAGCTGCAGGTAACTGCAATAATTTCGTGCGGTTACCGTTGACAGAATCTCTCTTTTAGAGATGCTAGTTGTATACGATAACATTGTCAACAATAGCATGGTCGATGCCTTTACTTTGGAATGAATTTCTCTCATAGTTGCTCATAACTGCAGTGTCCGCAGAAGAGCTTCGGGTTAGTGCTAGAGCATTAGTCTTGTATTTATTTCTGAGATGCCGTAAGTATGCATTGAAACGTTTCCAATACAAGCAGTTACGAACACAACTGAACCACAGAAAAGTGAGTTTTCTTTGTCTTCATTCTTTTAAGTTTTGCAAGAATTCGACAAGCGAAGCGAGGACGCGATTGATGTGGAAAGAAGCACGTGTGGCTTCAGTTAATCTTGAAGTGAACTAAGAAATAAAAATATGGTTCTGACCAACCAGCCCGAAAGCATATTTTATTTACAGTGTATTTACAATATTTGGTATCCGCTTCGTAGTACCTGTGTGCAGCTGATGTGAAGAGCGTTCATAAGCAGACGCAGCTGTCGGAAAAAAAAGACCAAACAATTAGTGCAGAATGCGCTTTGGTGGCTCATTTCTTCGCACGTGGAATTACTAGCGTTGAGTATTCGTAAAAATTTCATGAAAGAAATTCGTAAAAATACAAATATTTACGTTCGAGCAAAAGGTTGAAAGCCACATGATGTACTCATTTGCATACCACGTATAAAAAATGGCGCCCCATTCCAGTCACCTTAGCGGCAAGCACTCATGTTATACTCCTACTTCTTGATATCATTTCCTCGAGCTGAAAGACAAGGAAGTTCTGCAACTAAAGCAGTAGAACGAAACATGTGGAAGAAAAGTATGCATTTCTACTGATCAGTGAGGAAGAACGTTGAAAAAGTCATCCCGCAGAGAACTTCAGAAGCCGAACATAAAGCAGAACTCCCTCCTAGTGCTTGCTATTAGCCGCAAAAAATAAGGCTCAGAGTAATAAAACACGAGGCGGGTGATATCAAAAGAGATGGTTTATAGGGGTTTAACATCCCAAAGCGACTCAGGCTATGGACGCCATAGTGAAGGTCCCCGGAAATTTCGACCACCTGGGGTTCTCTAACCTGCAGTGACATCGCACAGTACACGGGCCTATACAATTTCGCCTTGCCGAAATTCGACCGCCGCAGCCGAGATCGTACCCACGTTTTTCGTGACAGCAGCCGATTGTCATCACCACTGAGCCACCGCGGTGGCCTGATATCCGAAAGATAATTTTTTTTGTACTTTAGGGGAAGATACATTTAGTTTCCGTGAATGATTTACATCAAAAATATTTACAGTAGGATTTTTCATACATTGTTGAGTATGCAAAGCTGTTATTAAAAATAAATTAAGCATCCCCTTCAGTACAGGAACCTGCTTGTTACCACTGCCCTAATACGTCAAGAGTCGCAGATCATGCAGACTGTAAAAGTTGGCTGAGTTCTTGAGAGTGTATGCCTAGCGCTTCTCGTTTGCAATGTTAGTATGGTACTCGTTTTTATGCGCAGCATCATTATTCATGGCGAGTAAATTGAATTAGCATACTTTTGAGCTTTTGCAAAATTGAAGACACTCCTGGAGGAAGCAAAACTTTAACCCGGCGAAAGTTGCGTTCCATAAACGTGAACAGCAGAGTATTAGTAGCAAAACATGAATTATTTTTATGCGCTCAGTTATCATTGCGGTGAGTCGCTTATCCCTCCTCCCTTTCTTTTTCTCGCCAGTCGTGTTGCGCACGGACGAAAAGCGTCTCCAAGACACTACATACCTTCCAATCAAGGAGGTGTACGCTGAGTAATATTCCATGTTGCACATGTTTTAACCCTTCAAGCTGTAGCCTCCATCGGAACCTCCACCGTAGCCTCCACCGTAGCCTCCACCGTAGCCTCCACTGTAGCCGAGGCCATAGCCGCCGCCGTAGAATCCACTGTAGCCACCACTGTAGCCGCTGCCGTAGCTCCCTCCATACCCTCCTGCGTAACCGGCAAGGAGGCCTCCACCGTAGCCTGCTCCTACGCCGCCAACGCCACTGTGAGCCACAAGGACGCCTCCTCCATGAAGCTGATTAACATGATGGACAGTGTTCACAAGGAAAGTAGGCCCTGCAACAGCTTTTCCATAACCAGGAGCTACGCGGTTGAGAAGAACCACACTGTTTCCGATGCCGACACCGCCTGCGCCGTAGCCTGCTCCGAACCCGCCTCCGTAGCCACCGTAGTAGCTTCCACCGTATCCGACACCATAGCCACCTCCATAGCCTCCTCCGTATCCGCTGAATCCCCCAGCTGTCGCGGTTGCTACGCAGGCGAATGTCGTCAGGATAACGGTCTGGAAATTGAAGAGAAGGAAGCCATAAAACAGAAGTTCCATTTCTCTAGAAGCGGCATATACTACTATAGAAAAGATATATAGCAACTAACCATTAATAAACATTACACCGCTCAAAACGGTTCTACACGAGCAGGCTAAGCACTCGTGCTTTATTACCGGCGGGGCTCTCGATTTGGGGCGTACTGATGCCGGTAATGCTTTTTGCTCTAATGAACTGCTGCGCTCCATAATGCGTTCCTTACGATACGATGCGTATTTGTCGGTTACTTTTGCCTCAGCTTGCCACAGCCTTAAGTAAGTCAATCGTCTTGAATAAGGCCTTGCATTTTTATAAAATCCGATTTCACTCTGGCACTAGCTTTAGTTCGTTTGCTGCTGAGCTGCGGCTTTACACGCATTCAAAATACAGCATGCTTACCGAGGCCCTCATGGTTGACTCGCACACTTAGTGAATGAAGCCGATGCATTTCCAGCATATATATACACACCGGAGCTTGCATCCTCCAAACGAAAGACAACGGGGGCGGTCCCTAAAAAACGATAGGATCTCGAAAGCTCGTTCCGCGCAATGCATAACCCTTGCGCTCTCCGCACGGTGAAACAAACCTGCAGGGGGTCACGGAAGGAAGCATCAGGGCACGAGCTAAGCCCAAATTCTGATGTGACCATTGATGCGCCGCTGATATTCCTCCGACAAGGAAAGTAAAAAGGGAAAGAAGCGAAAGTCGAAGATAGCGAGGCAAAAATGAATGGAAGATGTTCGGCTTTAACGCCAGAGGACAGAGAAGCCGCACTTCTCGTCAGTTTTGCACTGACATTTGCGCGTGCCGTATACTCTACATGCAGTGCACGTTGTTTTCACCACTATATATGTATTACTTCCCCTAGGAACCAAAAATAACGGAATCGTGGCAAGGAAGCGTTATAGTTTGACGGCGTCTTCTAGAGAGAATGCAGCTCGCGTGGTTAAGGCGCTTTAAGAACAGCGCGCTTTATGGAGGTTGGCTGACGCATAAGCTTCTGGCATACGCATCCGTGCGTGCTCATGGAATTCTGTACGCTTCTGCGGGAATAGTTGGCTCACACACACGCACACACACAAAATCCAGACTATGCCGCCGCCGATCCCTTTTCCGGGAAGTTAGCGAGGATAATCGTAATATATGAGGGTCACATGTCGTGGTGGGCCTCTAAAACGAGGTATTCTCATTCGCAGCCATCCCACTTTCGCTGACGCCTTTGGCGCGACCTAGTTTTTCGGCGCCATGCATGCGAAAAACTCCTGGACGGCGGCACACGATTCCCACATCGCGAAATGAGCTGACACGGCTCTTTATTTGGGACAATGGCTTTTGTTGGAAGAAGTGCTATAGTACAAATAGGGCATAGCCTGACGTAGCTTATTCCCCCGGTTGCTTTATTTCATGCTTTGGCCGGAAAAGCAGAAAAGCGGGATATACTGTCTGCTGTGTTCTGCAGAAGGAATCGAGCTAGATGTTGCCACAAGACAAAAAAAACCACTCACACACACACGAAAAATTAACGGCAATTGAACGTGTTGTAATGCGGATGATGAGCGGTAGCTATGGAGACACAATCACGTTTCAGTCCCGCTTATTCATCGTATGCATTACTCATGCAGGCTGCTCCGGACTTCCTCCAACTTTACCTGTGCTCGGCGCATCCGAACTTCACGAAAAAGCCAGCCCACGGAGTCCGAAGATAGCAGGCCAACAGCTGCTGTTCTCCAGATGCTTCGAACGTCTTCTTCCGACGTACCTTCACCCCTGAAGCCCCCGCTCAGACATCCTGGCAGCGTGTGCTGTTACACTTTCGGAAAGTGCAACGCAGTCTACAACGCAGTCTACTCAGAAATGCACGGCGGCGGCCGCTTCGGAGAGCAGGACGCTTTCGAACCTCGCGGCTGCCTTCTGAGTCGCTGGTCATTACAAGCGCCGTGGCTTTTGTTGGCCTTTCTTCGAAAAGAGTGCCGGGACTGCTTTATGGCTCTGGTCTGAGTCTCTTCGCCGTTTCTTGCATTATTTCGTTTGCCTTGAAAGCTTAGCTGCAACGCTTGGGCGCAGTTCCTTTGCGTCTGTTTTCTTTACAACACGGGTGCGGAGGAGGAGAAAGCACGCGGACCTCCGTCTTTCGCGTTCGCCGCGCACGCTTTCCAACTACAAAACCTGCTACGTCTTTCCCAGGAACCTTCGCATAGAGATCTAGTGCCCTGGATCGCAATGAAGAACAAACTAGCCTTCATTCTTGCCTTGTGAGGAGATATACTATATGAATGTAACTGTAATAATTAATTCCTCCGAGTATATATCGATCCGCGTTCTAGAGTACTGTTCTAATTGCAGCCCCAGTTCAAATTCCGAACAAGTATCGAGGACAAGAAGAGATATGAATTAACGCCACACAGACCCAAAAAAAGACACAACTTTAAGAAAACAAAACTTTTGAATGTACGCAAGGGTGAGGTTCTAGCACATAAAGTAGATGAAGCAGTGAGTGAGGTAATCTGGCATTGCGCAAGCTTTGCACAGCAGATTTATTTTCTCTATTAAAGAAATTTAACATGGCTACAGTGTTAAGAGAAGTAACAAAACGAAATAGTGGTTTGACAGTCCATGTGCACCATTACAAGGTATTCGGAGCTATAGGTATTCTTACATTTCAAAATAGGGGTAAAATAAACGCAGTGGTCGCACATTTCTGGACGATCTCCGGCGAAACCGAGATAGATTTACACAAAATCCCATTAAATGCACGCATCTTGCAACCTTGGTGCAAAGGAAAGTACCAAGGAGAAACACAATAAAATTCAGTCACCTATACTGACGGTACGCCGAACTGCAAAGAGAAAAAAGCGCATTTCGCTTTCGTAGTGCCTGTTAGTCTGCAGAAAAGCAAATTAGGGGTTGGATAATCTCTACTGGAATTGTTTGATATCCATGTCTAATTCCGCACGGGGGGCGACGGCCCACAAGAAAAAATAAGTCACAGGCTTTTTATGCTTACCTCCGTAGAAGTGTTCTTTCTAAGCTTTCCTTTGTTCAGTTGAAATATGGACACTTTTATTCTTGGTGTTGAAAGTGTCGTTGTGTTAACAATAGTAGTTTCATGTCGCATGCCCGAAGCCATGTTCCCTTTTTGTTGGCTTTGCAATGGCACACCACAGCTGAGGCAGGAGTGGTGTGTGTAGGCGCCTAAGCTAAGCAAGTGAATAAGTGAACATAAATATTCATTCAAACTCTTCGGCCAGTAATCCCTACCTAATATTCCATACAAAAATGAGGAATCCGTAGTGGCCTTATCTATTTGGGGATAATTTGACGTTAGCCGCCGCTGTGGCTCAGTGGTTATGGGGCTCGGCTGCTGACCCAAAAGACGCGGGTTCGATCCCGGCCTCGGCGGTCGAATTTCGATGGAGGCGAAATACTAGAGGCCCGCGTACTGTCCGACGTCAGTGCACGTTAAAGAACCCCAGGTGGTGGAAATTTCCGCGTCACGTCAGCCACACCGTGCTATGCACAGAGCAAACATTTATTCAGCCGCGAGGTTTTCATTTTCTTAGCAGTGGTCCGTGAGAGCAGCTGCTGCTCTGATTCTGTAAATGTTGATGGCATACGTGAAAAAAAAAAAATAGGGTAAACGATCGAAGGCAAAAATTGGAGAGGCGATGTGTTCCAAAAGATATACAAGAACACAACATCAGGCTTTAAGAAGGGACACAACAGAAGGGACCACGAAACAGGAGAACATTGTGCTTCAGCTCTCATCTGACTAAAGGGCGCAGCATTTCAAGGTATGCCCAAAGCAGCACAGCTAGTCGGCCCAATATTGGAGATATATTGGGAAAGGTCGTTCCTACAAAGGACCAGGGTAAAAGCGCCTGTTTTCAATATTGGGCCCATTACATGTGCTGCTTGGGGCTGTACAAAGTTTGTTGCTGAGAGTTGCATGTACTCTTAAAAAACCTGGTTAATGCTCCTGGTACAAACCTGAAGAAGGGCCACGGGCGGTCAGCGCCAGCGACTGCGCACAGATTTTTTTTTTGCTTCAAGGAAATCTAATAATTAGTCGAAATTAATTACATCACCCATAAATTCTTGCGCACGAGCTAAAAGCTTCAATAGGAAAGTTGTAGAGCAGCAAAAACAGAAAGCCTGAAATATGATTTTCGTGACGATGTATGCATTGCAAAGGCGTTTTCCGAACTCTAAAAAAAAGAAATAAAACACGCGAAACCCAAGATTTGCACGGCACGCGAGCCTGGCAGGGCTTCCTACTATACGGTGCTCCGTTGAATGGCCGAAAAACTGAAAAGCGGTCTCATTCAGAGTGCGCGAGTGCTGTACTCTGGTTTTCTTTCGGAGCTTTGTCCGTCTTCTTCATACAGCTCGAAAGAAACATTTAAAATAAATCTTCATTCAATCCAGTATACTGAGGGTTATGAAGGTAACTGCGCAACGTGGTTTACATTTCAAACAAGAAAGTTATTGTTCATTGGCAACCCCCCCCCCCCCCCCCGCACAACCAGGTGAGATTTGGTGCATCAAAAACGAAAGTTGGGCGTGTTGATGCGTAAACGTAATACAAACACAGCCGCGACTTACCCACCAGGACAATAAAAACGAACGAGCGCTGCTGGATTAGTTGGGCCGATGTTAAACAACATAGAGAAGCCCATTGGATTATAATCTAAACACAGACCGGAAAGCACTGTTAATCCATTTTATTACAGCGCTCATTAATCTTCCTTACTGTCCGTTTAAGTCGCGCTGTGTTGCCATTATGCACACTGGTGTATGCTAATAAGTGATTGCTCTCTGATTGAAGCCTTCTTTTTTTTTTCAAATTACGTCATTCGCAGTTTCTTTGAACGCCCTACTTAATTTTAATCTAATCTGAGGAGAGACTTGAAGTTAATTAAAAGCTGATTGTTTAAATTTAACTAATTCATTTTATTAACATTACCTCAAACAAAGACCTGTTTTCTCAAGGTTCGGGAGCAAAACTGTGCCACATCTTCTTTCTTAACAGTAGCCAAGGTTTCTCGCTTTAAATCCTTCTCCCAAGTTTCGCGAAACTGCCTCATACCTAGCAGTTTTAATTTTTAATAGATTACAAATTT
The DNA here is from genome assembly GCF_055824585.1 of Amblyomma mixtum. NCBI lineage: Eukaryota > Metazoa > Arthropoda > Arachnida > Ixodida > Ixodidae > Amblyomma > Amblyomma mixtum. The sequence continues at coordinate 162,911,504 of NC_143014.1, read as the reverse complement.
TATATTGAAATATTGTCGGACCCGGATATATGGACCTCAGTGGGGTCGCGAATAGTTCGATATATCGATAATTCGATATATACAAAATGGCAGTAGGTGAGCGTATCTGTAACCTGGCAAAGAACAAAACATCGCGCCCGGTGTGCTGCAAGCGCACCGCTCGCAAGGCGTTGCTAGGCGTGACCTGCTGCGCATCGAAGCTGCAGGGTATGGTTTCTTAGAGCTAGCGAGGGCCTATCATAAGATGTCTAGTCCTTTTACCACTGCTCTACAAATGGAATAATCGCTCATTAAAATTCAGGTGGAGTTGGTTTCCGCAACGCCTTCCGGTGCGAAACGAGCGAAGCACGCACGGCGAGTGCCTGCGCAAGGCGTTAGTTAGGTTGGCTTCACCGTATGACAGCGATCTGGCGTAAGAAAAAAGCCCCGAGGCCGCGCAGCCGACCCGTCTCCGCGTGCGAAAAAAGATTAGAGAGGGACGTTAGGAGAAGCGCAACTTGGAGGAGCGCTGCGCGCAGTTCGATATATCTGACGACCGGTGAAATTGCAAGTTTCCTATCCTTTTAACAGGATTTTCAAGGGGATAATCTGTGTATTCTTTGTAGCCAGTAATTCGAAATATCCGGGTTCGATATACCCGGCGCTGTGTTTGTCCTCTTCTTCCCTTGGCCTTGTGCCGTTGCGCTGGTTCACTAGATATGTCAGACCAACTCGCCCACCAGTTCATGATATACCCGGGATCGACTGTATATAGGCCTGTATGCTTTCTTGGTCCCATAATTTCGGCACATGTCTTCAAAATGAAATGACAATTTTTCTTGGCACTAAATGCCTAGCTTAAATGTTAATGATTTAGATTTCTCGGAGATGTAATGAGACTCGTAACCACAAGGGGCTTGGTAAACATGAGCATGATTCATTGAGAAAATCAGCAAACGATTCTCTTTTTGACCGGTGCACGTAAATTGCTTAATGCACGCGCATTGACCATTATGTATCCTTGTGGATGTTTTTTATGTTGCGCCAAGTCGTTACCCAAGAGAATGGAGCACCAACTAGTACAGCAAAAACTTTTACTTCAGCAATTTTCTTAACAGCTTTCAGGCTTGTATGAAGACTACGTCTCTTTAGTAACGGTTTTCTGTACTCCTATTCCGGTAATCCGTAAACACTGGCTGATAGCGCAGTTTATTCAAACACACTGTTGTCAGCTGGAAACCACGCATTTCCTCTCAATTCCTGTTCCTCGCAACGTTGCTTTGCACGTCGCATCACAAAGACTGCACACTACGACACTTGTACATTTCCATTGGCGAATCAAGAGTACACTAGGACTATCATTTTTCTGCTTGCAGCAAAGCGACAAGGAAGTACACCAATAGGGCCAAAAATACCAAAGGTTACGACCTTTTACTCCCTTCAATGACAAATTTTGATCCCGACGAAGGAAAATTTTCAATATTTCAGATTTTTAAAGAAACACAAAAACTCAAGGCTTCCTCATGACTACTTCATCTATTTCTGTCGTTTATTGATATCTCCACGTCATGACTTTACATTCCTTTCAAGATGGAAGCTGAGTTTCTTTTGAGCCATTTTTGTAAGGAATCATTATGTAAACAATTCAGCCTATTTAGGCTTTCTGATTGCACTGACTTGTGCAGAGCAAACGAACGAGCACACATACGTTCCGAAGCCACGCCGCGCTTACGTAAAACGAGGTGGTGCCCATCTTAAAAATAGTTTTGTGACCTCATTTTTCTCTGTGGCTTGTCGCAAAGGGTTAGAATATAAGCTCCAACCATTCGCGGCGCATTATAACCAGTAGCAACTGAAGATGGCACAATACAAGTTGCGTACAAATTCCTGTGCGCCGTGATTGGAGGGGTTCCATTTGCAAACCACCAGATGCCGTAAAGGTGGCTCATATTAATTTCACACTCACAGAAATTGTGCTCCATGCGCATTTCCAATTTTCCCTCAATTACGGCCACCCAGTATCACCTGATGAAAGTGTCCTCGGTGTTGTAATACATACCTGTATCATAAAATATGTTGCTTTCGTTTTTTAGTCACTGTTGAACGCCACTTTACGAGGCCACTGAGTGTGGCTGACGTTTACAGCTGCCGGTTCACCGGGTACTTGGACCCTCGCCTCCAGCAGCTTCTTATAGCCAGCAGCAAATATACAGATTTTGTTTTCAAGAGAAGATTTATTTACAGAACGCATACAGGTAACGCTGACCAGATTACTCCAGCAGTTGGGCCTTAGCTGGAGATTTTGTGAGGACGCTTCACTGGCCTTGGAATACGGCGCTGATGCTGAAATAAACACAGAAATAAGTATGATGGTAAGTTTATAGCGAAAGCGGTATTAATTCTTTTATGCGAACATTCGAGCTCAAGGTGCATAGCTACAAAATGGCAGAAACCCAAGGGTTATGCTCTCAATGAGTTAGAGAACGTTACAGTGCTTTGCTCGTACAAGTAGCCCGTGATGCTTTGGTCAGAAGCATACATTTACTGAGAATAATGCAAATACCCACCGGGTAATCAACCTTGCCCACCATTTCGCACCTCCTCACGTAACTACATTTTTATTCCAGTAACAAGGACATCCCTACATTTTTTTTTACTATTTACCCTGAACTAAATATGGCAAGTATCAGTAACACTTGTACTGAGCATGTAGATAATGCGTAAGATTTACTACCTCGACCAGATGGTGTAAGAACCCTCAGAAAGAGAGCTCTAGCTGTGAGGGAGCTTTCTCCTGGAGAACAGCAAAATCCCGTTTGCTAACCGAATTTCGCATGAGATTATTGTTGTTGCCAAACGCTTTAGCCCTGTCGTATTTCCCGTTCCCGATAAACTGAGTGACTTGTATGGTCTTGCGCAGTGTCAAGCCTAAGATTGGGCTTTTTCGTTCATCGATTAATCAGCATGCCCTTTACAAAACCGCTGTGGTCCTATGTGTTTCTTTCACTTGGAAAAACTGTTTACCGGAAAAACTGGTCTTTGCATAAAAAGATGCCTGCAGGAGCACAAGAAAAGAACACAGCTGTCATACAGCTGCCTGCTCATAGCCTCGCCTGCAGCTGCGTAGCCGAATTTTTTCGAGGCCAGTGCTACTATAGACACCTTAACGAGTGTACGCGTAAAGTGGTAAAGGTCTCTCACCTATTCAAACGCTCCGGCATATATGTGAGTCAACCAGCTTATAATTTGCTAACGAAGGAAGTCTTTCTTTGTTATTTCTTTTTTTTCTGGGGGAAAGGGAAAGAGCTTCCTTTCTTTTTACTTGTTTCTGTTCCACCGGTCTTCTAACAACTTATGTCTTCCGCACTACAACAAAGAGTAGCGATTCAGCGCATGCATGGTTTCTCTTTGTCCCCCTTTCGTGCCTTATCTCGCCCGAGTCGTTTATAACCAGATAAATGAATCTCTTGGACAGATTTTTTGGTAAACAAGCTCCAGAATTGTTCACTACAATGAATACCCAATATTACTGCAATATTTGCCTCGGTTAAAAAACTCACCATTTTTTTTTTTAAGGAAGGTCTAGGTCAGTCTCTTCTACCACCAGCCTTTGGAGCCGTATCCTCCACCATAGCCTCCTCCGTAGCCGCCACCGAAGCCGCCTCCATAGAGACCACCGAAGCCTCCTCCGAGTCCACTGCCAAATCCACCCCCGAATCCTCCACCGAAGCCGCCTCCAGTGCCGCCGATGCCGCTGTGGGCAACGAGGGCGCCTCCGCTGTGGATCTTGTTCACGTGGTGGACAGTCTTGACGAGGAAGGCTGGTCCGGCGACCACTTTTCCGCCCCCGCCTGCTCCGCCGTTCAGAAGCACGACACTACTTCCCACGCCGACTCCACCAACGCCACCTCCAAATCCACTTCCGAAGCCACCGCCGAAGCCACCTCCGTAGCCGCCACCAAAGCCGCCCCCATATCCACCCCCGTATCCGCCTCCGTATCCGCCTCCAAGGAAACCAGCCAAAACATTATCCGTGGCTATTGCCATTACGACGAAAATGATAGCGGCGTTGATCTGAAATGGAACATGGAGGGTAAAAAATAATTATATTATGGGTAAAAAATATTATAGCATCAGTTAGTGTGCACCATGAATAATTCGGCATAGCAGGTTAGTCAGCGGCAACTTAGTGTTTGCGGCTCAAAGCCTCGCATGAAAGTCATATATGCGCACGAAAACTGCTGTTTCTCCCAGGCTTTGCAGCTCATCTTCATTAGGACATATTAAAGCACACGCTCGTACCTTAGCATAAACTGGTTTCTACTGTGAGCAAAGTGGAGCTCAGGTCAGGTCCACCGTCGCACTTGGTATGCACGGGCGCACCTGCGTACCTAATGCCGCTTTTACGCCTACTTTCACCCCTAAGTGGAGCCCTTAATTTCATTCTGTCTTGAAGGTAGCAGAATCGATGGCGCAGTCCATTAATGTAGCTTATTAAATGTGAGACATAAAATGAGTCAAATGAATATCGGTTGCGTAATTCCAGCCTTAAAAATCCCATTTCCACTCTGTATGGACCCAATGAGAGTGCTCCTAAAGCCTCTTACCACAGCCTTCATGGTTGCTTCAGAGTTGCTTCTGGCGCACTGGCCTGCTGACCATCAGCCGCAGCCTTATATACTGTTTGCCCGAGACTCGTTTCTATACAGTGACGGGTCGTGTTATCTTGGTCACTGCGCGGTCGTACATTTTAAAACCCTCGCACCTTCCGCTCTGACAAGTGGAACAGCTTCCTGGGCTGACGGCGGTCTTTAAGAAGCGGAAAACTTGGAATACTTTTATTTTCCGCATACTAACGGCCAAAGAGAACCGTACTAATGTCACTGTTTTGTTCTCTTATGTTTCGCTTGAGGCTATATATATGCAAATATAAAGCGCGCATTGACATGCCACGCCGCAGTAAAGGCGACTGCGATGCGCAGTTCCACCCAGAAAGGACGCAAAATAGGGCACTCTCGGTTATTTATTTCCAATTCATACGCGTTCGCGAGGCCAGGCCTCCCGCGTGTATGGTTATGCAGATCACGCCCTTATCGCTGCTAGTATCGGCCGAACGCTGTATGGCCCTCTTGTTTCCTTATTAATCGACCCAAAGGCCCCGCGCTGTGCGTCCGAACGCGGCTTGCCGGGGCGCTCAATTTAGATCGGCCGCCCACGAGCCGAGAGGCGGCAGTGTCGCTTCCTCGACCAGGGGGCCACCTCGACTCGTGTCGTATCGGCGCTATCGAGGCGACCCGCCGAACCCGTCCGCCGGTGCGAAAAGCTGGCGGTCGCGGCGCAGCCGGGGTCCCCTTGGCGACACCGGCGCCCGTATACTCCCCCGCCTCCCCGCGACCAGGAAGCGAGGACAGGCGCGATAACGTCGCACATGCCGATTGCGGTCGGAGCTTCTAATTAAAGTGCCAACAGTTGCGCTCATTGTTCGCTCTCCATTGGGCATGCAATCGACGGCCCGAACTCGAGCGGTCGTTCTGGCAATACGCTGGATGAAGTTCTGAGCTCGCGTTTTCCGGCTTCCTCTCTGACACTTCCGTTGTGGCACTTCGGTGATTCTCGGTGCCGGTGTGACGCGCGGTCTTTCGCTTCAGACCTCGAAACCACGCAGTGCGTACGATAGAGAACTACTTAATCTGCACGGCACTGATTTCGATGCTCTGCGCTTCGCTTGTTAGAAAACTCTCGCCTACGAGATGATATTGTTTGAACACTGTTGGTTACGTAAGCACGCTGAAATGGCTATATATATAGACTCCTAATTTTAGTAGCGTGTTTTCTGCTTTCAAATGATGCGCTAGACATTAGAATACATGGATCATCGCGTGGTATTCACGTATATACACTAAATAATTTGTAATTGAATTTTTCTCTCATGCTGTTTCAGTTGTTTCGCTTTCATCAACCGAACGATTGCTGTTATGTGTAGTTGACCTTTCGGTAACGTGAAGCACAAAAAAAAACCACAATATAAACGCTGATACGCGGTTTTAATTCACTACAACACTGAAACCAGCCTGATTCAAGAGCTGGAAAGACAACAAACGATGTGTCAGCAGTTATATTACTGTTTTTTTGGGGGTGTGCTTCACGTGGCTTAAAGGTTAACTACTTTTCACAGCCGTCGTGTGATTGATGAAACCAAAACAGCGTGAAGTTAACTCGAATTATAAATTATTTAGTCGTCTCGAGCGAATCGTACGCAGTGACCCATGTATGTTAATGTCAAACGCGTCATTTGAAAAACAAAACACGCAAGTAAAAATTTGTTGTCTTTAGTCCTTGAACACCTAACAGCTTTCTAATTACAATGACCAAAAAACTGTCAAAGGGATTGGCCACGTTTTAAAATATGTCATGAGATAATGGTGGAAATGAAAAAATCGTGCCTATATTGTAATCATTGAGGACTCCTGTATCAAAGGAAAGAGGATTTATAATTTTAAATTGGTATTGAAAATTCATCAGACAGACGAAGTGACGTTGAGGTGAAACACTGCCGCTGTCGTGTATTCAACGTGACCACATCTACATAAAATATCACTTTTGCTTTAAGTCATGGAGGAAGAATTTTTCCTCCATGCTTTAAGTCATGTTGGTCATGTTTTTTTGCCGGGTTATTGTTGGTTATCTTTTTTCACGTGGTTTTATCTCATAGTCGTTCGATTTTTTGCTCTGTTTCGCCTTCATCACGCGTTTCATAATTCGTTAGTGTGGATTTGTCATGCCCCAGTGCCTTGTTTCTTTTTTCTTTTCTTTTTTTTTTGCCTTGGTTGATGTGTTTCTGCTGGCCAGAAAATAAGTTGGCCTCCCAAGCTCTGTTTAGATTAGATTGTTATGATCAGCGTTACTTTATTGCCAGTGGTCGCATGAATTGCCGCTTTATATGTACAACGTTTACGCTTTCGTTGATATGGCTTGGTTGTGGTATAAAAGGCAGGCTTGGTGCAATAAACCCCAGTTGAAAGTTGGCGTCAGTCCTGTGTTTTGTGTGCCTTCTGTGTCCCCGTTTCTTGCGCCATACCAGTTTTTATTTCATCATGAACCAACTCGCCCAAACTAGAGTTTTACATGCTTTAAGTATACACAGTATTTCTGCTTTCTTTCAGGAGTGCTCTTCGTGTTTTGTTATCGTTTACGTTCTCTCTAGCGCGCCCTTTGATGAAAAGCAACGCTCCCTCCGCATCGCCGACGGTGTGCCTTTATGTTTTGCCACTAGATGGCACAAAGTGTTTTGAAATTCCTGGATGAAGCGGCATCTACAGTCCACTTTATCTTTCGTCGACGAGACGTATGCCACTTTGGGTTTGGAAATGGTAATGAACGCTGCTTTATAGCAAAAATGTCTAATTAGCGTCTGGCGAGTAAGATTATTACCAGGTTTTGCTACACCACTTTTGCCGACGTGCAATCGCCGGCATGGTTTCCAGCATCGGGACACATATATAACAGCGGGCGCATGCGCTGATCCAAAAATTGCAAGTAAAAATCTTCTACAGCGTTCCTAACAAAAGCATTGTGGTATCGAGCACCTTAACAAGCTTTACGCTTCGCCCCTCACCCCCCCCCCCCCCCAAAAAAAAAAAAAAAAATTGAATGCTTATGATTCAGTGGTCAGTCCCTTTAACAGGTTGGATCACATGCATTAGGTGCGGTCAGTGATCGCAAAAAATCCCAAGGTGGTCGAAATTATTCCGCAGCCCTTCACTACGGCGCTCGTCTCCACTCCTCCAAACCAATTTTTAGTTTCAAACTGTGTTACATGTGGGCCCGTTAATTATTCTTTCACTTCGTAAACTCATTCGCCCGCGGGGTATACGGGGTCATTATTAAAGAGAAAGAATGAAATAAAATCAAAGTACCAAATTCTGACCAAAAATGTTAATTGTGCATATACTGTTTGCACCAAGTTCCTGAGTGCACAGCAAATGTGTGACTGTTGTGCAACTCCATAGGGTTGGTTTCAGAGCCTAGAAATACTTCGATTTCGAATCCCCGAAGAGAAAACATGAAAATTCGTCCTCAAACTATACCGTAATATTACCGCGGACATACCGGAGAAGCAGAAAAGAGCTACCTTTAGTATAGAAATAATGGCAATTTAATGCACTGTCGCTGCAAATTTCAGCTTGTTAAGAGATGTGATAATTTTGCTATTATGCACACATGGAGACAGTATTTTTGTATTTATAAATTTTTATTATTTGTAAAGTGACTTTTCCGGGGCATAGTTTTAGAATTTTTTTTAATTGAAAGGCGGAAGCTATGAGACGACGAAGCACGAAATAACCCTCCTCCTGCGATTGTCACGATTGCAGCGCAAACCGTCATTGAACGCATCTAAAAATTAGTCAGCAGTTATTTCTCACTTCGAAATCATTATCAGGCTTTTAATAATCTGTGCCTGGCTTCTTCTCGAGCTGATGAATAATATGCGGGTGCATGACGTTCTGCAGTTGTCGACCTGGAGAGGGTTGATGGGTAGTGGCTACGACAAACTCCAGTGCCGCTAGAGTTAGTCCGCCGCATTATATTAGCCAGCTGGGCAGATAAGCTCGCTGAAAGCCTATTCCGTCGTCATGGGTGTCGGAGCATTCGCTTACTTGAAGTTATGCAAGATTTCGACCGCTCTTATAGCATGTTGTAACAAGCATTGAAAACGAGTTATTTGACGGTAGCATTAATTCAAGTTTTATATTCTTTTCAAGGAAGGTGAGGGGGCAAAACAAATTGGCGGAGACGCTTAAGGGTATGACGCGGTATCGTAATGGGTTAATTCCCATATATGTAGAAGGTCATTCTTTACTTTGCATTCACTGATCACTGGGAGTCCTCATACCCCTCCTAACGCAGTGGTGCAGCGATTAAGCGATGCACCGCTGGCCTGCGATGGCAGGTGCTGCCACCGGTGGGGCTTGTGAGGCTCAGGTTAATCTTCCCGAGAACCCTGTCATTAATTTAACGATCGTCATTCACGGTGGGGCAGATTTTCTGCGTAACGGGACATTTAACGCTATAACGTTAAAAACTGTAGACGCAGCTTGGAAAGGGCCCGCAACCTTACAGCTTGGGTATAGAGCAGTTTTAAATAACGCAAGTATTACATGAAAATAAGAAGTGCCTTTTACACATGATTATACAAGTCCTGTGTGGTTCTGTGCAATCGTGTGAATGCAATTAGAGTTCACAAGCGCCCTGTCAGACCAAACGAAAACGGAAGCATGTGTGAAATCACATCACTGTTAAGATTACAGAAAAAGTTTCAGTGACAAAGAACAATTATGTTCTTAATACCAACAGCACACGGTAAAAGCAACAGGACAGCGTTATCGAAGATGAAAACAAAAGCTCAGAAGTGAAATAGTAAAACAAAATACAGTTGGTAAAAGTTTGGAGTCACACAAAATTACCATGTTTTGTGGCAGAACCTTTGCATATTACAGTTTCAATCGCGTAGAGGATCTAATTTTTCTTCATTTACCGCATTCGGTAGAACCGGCAGCACCACAATGACCTCGATTGTTCTGTAAATTGGGCCATTGACACCGCAAACCATACTCGTGTTCTGCGCGCTTTTAGCATGCCTTGGTAGGCGAGGCGGAATCCCTTGGAAAACCGAAGTTTCATTTTGCATGAGCACGATATTTATTCAGCAGCACTGAGCAGAAGCGGTCCATACCACTCTCTTCCTCAAGTAGCGCCGTAATTAGCCCGACTTAGTTACAAGGAGCTTTGTTACAATTTTTTAAGTCGCCTTGAATCAGTATAAATGCGGATGGTTTTGCTATCTCAGTGTCTACGGTAAAGATGACAACACTCCAATTATGTCTCCGTGCATAAGACCTGTTCGTGATTGTCCACCGCCTCACCCTCTCGTCTAGTTGGCTCGTTTTATTCCCTAGTGTGTGCCCTAGGGATGACACCCGCCTTAGCGGAAGTTGATTTCAACCGTGTAACTAGCGAGGTAAAGGGCGCCGGCTGGTCTTAAGCATATATCACGGGCCAAAGGCGTACCACTCAGAATCGGATATCAACAGCTGGGCTCATTAGACTTTACCAGTTTAAGACGCGTGTATTACGGTGCACTAGCGGCGGACCAGCTTGATAACCATCTAGTAGGAAGCCTTGTGTCCTTGCGTCTTTGCGTTATTTCCATTCCTATAATATACGGAACCGTTCCTCTAGCACCCGACACGGTGGCTGAGTGGTTACGGCGCTCGGCTGCTGGCCTGAAAGATGCGGGTTCGATCCCGGCCGCGGCGGCCGAATTTCGATGGAGGCGAAATTCTAGAGGCCCGTGTACTGTGCGATGTCAGTGCACGTTAAAGAAACCCAGGTGGTCGAAATTTCCGGAGCCCTTCACTACGGCGTCTATCATAGCCTGAGTTGCTTAGGGACGATAACCCCCAATAAACAAACTAAACGTTCGTCCAGCACGTTTACCGGGAAGCTCTGTTGTGTTACATGCGCACTTGCTCATGCATGGAAGCATAATTAACAACTACATAAAGCAAACATACCTGGTGAGTTTTGCATAGCTTATTTTTTTAGTGGAAACGAAACAAAACCGTCTAAAGATGAATAAATGGCGTTTCACCTACATCGTACACACGTCCACACATCTTCTATAAAGCGCACGAGCGAAGAAATACGGTGTGCGTTTGGGAAGTTCGTTGCTGCTTACGGGGCTCGATATAGGCATTTAAGACATGAGAAGCCAATCACGACACATACGAATGTGCATGCGCTAAAATACTGCTTCCAGCCTTAGGGCAACTCGTAAATAACCCCCAGCATATGCTGTCCAGTACGGTGCTCCAGCGCTCGATATATAAGCGTGTGACGCGCCGTAGGTGTGCGATAGAAGAAAATGACGTTTAGTGAAGAAAGTGGTGTGGGGCTGCAACGATGGGAAATTTATCTTAGTGATGAAACGTCGATTAAAGCGAGTACCGTACCACTTGCATTTTGTTTCTCTTTTTTGCGAGTGTGTGCTGGACTGTGACGGCGACATCATACGACATCATATGCTGGACTTTGACAGTGACATAGACACGCGGCACGCGCCGAATTCGTTTCAGCCATTCGCTTGGCGGCTAGCCGGTTTGCCATTGGCGGAATAACGCGCGGAGTGATCTTCGAAAATGTGCGGGTTGCTGGTCGGACTATGCTTAGCCGGTGCAGACGGTCAGGCGCATCACACCTGCGGCAGCAGACGAGGAGGAAACACAGCCCACTTGCTTCGGGCTTCTTATTTCGGCGATATGTTCTCTGAACCACAAATGTATAACCGTTTTATCAAACTATTAGTGACGTCGTGTCCAAAAAGAGTAATAAAGTTACTTCAGGCATTTTTACGGGTTATAGTATCTTCATTGGTCATCGCAGAGTGATGAGGTTGAGTCTCGGAATGAAGTAGTCCGTGCGTATTTTTACTTCGGTGGGCTTAATTCGCGGCTATGTTGCCTGCGTCTGAAGCTATATTTGCGGAAACACAAAAAAAAAACAAAATAAAAGCGAGAACGAATTTTTTCAGAACTTTCTTCAGTGCACATTTAATTCATACTTGACTGACTCTCCTTGTCTGTACCATCTACAAAACAATCTTGTTTGTCTAATAGCCTTAAGAGCAAATAGCCTCCTCCATTACAACGCACCAGTCTCTTTAGAGGTAACACACTCATTCTTAATGTAAGCCGTGCCGTATGAGACTGTGAGGCAAAACCCGATATCGTCAAAATGTGGAATTTTGGCACTTAGTGCGCCCTAACTTCTAAACGCGCAATGAAATTAACTGGTTATTTATATGACATGACTTGCTCTGTGTCCACTACAAAAATATTCTTCAAACAGGCAAAAAAAAATTGCAAAGTCAGACCTGGCGAACCGGTAAAGTTGTCAGAAAGGCGTGAATTTCTGCAGGCCCTATTTTTCGGTATTGCAGCTCAGCTGGCCAAGCGTCCGTGCTAATGTAAGCCGCGCTCAAAGAAGTCACTTTTGCCCTATGATAGTGCCCACTCCAAGCTGGTAAAGCGTGGCATAGTATCTCTTTGCATGAAATCTGCATTAGAAAAATCCTGCGCCCACAAGATAGGTGAAAGTTTCCAGTGCCAGATCGACCGAATTTCTGCTGCAGGTTACCCTGCATGCACATATGGTCACCAACATGTCTGAAAACCTTTTGCAAAAAATTAAAAACTCGGAGCATGCTAAACATCAAACAGAACAGAAACCTGTGCAGGTTATACCTTACCTGCATGGCCTTTCACACAATTTAAAGAAAAGTTGCGTCTCGTCACGGGGTTAGGCTGGTTTTTTCGGCTCCTTGCAAACTGGCGAAATTATGTCCGATGGTGACCAGGAAGCGTGTTAAGAAGGCCTGTAATATCAAGGATCAAACCGTGTACACACAATGCACTGCCAATGTTGTGTACGAGATTCCCTTGACGTGCGGCAAAGTGTATGTGGGTCAAACCGGGAAATGTTTCAATGAGCGCGCCCGCAGGCACAACGTCACCATGAAGAACAGGTCTGGAGGTAACCTTCCGTTACACTGCAGCAGTTGCCAGAACTGCTACCCCAAGTTTAATGAAACCAAGTTTCTAGCTAAGGCTCAGGACAAGACAGAAAGAGAAGTAATTGAGGCCTTTTTTATTCACCTCAGGAAAGACAAGTGCGTTAGCACGCCTTCTATTAACCTTTCTAGAAATGAACTTCCCTTTTTGGATGGGTACATCTAGACTATTAACCCGTTCGCTTCTCTATGTTTTAGTGTCCTTTTAGATGTTCTAATGTGCTTTTATTTACCGCCCTTTACACGGTTTTCATCTCCATCTTTCACTTGTTCTTTGTTATAAATTTCGTCATGTTGTTAGGCATTTTTTATGGTGTTATCCTCTTTTTCAGTGTCATCTTTCTTACAGCTCTGTTTTTCCATGTTGTTATGCATTGTTATCAGCCGATATGAATCCCAGTTTTTTACCTTACCTCGGCAGGTGTTTGATATGTTCACATTCTTGGGTTTCTTTTAATGTCACTTAGATATGCATTTTTTGCGCTGTCTTTGCTGGTCATGCTCCATCGCGCCGCTCATATCTGGTTATCAGCGGATATATAAGTGCGCCTGGCTTCTTTTGTCGTCATTAAAGTTGGAAGTTGCGCTTCTTTCCTCTCGTCTCTATCTTTTTCCTGTGTACGTCTTTTTAGCGCACACCCTTTCAAATATGCTAATGTAAGTGTTTGGATTTTATGGTTGGTTATTGGTCTAATCTTAAGCAAAGTTTAATCATTTTCGTGCTTCGCGTTTTTAAGAGACAATTACCTTACCAGCAGACTAGACACTGGGAAAAAGTGAATTCGTGGTGTTCTCATCTCGGAGGGAGTAGTTACTAATTAGCATCCACCCGAGCGCAGCCACATGGCTGCAAAAGAATGCTGTACAGCATTCACAGAAAATTCGGCGGATGCTAATGAGTAAATGCTCCCTTATTACAAATTTACTGCACCCTGAAGTATTTCCCCAAATGCATTGGAGTAAACTCGTGCTGTTCTGCTGGGCGTAAAATAAAGATAGTGGTTTTATTGCTTGTTCTAAAGCTATATCCTAGTTTTATCGTTATCTAGGATAGCCTGAATGAATAAAAGCAAAACATCGACTGCCGACTAGCGCGCAGAAGACGCGAAGAAAGCTCCACGGAGCTCCAAGCAGTGCGTGTTCCATCAAGTGATTTGGTTTTCTCAAAGCCGCCCATCACAGCGCTGAAAGCGAACGAGTCAGCGTGAGAGGCTGGAGCTGCGAAAATGTCCTTTGAAACCTGAGCGGAGTCCTCTTTCTGGCGGGCAAGTACAGCTGCTTGTACAACGCATTCTGATAATGAAGCAAGCTTTGTTCGGCATGAAATGCAATCACGTTCGAAATCTCGTGCTCACGTACTGCGAATCGCACCAAAGAGCCTGTTCATTCGACAGGACTGAATGAAAAAGAACAGCTGCGAGGCTAAAACAGAAGAAATGCGCGACGAAGGCAGTTAGTTCGAACTAATCGTGTAAGAAGCGCAGAAGCAAAGCCTGGCTGTAAGACCGCCTAGTCGGAAGCGAGTAAAAAAATGGCAGTGGTTTAGCTCTGGTTAAACCTGGAGGGTTGAGAAAGAAACGAGGAGAGAGAGAGAGAGAGGCGATGGAGAGCGCGCGACAGCGGCGGCGGCCCCGGCACGCTAGCTATGCGCCGCTGCTGCGCGTGCGCAACTGGCGATCGCGGCGGCGGCACCTCTGAGTCACTCGCGCAGAGACGGCGGCGGCGCGCAGCTGTGCGCCGTGTGACGTCACTGCTCGTCGTGCATGCGCAGTATGGCCTTTCCTCAGCTCCTCGAAATGGCTCGGCGACTCGCGTAGTGTTGCTTTCGCAACAAAAATATATTGCTGGCTCTGTCTGGATACAGTGTTTATCATGCGAGTAGGCTCACAAAGATTGCGCTGGTGCCCACTGAGACAGCTTCGTGGGAATTCATTTGCAAGGATGAGTGTTTATTAATTTTCGAAGGGCGTCTCATTTTGCCTCATCCCCTGCCTGATTTTTGGCCCACGAGATGAAGCAAAATGCTTCGTTTTGAAGTTCTTAATTTCACATTTGTTTTGCGTTGCGCTTCAGCTGGACTTTTCATATTTACTTTGCGCTTATGTAATAACTGGATAAAATTAACTAATAACTTTTCAATCACCGGAGATGACTGAAGGTGTCAGTTAATATAAAGATATTAGTCACCAGGAGAAGGCGTCAGAGGCCTAATATTATTAATGAAGCGCCCGAAATCTGGAGCTACACGGTGACGGTTCGTGTTTTGGACATACTGCGCTTTACTACGGTCAAGTACAGCTCAGGACTGTAGCGGCTAGTCTGTCTTTAAAAAATCAGTATATTTCTGCTACAGAGTAGCGAAAACCCACTTGCTGAAGAGCCGTTTGTTACTTAGCTTTGTCGTTCAGGTCTCGCCGACTGTTTTTTTTGTAGGCTGCGACGTGAGTTTATAATTCATGACATTTTTTTTTCATTTTATATGTATGAACATGAAGTCTTGCCGATCAGAAGGCGAGAAGTATTAGGTTGTGGCCAGTGATGACCTGGACCTTGAATGTACATTCAGCTGCCGGGTGCGCAATCGCTAGCACGAATCCGGGGTGCGACAGCCATATTTTGAAATAGCAAAGTAAAAGCGAATTTACCGATGTAGTGAAGTTTTAGCAACTTTTTACTAACTCTGAGGCTTAAATAAGTCGGTAGAGGTTTCCTGGCTTGCAGCCTAAACACACGATAAGCCGGCTTTCTCGTCATGTTATACAGGGTGTTTCACCTAAGACTTTACACATTTTTAAACTGAGGTTTTTTGAGTTGGACGAGCGCTTTTTTCGGCACAGCATTGTCAGCGATGTAGTACATCAGTACTAACTAGTAGGTTGGTTAACTAATATTGAATAGTTACCTTTCGAACTATTAGTATTAGGCTACTTAATTATTGAAAGGCGTGTAGCCCACCGTAAGTAATATCCATATCAGTTTTTATAATTTCGAAAACGCGGTGACCCTCGCCGCTGTGGCCCAACTAATGTTGGTTGCATTGCGGCAAAATATACGCGCTTTCAAGAAGCTTGCAGGCAAAGCAACCTCTCCAGTGCATGTAATTTGTCGAAATAGCCAAAATTTGTTGTGTCACAGCGCCGAGGGCGACCGCGTTTTCGAAATTCTAAAAACTGCCATGAGTGTGACTTACGTGGGGCTACACGCCTCTCTGTGAATAAGGAGTCAACAGCAATAGTTTAAAAGTTAACTATTAAATATTTTTAACCGGCCTGCTAGTTAGCACTTCTTAGCTGTATTATGCAATGCACCACTGGCAATGTTATTTCGAAAAAAGCGCTCTTCTAACTAAAGAGCCTAATTTTAAAAATAGTGTAAAGTCTGAGCTGAAACATCCTGTATATCGGTATATCGCGTACGTAAGGGCACGTGCAAATGTAATGCTTGCTTCAACATCGACCTGATAATAAGGGCGAGGTAATACAGAACGAAAATGTAATTGAACTTTTTGTTCACAGTGTACCAGAGTCTGTGTTTCTCTCATTTTCAGCATACAAAATTTCAGACGTGTCATTCAAATCACTCTCAGTGTCATGCGCCACAGGCGTGCCCCTAAAAATCACTTTATTTGCACAAAATTGTTTATTTCCTATCCTTGTCACGTTTCATAGATGTTCGGTCCAGCTATACATTTACATGGCAATTAAATCGCACTATTATGTGGAGTAGTGAAATGCCAAAATAATTTGAGGTTGGCTAATTTATTTTGGTTGTTCAGCTACCAGCTTCCGGGACTATTTTGACGTCTTGCAAGCATATGACTAAAAATAATTTTTTTCAGCCTCTACGCAGGCTCGATCGCAGCCAGGAAATTTCACAACTATAACTTTTTCATCCTGGTAGAGCGTCGTAATTATTCTGCTCGACTATGCAGTGGTTTCACAGGCAGTATGAACTACAAACGCTACCTGGGTCCATATTTTGTAGCGATTATTGCCCTGATTAATTATTTTGCCTCTTTATCGTCCGTGGCGGCTGTCTCTGATGTCTTGGCTGAAGCATTGCTTCATCATCATCATCATCATCATTTATTGAACCCTTAAAGATCCCGTCTGGGACATTACATAAGCGGGGGGGGGGGGGGGGAGACAGTGGTGTTAAACGGTCATACAAGGGCATGTAAACACAAAAAAGCACAACAAAAAATAACAAGAATGACAAGTTTGACGTGAAATTAACGTCAGGTAATTCAAATAGTACAGAAAATATATGGCAAAGCAGTATTATATAAAATTAAACATTAAAATGTACGGAAATTAAATAAGTGGGAAAACACTTGTGGGGGGGTGTCGCAATGACACAAGCAGTTCAAATTGCAGGCAGAGTATCGCGAGGGAAGTATAGTTGGATCAAGTGGTCTGTTATTAGCTGCATAAATCTGGTGGGATTAGTTTCGATGACAATGGTTTCAGGAAGGTTGTTCTAGTCTTCTATGGCGATGGGAAGGAAAGATTTGTTGAATGCGTTGGATGAACCGTGCAACCGCTGAATGCTGAGGGAGTTGAATAATCGGCGAGATGAGCGTAAGGGAGCAGATAACAAAGTTTGGCTTAGTGCAGGGAAGTTAAAGCATATTTTGTGTAAAAGACAAAGAATTGATACTTTTCTGCGGAGTGCTAATGGTTCAAGGTTCAAGGTTCAATGCTTCTCGCTCAGTCGGTTCTTAAGGCAAGACGCGGCAATTAAAACTATTTGCATTGTTTACGCAAGATATGTAACCAAATTTCGTACAGATATAAAACTTCTTACGCAGATTTTAGAGCTGCTTTCCATTTCAAGCCTTCTTTTCAGTTATTGACTAATTACAATTTACTTCGTAAAGTCAAATCCGGTAAGTTAAATAATTAAGGAGAAATGGCAAAGGTTTTTACGTCGGTATGTTCACAAAGCCCTGTTCTGTGCAATAAAGTTATCAGTTATATTTTTAAATGCCCAGTACTCATGAAATTAAAAGTTAAGCTGCATCAAGCATATCTAAATGAAAAGTATTTTTAAAATATAAATTCAAAAAGCTCTTGCACGTGTACATAAAAAATCGAGAGCTTTGCTGCACTCACCAAAGTCTCAGGATTCATGCCCAAATATATAGAATCCCAGAAAAAGTAATACTGAGAAAATTAGCCTTTATGTTTATTTCCTCGTTTGCTTCATTAATCGCCACATTTGCTTTTGATTTTGGCCAGAGAAATGCGGCATTACGACAAGCCGAAACTCTGATTACACAGTGATACTAAGTTGACGGATCTCCGTAGGTGGAAAGCCGCGGAATCAGCAATGCACAGGTGTCATCGGAAACGCGATTCGCTCACAGTTTTTGACGACTACACAAAAACAAAAGTTTTTTTCTAAATTTGTACTGTGCACTTCGATGTAATGTTTTGCTGTGATACAATTAAAGGAAGTTCCAAGGATCATCAAAAGAAATAAATTGAAAAGTCCAAAATGAGGATCAAATTAGCCATTTTATTTGCCACGTCTCTCCTTACAGGAGCGGCTGGCCAATAGAAAGCGAGGAAACGAGGAATCACGAAAACAATTACTATGAAAAAAATGACCTTGGCCTTATTCGCGAAATAGAACGAATTACGAAATGCAGGTCATTTTAAAATAGGGTTTATTTACATATAGTGTACAAACGCCGATGAAACGCTGCTCGCCGACGTTAACCTTGACGCTTGGTGACGTTTTGAGCGTCTCTTCCCTCCTGGAAAAGGAATGAATGGGTTTAAATTAACAAGAGCTAAATGTACGATTTTCACGGTAAATTTGCAAAAACAAGCCATGGAATACTGAGAAAATACATGGCAAACAGTCAAAGAAAGATGCATACAGAGAAAAATATAGTCAAAGCAGAACAGAAGCCGACGAACCCAGCTGGAACCTGAAATAGTTGCGAGGGTTCTCTTTAGCTTGAGATTTCAAGGAAGCTATTATATCTCTCTGTTTTTATACAATATGCCAATATTTTTTTTCTCGCATACGGCTGAACGTTTTCGTTTCCTGGTCAAATCTACCTATTACCTTTCCTTTTCTCTTCTTTTTTGTTTCTACGGGGCTCTCTCCCTACGACGCTTGCAGTAAGCGAAAACCATATATAACAAAAAAAAAAAGCCCTTTCGAATAGCGGCCAATCGCGGTGTGACAACGCAAAGGTTTCTGACTATACACTTCAGTAGCAGAGCTAAAGCATTTCTTCCATTTCTCCAGCAACTGACACAGTATTTGTGGTCATAACCGATTAAGGAGCCGCGCTTGGTCGTAACCTTAGTGTCTGATAATTCCTACCTTTAGATTCCGTGTTGTTCAAAATTTCAGAATGCAAGACACTGCTAAGCGAGACAGCATACACAGGTTGGACAGGGTTGACTGTCGAATTCTTTTGAGTCATAAACTTCCATCAGAATAAAAAAAAGTACCTAGAGCGAAACTTCAGACCGCTGAATCATAGGTATCATTGTGCACTGCTATGTTCGCTTCCTTTATACTTTTGTACCGCGCCGTCATATAACCCTGCTTGTCTGACTGATGCCTGCGCGGGCCAGCGAGTTCGTGTCGTTGACTATCTGTCAAGAAGTCTGCTGATGCGTTGTAAATGCACAGAACGGAAATAGTTGGCAAAAAAAGAGCGTCTCACACTTACACATCGTTTATCCCTTCAGGCCGTATCCTCCGTATTTCAGTCCACCCCCGTATCCGAGTCCACCACCATAGCCCAGTCCACCACCGTATCCGAATCCACCGCCGTATCCGAGGCCACCTCCGTATCCGAGGCCACCTCCGTATCCGAGACCTCCTCCGTAGCCGAGTCCTCCGCCAACTCCTCCGATGCCGGAGTGGGCCACGATGGCGCCACCGCTGTTCACCTTGTTCACGTGGTGCACCGTGCGCACCACGAAGGCGGGTCCGGCAACCGCCTTTGAGAAACCGGGACCTCCGCTGATGAGGGCCACGCTGCTGCCGACGCCTACACCACCGACGCCCAGGCCGCCGCCGTAGCCGAGACCACCGAGCCCTCCACCGTAGCCGAGTCCTCCGTAGCCAAGGCCACCGAGGCCACCTCCGTAGCCCCCGCCGTAACCGCCGTAACCACCGAGACCACCTAAGCCACCGGCAGAGACGCAAGCCACCATGGCCAAGCACAGAAAAGCAACCTGAAAGAGGAAGGTAAAATTAATTTAGTAATTAAAACTGAAAATATGCTTGAGAGACGCCGTCGAATTGGCAAGTAGGCTTCGAAGAGGACATATTTAAAGAACAAACAGAATTGTGCTCGAGGAGCATATCAACGCCAACTTTGCCTCCTGCATTATTCTTTATAGATGACGCAGCAGAGTCATTTTGTTAATATTAGAAAGTTGGTTTGTGGGAGTTTCACGCCCCAAAGCGACTCAGGCTACGAGGGACGCCGTAGTGAAGTGCTCCGGAAATTTTGACCACCTGGGGTTCTTTAACGTGCACTGACATCGCACAGTACAAGAGCCTCAAGAATTTCTCCTCCATCAAAATCTGACCGCCGCGGCCGGGATCGATCCCGCGTCTCTCAGGTCAGCAGTCGAGCACCATAATGACTGAGCCACTGCGGCGGTTTGAAATATTACAAAGTGTACTACCACCTGGCAAGAAGGATTTTTCCCTGGTGAAGCGAGGACTATTTCACTTCGGTCAGAGCACGCTCTAGAATGTGTTAAAATGCAGTCCTCGCAGGATTAAAAAATCCACTCTTTTTTCCCTAATGATACCAAACTGACTACAATGCAGGGCACCCCTTTCCTCTAGTACACCGCTGTTTCTTTGTTCAGCAGGAAATTACGTCACAGTTAGTCGGCATGGTCTATAACATTTTCGTCTTCTATTTATAGATGTGAAAAAAATATGAGCAGCTGACATAGCTTCTACTGGTTGGTTGGCTTATGGGGTTTAACGTCCCAAAGCGACTAAGGCTATGAGAGACGCCGTAGTGGAGGGCTCCGGAAATTTCGACCACCTGGGGTTCTTTAACGTGCACTGACATCGTACAGTACACGGGCCTCTAGAATTTCTCCTCCAAAGAAATTCCAGCCGCCGCGGCCGGGATCGAACCCGCGTCTTTTGGGTCAGCAGCCGAGCACCATAGCCACTGAGCCACCGCGGCGGCATAGCTTCTACTGATCCTGTACGAATGCTAGATAGAAGGCAAAATAAGACAGCTTTCACCGGCTGCAAGGAGGGCAGTTTGCGTCGCATTAGAATCGGGAATAGTAGTGAGGCACATAAGCATGGAAATGCCGTACAGGTGGAGAAATCCCTTTATTCTTGTGATTCAGACAGCATTGCCCATAAATTCAAAGTAACAAAATCTGAAGCCCATTTTACAAAGCTGTTCAGACGCGTTATTGCCCCGCAATCGGCACTAGCCTTAAGCATCCTCTCATTAGAGATCGTAATCAGCCACACCGCAAGAGCGAGGAAGGAAGTTACGAACCAATCTGACGTTTAAGTTTAACGAACTCGGTATTTGAGTTTAACTCCACACGTGACAAGTCGTGAAGCTGCACTTCCAGGCAGGGGGCGTGGTCAGGGAGGCCCTCGTTAGGAGCGCACGCTCGCACTCTTGCACGTTCGCAATTGCCGCTATCTTTCTTTAGGTCAGCACAAATGTTCCTTAGAAATTCTACTTTCGGGTTTACCCTCACTTTTCTATCCGAACTGCCCAAATACGAGGCGAATCTTTGAAGCAGGCGCGTTCTTAGCGCTCAGCGGAAGCTACAAAGCTCAGCGGAAGCTTTGTAGGACAATTGTCCCGAGAAAGAGCATCAGCCGGGGCATACTTACAAAGGCGTTCATGACTGTTTTCTGGGGAGCTGCAGGAGCCGACTTGCTCTGGCTGAGACCCGCGTACTCCTTATATACCCCTGGCGCACCACCTTGCTCGCTGCCGTTGCGTCATATCGGGATAAGCTTCCACAGAGGCGGAGCCACTGTGCATTCCTAACGTGTTTTGGTTATTTTTGCTGGGCTTGTGAGCAAAACGCGAGTCCGGGCGTTAACCGGTAAAGCAACACGCCACCCTTATTTGCATGTACAAAAGAGAGAGCAAAAGTTGAGTGCGATCTATGCGATAGATGTTTCCAAGAGCTGACTGAAAAACTGCTCTTGCTTCTTAGAACCGATTGGCGGGTCGGTATTACGGCTTGTGGTGCACCGCCCCCATATCCGGGTTAGATTGGCGCACTGCGGCTTCCCCGCCGAACCCGTTCTCTGCGCGGAACTCTTCCCCGCGCGGCGGGACGGCTGGGCGGCTGAGCGAGCGAGCGGAAGACGATGCGTACCCATTTCCTCAGAGCGCTTGGTTCGGTAACGCTTACACTTTCATTTTTTTTCAGTGCTATGTGCCTTTCAGCCATGGGGCAGGGACGCGCCTCGCGAGCTCCTCCGCTTGTTCTCGTCTTATTTCTTTTCTGTCCCCGATCGACGCGGATAGCGCGCTTTTGGTACGCAACGGCAGTACGAGGGTGCCGTCGCACGCTCCAGTTCCGGGCTTCCTTGTCCACCTGCCAACATAAATTGTAATGCCATACAAGTAAGCGCGCGTGCACATTTTTGTCTTCTTGGCGTGGTATAACTTTTTTGCGTCACTCAGGCGAGTGCATTTGGAGCAGGAGTGCCTCGTTTAGCTCTGAACACTACGAATCAAGAAGAGAACAGATATTCTATTCGTATACGGCCGTCGTATGTCCGATGCACCATTTCTGTTAGGCGTGTTTCCAGGTGCGTATGAATGCCGCTTGTTCTCACATGCGTACCTTAACTTTGCACTATGCGGACATTGTTCCTTTTGTTTGGCAAAAAACATGTCTCCGTCTCATATAACAAACTCAGGGACATGAAAAGAGCACCAAAGGGCATTTTCTCGCTAAAAAGAGAGGAGTTATGTTCGGTAGGCGCTGTTACTACTAACATGAAATATAGGAAGAATAACCCTACCTACATTTGCAGACCTCGGCGTTGTTTCTTGCTCCAGCAAGATTTTCCGCGAAAGTCTATATCCCTTCTTAACATTAGCCTTACTTCATTAGCACCAATATAATGGTAACCATGATGAAATTATCGTAGTAAGACGTCAGTGGCTCCTCTTTAGTCGGCCAGCAAATTGGAAGAAAGGTATCCTGCTGCGAGTCAATTGGTACATCCATGGCACACAGCCCAAACAGCGTGGTTCGGATAGCAGGAAGCATGTACAGTGGAGCACAATGGCGCGAAGTTATAGTCAACGCTCGCTTATTACGAAAGAGGGCGGTGTTACCGTCAAGAAAAAGAGATAATGATGAACGGAAAGGCGGGGAGGTTAACTAGGCGACCGTCAAAATATGTATATGGTTATGGAACTGCGTGCTGCGTGTCAGATAAATCAAACAACCGCGGCCGCACCACTATAACGAACAAGGAGGCGCCGTAAACTCGCCCCAAAGTCGAGGAACGCACGCTTCCCACCAGCGTGCAGAGCGAATAGCGTCTGCCAGCTCCCGTGATCTCCAAAAGAAAGCGTCGACCGCCAGCCAAGCGCGGTCGTGCAAGCGTGCGTGCGTGCCTGCTGGAAAAAATGTTTGAAGGGGAATCAGGAGCATGGCAAAAGCGAGATAGGGGCAGCGCTGAAAGCGAAACTATACTGCACAGGGCCGATGATCAATCAATGGCAGTGATTTGACAAGTCTGAGTGCCGGTCCCGAGGTATGTCTGCTAGTCCATCGGGTCACATGGCGTGCGTCGCCTACCACCTGATCTCCGCGTTCTGCGCTGCTGCCACGTGCAGGCAGCGCGCAGATGGCAGCCAGTATGTGTCACTCTTGTGAAGAGCGATCGAGCAGTCCTTGTCAATCAGTGAGAACTGAAATCCGACAGTAGCCGATGGTTTCGAGTAAAGTGCAAGTTCCCACCTCGTTTGTAGGTCTATGCGGCTTTACCTCCGCACAAAGGTTGCTTCAAAAATCCAGACACTGCGGTGAGGTGTTGGATTCCAATGTACTTTAGTGTTGGAATGTGTTGGAGTCCTTTAGTTGGGTTCAATGTGCTGATAGAGTGGTTTACACAAGGGTGGCGCATACTGTACGTTCTGCGCGTACATACGCTGCGGTCGCTTCGTCGCTGCAGGTGCTGTCGAGGACTTAAGACAAGGATGCCGACCTATACCACCCGTTGCCGCGAACCCCTCCATCACTATCGGCATTATCGCGTCGCTAAAGCGACTCGTCCACAGCAAGGGTATCGGCCAGGAGCACATGACCACGCTGGAAAACTTAGAAAGTGGCTTGGAGTGCTTTGAAGAAACAGTCGTGCATAACGGACTTGTTAAAGAAAAAAGGCAGCTGAAACACTTAAGACTGCTTGAGTGTGAGAAGGTGTAAGCCCGCCCACTCACTTTGTGAACGCAGTCGCTGCGCGGCATGATGCGACCCGATGCCACGCAGCTGGCAATTCTACCTCTGCATGGCTCAACGTAGCCGCCACCGCGGCGGCGCCGCACCCCTTCAGATCTGAACGCTAACTTTGTGAAGGCAATCGCCGCCGTACCGGGGCCCGCGCTCCGCCCAAAGAGTATAACGCAATAGCTTTAGTGGGTTAACGCCCATATATGCAGAATTCGTCTTTCTTTAGTTAACGCCCCCCGCGGTGGCTCAGTGGTTACGGCGCTCGGCTGCTGACCCGATGACGCGGGTTTCGATCCCAGCCGCGGCAGCCGAATTTCGATGGAGGCGAAATTCTAGAGGCCCGTGTACTGTACGATGTCAGCGCACGTTAAAGAACCCCAGGTGATCGAAATTTCTGGAGTCATTCATTACGGCGTCCCTCATAACCTGAGTCGCTTTGGAACGTTGACCCCCAATAAACCAATCTTTACTTAACATTTATAGATCCCTTCCCCATAGTGGTTAAGCGGTGCGCCACTGCCTTGGGTTGGCAGGTGCTGCCACCGTTGGGATTTGTGCGATCCATGCTGCTCTTCCCGGGCAACCTCGATCGACCAATAATTAATTTAACTGCCAGTGCCCTGGAGTGGCGGGTGCTAAAACCTGTGGGAGTTGTACGATCAAGTTTGCTCTTTTCAGGTAACCTCGATCGACCAATCATTAACTGTCAGTGCCCTGGGGTGGCACTGGGGTGGCACTGGATCTAGGTTGCTCTTCCCAAGCAACCTCGCGTGACCAGCCATTAACTTGGACGCCACCTGCCAGTGCCCTGGGGTGGCGGGTTCTTCCACTTGTGGGACATGTGCGACCCAGGCTACTTTTCCCAGGCAACCCAGCAAGACCAATCATTAATTTTACCACCAGCTGCCAATGCTCTGGGGTGGCGGGTGCTTGAACCTGTGGAACTTGTGCAACCCAGGTTACTTTTCCTTGGCAAAATCGATCTACCAATCATTAATTTAACCACGACCTGTCAGATTGCATGAGGGCGCCATCTTCTATGGGTACCATCAGTTGTCAACACGCGCGCACGCACACACACACACACGTGCGCACACACTGGTTTTCTCTCAAGGGGGCAAGTAAGGCTTACGCCTTAATAAGCGCCACTCTTGTCTGACTGTATCTTTCGTCTTTAATAGGGCAATTCCACTTGCTATGAACTTCAGATAGAGCGATCATAATCCACGTGAACGTCAGGTTTGTTATAAGTGGGTTCGACTGGTCAAGCCCACTTTTAACGGCCCCAGTTTTAACGAACGCTCGTTTATTACGAACGAGGATGTTTTAGTATTAGCAAATGCATATTATAGAAGCACGTAGTTTATTTCGCGGACGCCACTCTCCTCCCTCATTTTTTTATCGCTTAGGTAGGGTCCATGGTAAAGAGAGGGCAGGAAGGCGGGATTCCTGACACACAAAACAAAGTGGACAAGGGTTGAGGGGTAGCCTCAGTCTGCTAGCCAACGTTTAGGCAAGGGGTCTTTTCTTCATCTGGTCCAGACGAAGATAACTCCTCTTGTCGAAACGTCCGCTAGTGGACTAAGACACCCCCGAAACCTTGATTCATTTTTTGGGGGGCTCGTGGGGTAGGGTACCATCTTCGCACTGCCCAGAACGACTCTCGATGATTAACTCTGTGTTGTAAGACCCTTGATGTTTCTGAAAAAAAAAAATTATTCCACAGTGCACCAAAAGTGGGGCTGAACCGAGTCCTGGACCCGCCTTCTATTCTTGTCGCAGGAGGTAAAGGCAGAAAGCAAAAGCATGAAAAACCTAAGCGCAGGTTGGATGGTTCTTGGTACGCTTCTCAGTGAGTCGCTCTGGACATCTGAATGTCCTACTCGGGATGGTTATTTCCCCGCCGGGCCGTCTAACCTAAGCGGCGCATTAGGGGCCAGAATGTAGTCTCTGCCATCCTAAAAAGGCAAAAAGCGTTGTTGCATCCATCAGCATCCTACATTTTCCTCTAATAAGCATGA
Source organism: Amblyomma mixtum (assembly GCF_055824585.1). NCBI lineage: Eukaryota > Metazoa > Arthropoda > Arachnida > Ixodida > Ixodidae > Amblyomma > Amblyomma mixtum. Next base: position 162,885,414 of record NC_143014.1, on the reverse strand, counting down.
TAAAACTGTGAGTCATTAAGGATTTTTTCTTCGCTTTCCTCAGATGTGGTATGCCCTAGAGAATTTCCTCCTTTCCCAACCTTTTACGAAGTTTCACTATCAAACATACATAATCAACAATATTTTGGAGAAACAGAGTGAAAGAAATTACCACTTTTATAAACTAAAATGCGCCAAACCACTACTTCTCAACACATGACTTCTCAGATATTACTTGCCGGGTAGTAGAACGATTTCAATCACATGAGGTTTGCTGCAGTAGGATCATTGCTGTCACATCTACTTAAAACCCTAGCACTTCCTGAAAATTTGTGTGGAGTCCTTTCAAAGGGCTCCGTACGTGTTCTTCCCCACTAGAAAACATGAAGGGCGAGCCGTCAACTTTGACTTCTTGCTCTTGCTGCTGCGGAACTTCTCACGAGAATGTAGTTACGCAATGCGCGCTGTATGTTTTCGCAATGGTTATTGTTCCGCTGCTGAGGTGCTATTCTACTGCTGCCCGCTCGTCTTACACTTTGAGTTGCAATAACACGCAATACCTATATGAGACAGTAATTAGTTAGCTAAGAGGCTTGTTAGTATGTACTTTTACTTTTTTTTAGAATGCTCTCCACTCTTGTTAAGTACGTACGGTCTCCGTTACTGGCTGCTCTCGAGGTTTTCACTAAAACTTCACTGCGACCGAAAACGGTTTCACCGGGAAGCAATATAAGGCAGGAACGCTGTCCTTACTAAACGAAAAACCCTCATGGGTCGTCCAATACTGGTTCAACCATCCGTGAACGTTTTTTTTTTTTTCACAATGTTGTTGCGAAGTTGTCATGACGCTTCTCTTTACGGTGCGCCAAATGTGCTGCATCGAGCATAGCAACACGATAATTGGGAGGGGTCGTAGATTACTTACGGCACTTCCAAGCGTCCTCGTAGCGTGTTTTGTGCATATATTGCTGAAAAGAGTCTCTTTCAAACGAGGAACGGCGTACGTATGTATACTGCGCCACCTCGAGCAGCGCGCACCAGAAAATAAAGAAATGAATTTAGGCAGCACCCAGTGATTTCTGGTTCGTGCTTGTGGGCACGAGGCCTTTAAAAACATGTGGGTCTACTCGCGCGCTAGTGTTGCTCCTAGAACGTACCAACTGAGGCATGATGTCGCTTTGTTTACTGGGCAGTCCGCCGCTCGAGTGCTCTACACACGGGTGACGGAGACAATACAGCGGTGTCCATCATTGAGGCAAACACGCGAGCTTTCCTCGCTGCAACGCATGTTTTGCGGGTCCGAGTGTTGCAAGGGAGGACGCGAAGAGCCAGCCAAGGCCCTCTTTGTGTGCTGCGCAGAGCAGCCTCCCATCGCTCCTTGTGGTACTATCCCTTGAAAGAGAAGTTCGTATCGTGGGCTGGGCCAAGGAGGTCACCGCGGCCTAACAGTGTTCTAAAGTGGCCCGAGAGCCCGTCGCCGTCCTGCTCATCATCCCCGTCCCCATTCACCACATTCACCTGATCCACTGATGTGACTCAGTAAAGTTCTACCAACCAAGCCCTATTTGATTGATTGATTGATTGATTGATTGATTGATTGGTTGATTGATTGATTGATTGATTGATTGATTGATTGATTGATTGATTGATTGATTGATTGATTGATTGATTGATTGATTGATTGATTGATTGATTGATTGATTGATTGATTGATTGCGTGAGTGAGTGAGTGAGTGAGCGAGCAAGCGCTTCACTTCATTTCTCAATTCCAAAGACGTGTTCTCTAAAGCGTTCAAACGTCCAATCACGGGACTAATTCCTTTTAACTCAAATTAATCCTCAAAGTTTAGCCATGGTCACAAAAAAATCTGCGCAGTTTGCACTGATACTGATGCTGTCTCCAGAGTATGTGTGGTCATTCTGCGTGACGGTCATGGCCATGCGTATGTTCACGAAGTCCATTCTCAGTGCGCTCGGCTTTGTGTGTATTTGGCGCCGTGGGTACCTGCTCTGAGTTTTTTTTCTAATTTAACCCATATGATGACTTCAAATAAAGCTTTCAAACTGTTTGGCTGGACGTCTGTCAGCGTCTCTCGAAACATGTTCTATGCTTTGCATCGAATGGAACGAGAACGTGACAGTTTTGAGCACGAACAGCATTTGTCGAGAATTTTACTGGGAGGCTTATAAACTCTAGCGCGGTCACTTCCAAACTACTGTGGCCGTACTCCGAACGTTATAGCAAAGTGTCTTTGTATTTATTTCCTTCGTTGGCATTATTGCTGTGTCATAGCATTCGCGTTTGATTTGACATGGATAGGGCATTCCTCCGCGGCCGAGAATTTTCTTAAGGCCATGCATTTGCATTATCCCGTTTGACCCACTGACTTCAGAAATATAGTGCAACTCAAGACTAAGAGAGCTAAGAAAGGCAAGAGACACAAGGGTGCTAGCTTTTAACAGTTTATTGCGAACCACGGATCATAGCCATGCCACACAAACTCGCCCAAATTGCCACATTACTAATGGGCCCATTGGCCACTGTACAGAACTACAAAGCACCAAAACTGGTACTGTATGTAGAAATAAAGCTTCAACAGTGTTTTGGCACTGTATACTGGAACGTGTTCTTTACATCATACTGATATAATTATTTAGGTACAGTAAATTAGCCGGGTGTATATTAAGGTATCACTGCAGATACCTTAATATTAGGCTTCACTTGGAACATTTTAGAGCGCCTAAAGAAAATCTAAACAGAAAAAATTTTATCTTAAGACAGCGTAATTATGAGAGCTTTATTTTCTCTTTGAAGGAAGTGTGGAAAAGGTTCCGGGAAAAGGACACGATTGCAGTCCACTGTTCCAACCAATGACGACTCCTGCGGGGCTATCCAGGGCGCGCCATAAAAGAGGCCCGCAAGCGAGCACCACCTGCCTCGGAAGGCTTGGAGCAGCCGCTCCGGCCCTGGGCAGTTTGGCCTCCACGTGCTCTATCTAGAACGCGTAAAACAGTTCCCAATTAACCATTTATTACAATAATTATGATATCGATTGTTTCTTCTGACGTCCTATCATCTCTGATCAAAAATTTTCACGTGTCTGGAGGAGTCCAGAAGGGGATGACAACCCTGTTCAGGTTAATTACAGAATCGCGAAGTAAAAGTAGTTTTACTTGCACCTGTCGACCGCAAATAATATTGCTTACCTCAACATTTTCTCTCTTCCTTTGTTGTAACAGTTCGTTTCTGTTTCATCTTTAGCCTTGAGTCATAGTGCATCTCACACCATCGTGAATGAGTTTATACCTAGAGGTTGAAATTTTCGAATTTTTTTTAATCAACGGACTTTTTTCGGTGTTTGTTTCGGGAAGCAGGTTTCGTTTTTTTTTCAGTTAATATTGTTTTGTACGAGTCAATTACCAGTTTTTTTTTTCTATGAAGCCCCCTGGTCGGTAGCGTAGTGTATGTGTGAATATTTCTCTGCTTACTGTACTTACCGCTTTCATTCATTCATTCATTCATTCATTCATTCATTCATTCATTCATTCATTCATTCATTCATTCATTCATTCGGTTATAAAATACGGTATTCCTTTGCTCTCAAATATCATTTTGAGTTGATCGTGACCTTTCTTTCAGCACGCATGGTCTATTAGCCGGTAATTAACGCACACCTGATGTTTCTCAGAGCTGTTTTTGTAGAAGGAACTGCTATCACAAAAAGAAAGAAATTAATTGGGGAGTCGTCAGATAAAAACGCTAGTGTTTAAGTTTGCTCCTAAAAATTGGGTTGTCGTGTTGTATGTTAGTTGAGAGAGAGGGGGGGGGGGGGCATCACATGGTCTGCGTTTTACGGCAGCGATAGAACTGTCGCTGAACCGTCTCGGTAACCAGAACGTCACCCTTCTTCGTAACGCTTGTCCATAGCTTGGCGTCCTTACGGGCAGTCGAGAAACCTATTCAACCTAGTAACTGCGCTAAACCGGTACGTGATGACAGCGAGCAAACAGCGCTTCGCTAGCAGGCAGCAAGGTGGAGTCTCCCGGTCTGCAGAGGCGTGTAAGCTGGTCGACAATGGGTCAAAACCCGCAACTGCGCTAGTCCAAAGATACTAACGTCTTACCACGTGTATAGCTTCCGTACTTTGTTAATTATCTCCTTTTAGTCTAATACCTGGCCAACAGCCAGCTAGCTGTGGCGTGCATGTCAAGGATACTGACTTTTTTAAGGGCGAAATCGATTTTATAAAATTGCCTTTCGGCCTACTTTTATCATTTTTTTATTCAGTTTAAACTGAAAAGTCTACCCCTTACATATATCATATATGCTGGAAGCTTTAAACGTCCATGGCAGTAAAGTCATATGTCACATGAGAGTAAGGTCATAGTAAGGTTCATGACAGTAAGGAACATGTGGATGGGCTGTTGTGGATTCGTCGTGCTTTTCTTACGCTCTAAAGCATCTCAGAAAGACGTTTCATGCATACTGTAACTTGGCCATGGCTTAGACTTAGCAAACAATGTCTGGAAGCCCTTCAAAATTTTTAGTTCACTGTGCTCGAACAGATCACGTTAAATCTTATTTCACATTGATGTATCTTAGGTTAGAGTTACTGGAATTATTACGTAACTTGTTACGGAAAAACTGTAGGCGCACACTGCTGGCACAGCGTATACTGGTTTATATGTTTTATTTCATTTACTAGAGCTAGGCTTCGTTCAGACTACTCTTATGTAGGCTGTCTGCGACTAGTCTACACTAATCTTCACTAATCAGCGAAAATCGAACATACGCTTCATTTGACGTCTATATTGTACATGCATTTTAAGCATGAAATGCTTTTAGCTCCCGTTGTCGGCAGTGTGGTGACGTCATGCCGAGACCGAGAGCCATCATCCGGGCTCTGAAACGAGAACATCCGGGCACCGTACGAGACTTAACGAGATTTAACGAGACTCTCTAAGCCCTCCTACGCGACCGGCATGCAAGCGCCGGTTGGTCTCCAAACGAGTCACAAAAAATAACTGCTGCCAGTGCCTTCTCAATGTTTATTAAGATATCAGTCGAGCTGTGCGTTTGATAATGCACGGAATTATAATTTCCGATTTCTAATAACGCGTGCAAAAAGCACATAAATGCGTCGATACACTTCGTTGTCATACGTGATCTCTTAGGGGCTTCGCGCATCGAAGCAAAGCCACGCAGGCGCACAGGGGCCCGGGGGAGAAGCGCTGCGTTCAAAGGGCAAGGCATCGCACCGAACGGTTGGTGGCGTTCCTCCCTTCCTTTACGGTGCGGTTCGGGTGTCCACCGAGATGGCAGAGAATTACTGCGCCATTTCCTTTCCTCAAAAAACCTTGCGTTCAAATGGCAAGGCATCGCGCTGAATGGGTGGTGGCGTTCGTCCCTTCCTGTACGGTGCGGTTCGGGTGTCCACCGAGATGACATTAGGCCCGTAAACATTTCATGCTTACTCTACTATCGGTTACGGGAGAGGCAGAGATTTTTTTTTAATTCCAAAAGGGAAGCAAACAAGCGCAGGAAATAAAGAGAGCAAAATATTAAATGGAAGTAATTGGACAAGCATAACAACACTTGGATTAAAGACAGACGGCACAACTTTGTTATCGAACTCAGCCACGTTTTAAACTGCAGGAACGCGACTTCACGCAGCCCGATGCTCTCACTGATCATATATAGCCCTTAGAAAAATACTCTGTGCGTGCACTGCTGGCCCAGTCCTAGTTTAATGATTGTTTATGGCTCTTGTGGCGGTAAAAATTGAACGGAGGGAACCGTATGTAAAGAAAATTGCCGAAGACATAATATTAATTACGACTTCGTCCCAAGAACCAGCGAGAGCACTCACTTGCAACATTTATATGCATCGCATGTTTTTCTTCTACACGCTGCTTGTGTTTCATGGAGACGGCGGGGATATCACTGCTTCTATTGGTGATCCCCAATGAAGTGTGTTATTAGCTATCATAACGAACACGAAGTGCGGACAAGTTCTAATGTGCGACAGCTACGGTTCAGTTACGTCCTGCAGCGTGGAGCGAGGACTGTAGAGCCAGCAATGCATTTTTTTTTTTGAAACCGCAAGGACAGTAGTTCGATGGAGCAAGAAAAGCAGTGCCAAATAGATGGGCGAGTATAGATAAGCACCGATCAGTGACGTAAGCAAGATGCGGTGGCGCTGCTGTCGCCGGCTGGGCGAAAACTTGGGTGTGAAAAGTAGGCTTAGCGCACATAGGAATACATGGAATTAAACTCAGTAGGGTAAGAGTGCGGGCTAGTTGGTGATCGATAACATATAAATACCAGCGCAAACCGGCAGGACACACGACCAAGAGCGAGGACACACAAGCGCTGACTTCCAACTGACGTTTAATGGGTGAAAAATGGGCTTAAATACTGATTACAAACAACAAAAAGAAAGAATATCTTTGCTTGTCACTTCTTCAAGAAGCGCAACTCCGCATCTGACAAGGCGATTGAAGGCGCGCTGACACAATTATCTTGCAGCCCGGCTATCTCAGCAGCCTCCTTGATCTCCCGCACTATCTGGTCCGAGTGCCTGCTGATTACCGAACAGCTGGTCAAGTCCGGAGTGCACTGCTCTTCTTTCCCTGTAGTTCGGTCTTTGATGATGCATTTCCGCCGGTGCAGCGCCAGATTACCTGTACCTGTCTCGAATGTCCTGTACCGATGTTCTTTCAGCCGCTCATTCAGGCAACGACCCGTCTGACCGACGTAAACCTTGCCGCATGAAAGGGGAATGGAGTACACCACACCCTCCACACATTCGACGAAGGGGTTCTGATGTGCCGTGTTACACCGCCGACGCTCCAGGCTACCAGGTACCAGAGCCAGAGCTCTCACGCCCTCAGCCGGATGACTGCTTCAGCATATGTCAACGGTGCAGTGACCAGAGGAGGTGGATTAGTGGGCGGCAGGACCTCAGCTACCTGCTCTTGAATGACACGCTGAATACAAGGTGACAGCGATGGCGTTGGTGCGGGTTGGCTGGTAACCAGCGATAATTGACGGGCGACCTCCTCCCGCACAAACTACTTGATGTGCTGAAGAAGGGTCGGCTGATCGTTAACACACTCTAAACACGGTAACCTTTGGGTAACCTTTGTAAAGGTGCACATTTTCACATTGAAGTATACCTATAATTTAAAGGTTACAGAATGTAACCTTTCTACTTATAACCTTTGTAAAAGTTACAAATGACAAAGGTTGCTTCTTTTTACGCATAGGTTACGCGACTTTTTTAGCGCTGTAACCTTTACAAAGGTATACATCATTGAGTTAGCCATAGGTTACGTGCTCCAAAATGTGTAACCTTTGTAAGCCACAATGGCTGGCCTAAAAATGGCAAAAATGTCGTTCCAGCTTGCTGTAGGTGATGCAATACAGAGCTCTGCTGGATTTCAATTTGAATGGAACAAAAAGTGGCCAAACAAGAGAATGGTTTAGAAAGGAGAAAAATGAGAAATATCGGCATATGATGGGGAAATTTTTAATTGACTCCAACATCTTCAAGACTAGAGGAAATACAAAACAACAAAACTTCCCAAATATTGTCTACATTGAAGAAAAACTAAGGAATGTAACAGATGCAGGTATGTTCAAGGCACCATTTTTGCTTTTTGCAAAAAAAAAATCTCAATAAATGGGCATGCAAGGCACTAACATATGGGCCCATATTACATTATTACTGTTGGCATGCGAAACAGAACCACGTTGAACAAGCAACTCAATAAAGCATGCTCAGATGAAGTCTCGCTTCGAATAGAGCTTGGCGACAGCATATCACTCTTATTGCAGTGTAAATAAAAACATAGGCACTGTAATTGCAGTACCAATATCAAAATAAAAGCTCTATTATTCAAGACCAAGTGCCAAGTCAACTTGACATTGTGTGAGGGATACAACAGACACAAAATATGAATGGCAAAAATATCAGAGAAGGCAATATTTTGATGACACATTTTACCCCACCACTTAAAAGAAAGATTAAAATGACTATGCAATAAGAGATCGAGAAAGGTGGTCCAAGCAGTGCAGATAACATAAGTTCCTTTAAAACTTGCGGCCACATACAAACGCAAACAACAATCAATCGATTTAAACAATTGGCTAAACAGCAACCAGAGATATACATGTACCTGACAGCTTTCAGAGTTAGATAGCATCAGCAAATTCAGCACAACTTGCCTAGATCATACAAACAAAAGCCCTTTGTGACTCCTCCAGTCACTACATTAACAAAGATGCACAAAGACATGACCAATAACTTGCAACATTAACAGTGCTATAAGCCTGACAACACTCGCATAAGTACATCAACTTGTGTACCGCAGTTAAAAAAAAACTTGCTCAATTTAGCTGTAGAAAATATAGTTCAACATATTAGAAAGTGAACAATTGAAATACATTTCTTTCCAGAAAATTACAACAAATTATTCTTTTTCAAGAGCATGAACAAGCTCTTAAGTAGGTTCGTCAGTATAGTCCACGTGGCACTAAAGTGTCTGGCAGGGCAATCTTCTGCAGCAGGATGAGTATGGCGGAAAATGCCGGTGGATAGTCGAGGTTTTCTATGTAATATGTCACCAGGCAGAAGATGAGGGCACGCTCTAGGTTGCCGTTGCTGATCGAGATCACTTCTTTACTACTTCCAGCGTAAACACTCAGCACAGGTGTATACATGAGGTGCAGTCACTTGCAACTCTTCAGGCAGTGGGATCTGTGGAATGTTAAATTAGAGCCAGTGAGCAACCATTCATACTTAAAGCATGGCTGATATTCTCACCAGAGTGAAACATGGTATACAAAGAACACCGCAGTGCCTACCCCATCGCAGCGCCGCTGCTGCGATTGCTGCGCTGTTGCTTCCGTAATTCACTCAGGATGGCCATTGGTCAAACCACAGCCAATTTTTTTTAATGGGCCCAGTTGTATTGCCAAAATCGTAAAGCGCACCGATCAATTGATAATCAATGAAACGACGTGCAAAGTTCCAAAATTCAGATTCAAAACAAAAGTACCGCTTCATAGTGAAAACAGCGCGGGAAAGCGAGACGAGCAAAGAAAGACACAACACATCGTCTCGTTTTCCCGTGCTGTTGTCAATATATGAATCATTACTGCTAGAGATGACCAAAACGGGAGGGGAAGCGAGTACGAAGACTCGACGCTCACACAAATTTGGGAAAATAAAAAACCGATATATTGCAGTTACAACTTAATTCTTGTTAGCGCACTTCAATAGGGCTCGCACTGTCTTACGCACGTCCGCTCAGATCGCTCGCGCACCACACACCCTGATCTGCGCTTCCCGTCGCCAACGCTGATGAGTCGACGCGCCGCACTCGCGAAAAACAACCATCACAAACACAAACGTCATCCAGACGGCGCCGGGAAGAGAGGAAAGAGGATAGGCAGGCAATGCGGTAGGCACCGACCGGCGCACCGAGCCAGATTCACGGGATCGCCACTCGAATCGAGGAGGCGACTGCCGCCGCCTGGGCGGGAGTATAGCGCCGATGTGGAATTGCGTCATAAGATCGCTTACAATACCAACTCGCCCAAATCGCATCCTTCATTAAAAAAGTACCGTCGTGCGTTTTACGCATGCTCTTTTGTACGTATGCAAAAAAAAAAAAAACGCGCGCCCACGCATGCAAACGATCAAGAATTAGCGCTGGATTACCCCCGTATTATCATACCTACTGACCACAAATGACATACGGCAACAAAAGTATAAAACCAATATTCTCGATAACCAATCTTTTGGCACCCCGCGCAATAGGTGAATGAGGCACTCGAACTACTGAACCACATTTCGCTTCGAAGTGCACTCAACGAGGCTTAGGAATGAAGCTGCTCTGGCAAAAAAAGAAGATACGCACTTTGACAAGCATGAAATAAATGACTTCGCAGGTCGTTATTGTGCATATGGTAAAAAAAAGGCCACTCACCGAAGTCCGTCATTCTTCCATGAACCCCAGGAACGTGATTGCAGTGGTCGCAACGAATAGCGCCGGGCGCGGAGCTGTCCGCCGAGCACACAACGACGTAGCGTCTACAGTCACATTGAGGTTCGTGCAGCTGCCGCGCAGCGTACCCCATAGGTCCCTGCTGCTTAGCGGCATTACCCCAAACAAACCACTTCAGGAACGCCACCAAAAGACGGCGTGGTTCACGAACGGTTCCAACTCTCGGTTCCAACGGTTCCAAGAACAAAGCAGTCTCCGCAACGCTGCAACGTCCGAGCCTTCCCGCCGTCCAGACTTGCCGGCGTGCAACGATGCCAAGCGTTTGAAACAGAAGCGCCGCTTCTCATTGGTTGAAGCGCCGGCCATCTGCGCATGCGCGTCTCACGCATACTGGAGCGGCCGTCATGCCATATTTTGCGTAGTTCTTTGCCAATTACTCGTGTCTTATAGGCGCCGCCGTTCCTACCGTGGGCGCATTACGTTTTGATTTGTGATATACATTTTCTACCAGAACTGATACATTGGAAGTGTATGAAGAGAGTCACATGAAGGGAAATCGAATCGCGCACTCGGCGGCCCGCAAATGCGGTTACGTCCGCTGTCGCCTTTCCAGGCGCTCCTCTTCCATGTGTCTGCTTTTTAACTATTAATTGCGACCGTTGCTATCGCGTATCGATTCGAGGAAGATGAGAAATAGGCTTTATCCGAGTCATCGAGAAATTACATGGAATTTGAAATGCTTGTTTATAAACGTTTATACGCGCAATAAAATCGGTACAGAACATGCTTAGAGAAGTAGCACGTTGGGTTTCTTTGTAAAACTCATGGACATGAATCGAACATTCAAGATGTGTTCTCATATACAGCCGCAAAATACTGCATTTGCATTGCATTCGCAGCCTCCTTTGGTAAATGTGAAGGCAGATATCTGATAACGCGCGATTCAATGTGGCTGCGACCCAAGACAGCAGTATCGGGCTCATGTGATAGCTTACGTTGATGTCTCCCCCTTGCGGTCGAAACCGCAGCCCCATTGCATCCGAAAAGCACATTCTCGCACATAAAGGAGCATACGTCCTCTATATGTGCATATCTCCTGGCTTGACGACGCATATAGGTTACCGTGCTGCGCAAAGGTTATAGCGCAAAGGTTACTTGGCAATTTTTTCATCGTAACCTTTGAAACGGTTGACTTTTGACCGTTGTAACCTTTGGGCTCCACAAAAATAAAGAAAACACAATGAAAACATCAAAAAACATCAATTGTAACCTTTGTGACAAAAGTTACTCACGTCCAAAAGTTACGTTATAGGTTACTGTGTTTAGAGTGCAGGACCGCCTACCGCCAAGCTCGAAATGTTGTCGTCCGGGCAAATTGCACGCCGGGTGACATGACGCTGCTTGCGGAGCTCGTCGTAGCTCTGACATAAAGAGACGACGTCGGAGACGGTTTGAGGATCTTTTCACACCAACATTTGAAATGCGTCGTCCTCAATCCCTTTCAAGATGTGTAGGATTTTGTCAGCCTCGCTCATAGATGGATTGAGCCGTTTACACAAATCAACGACGTCCTCGATATAGCTGGTGAAATTCTCGCCGTTCTGCTGGGCACGACTGCGCAAACGTTGTTCGGCACGAAGTTTTCGGACAGCGGGGCGGCCGAAGACGTCAGTCAGACTGGTCTTGAGAGCCGCCCAAGTAGTAAAATCCGCTTCGTGGTTGCGGAACCATAAGTTGGCGACGTCGGTCAAGTAGAACATGACGTTCGTGAGCTTAACGACGTCATCCCATTTGTTGTATGCGCTCACGCGTTCGTAGGAGGCCAGCCAATCTTCGACGTCTGTGTCGTCAATGCCGCTGAAGATCGTCGGGTCGCGCTGACGGACGGCACCGGAACAGATGACAGCGGGCTGGGCAGGTTGGGTCTGGGTGTCGGACGTCGTGGTAGAGCCTAGTAGCCAGAGCCAGAGCCAGGTAGCGTGAGTACTATTGTAAGCAATATGAGCAGGAACACAGGAGCGCGTGCCCGATAGCCTTGAACCCTACTGGCAGCGAAATGCGGCGGCCGCTGTACGAAACAAAGTGGAAAGGGCGTCGCGGTTCCGCTAACTGCTGGCACTCCCGCCTCGCTAACGTTGCTTCGAAACGGCAGCTGATTGCGTGTCAGCGGCTGCTAGCGATGATAAGACGATTATAGCACGCAGAACGTGGCAATGTGTCGCCGGCAGTTCTGCGCAAAATGCTTCTAGCTCTCTCTATTTCTATGATATGCGCGGGACGTATCGCAGTGATATCACCCCGATACTGTAGCGCCTGTAAGAGCGTTCACGCCGAAGAAAAAAGCAACATTATTTTCTGATACGTTTTTTGCTACATCCGTGTTTTTGTGAACGGAGAAAAGTTGCATGCAGCAGTGGGTTGAAATCTTTTATTGGACGCTCGCCAAATGGTAACAAAATTTGATTGTACACAAAAAGTACCCCAATATATTAGTATTAGGTTCAGCTTTTCTTGGACGTTTGGTGAGTTAATAATGGGTCATGGCTTCGCCGGCTTGAATCCGTAGAGAGCCTGGATGAAGGCTTTGTCACTTTGAAGATGTTGCCACTCGTGTTGTATACCTTCCCACAGGTCAATGGCGGTCGCCAAGACTAAGGAGAGCCTTGAAAGCTTTGCCTTCATTCGTGTCCCACCATATTCTATGATATTCATGTCCGCACCCTTCTTATACCACCCAAGGCTCCGTACCCCTAGTTTGTCTAAAAGACGCGACACGACCTTTGCTGTGTGAACGGGAGACAAGTCATGTTGGAATAGATAATACCCATCGGGGTGTATACCATTCAATGCATAGGGGATCACCTCGTGTTCCAGCAATGTGCAATACGCAGCACTCGTAAATCTCCCAGGGATTCTTAAAATGGGACTTAGGCCTTCACACGAAATAGCCGCTGATACGTTTACTGATTTGCGTCCACTTGCGGCCACCTCTTTGATGTTCTGAGGACAGAAGCGTGTGTTCTCCATGCGTCATATTCTTTTCTGCTGGTCCCAGCGAGTCGAGAAAGTAGATTCGTCGGAGAAGATTACATATTTCCAGTCCTCCACTCTTCAGCTACGGTGATCGACAGCGAACTTCAGGCAAGCAGTTTTGTTGGCAACTTTTAGAAGGGGCTTCTGAGCGGCGATGCGACTTCTGAGTGCGGCTTCCCTTAGCCTTCGCCGTACCGTGCTGTCGCTTACATGTTCCAGGCCGAGAGCACTGCGTACGTCCTTCGCACTCTGAAACGGCTTCTCGTTGACTGCAGCAACAATCTGTAGGTCTTGATCCATCGATGTGGCACGGGGTCGCCCTTTGTGCGGCGCATCCTTAATGCGTCCTCCATCTCGATACGCTTGAACTATCCTGTTCACAGTCTTCAACTGGCAGCCTGTCAAGACAGCAATGTTCCGCTGCGATTAACCTTTCTTAGACAGTTCAACGACTTCTTCCCGCTTACTCAAAGGCGTGGAAAGAGAAGTTTATTTTGTTCTGTGTTAACATAAAACATACAAAACAAAAAAACAGCTGTACTCAATGCTCTGATCAGTCAAGCACATGCAGTCAAGCTTACTCAAAGGCACTCGAGACATCGTTGGGCGCTGAAACACGCTGCTAAGGGCAGACAGTCGTGGTGTGCTTTTATAAGCGTTTTTGCACGAAATCAATCAAAGGAGGCGCATCGGCCGTGACGTAGCCTTTTATTTCTTGTTCATGATTGATTCGAACGCTTCTCGGGAAGGTGTGACTGGCCATACGATAGGCCATTTAAAATGTTGACCAGAAAATATTTGTTGCAGTATGCTTGCCTATATCTAAGAATCGGGCCAGACCACACTGCTCCACACGCAAAAAAAAAGGAGCTGAAAAAGGTTAACAGCGGTATTTTTCGCACAACTGCAGGCGGCACATTGCCACGTTCTGCGTGCCATAATCGTCTTATCATCGCTAGCAGCCGCTGACACGCAATCAGCTGCCGTTTCGCAGCAACGTTAGCGAGGCGTGAGTGCCAGCAGTTAGCGGAACCGCGGCGCCCTTTCGCCTTTGTTTCGTACAGCGGCCGCCGCCTTTCGCTGCCAGTAGGGTTCGAGGCTATCGGGCACGCGCTCCTGTGTTCCTGCTCATATTGCTCATGATAGTACCTGGTCCGCGCCGCCCGGCCGTGCCCCAGCCCGCCCGACCTGAACCGACCTAGCCGCTCACTCCAGCCCCGTCCCCCGCCCGGACCACAGGACACGATGTACTGACGACAGCGACCTTAATGACCTGACCGACCCAAGACCCAAGACCCACACGTGAAGACACCGCCCCCTGCCCCTGCCGTCCGGTGCGTCCAAGCTCCTTGGCCGTCAGCTCCTGGCACCCTCCGGCCCGGATGTTTCGTGGGCCGGGACTCATCCTTCGATCATCTCATCCACTGTGGCGGCCAGCACATCACCACCTTGCCACTTCTTTCTAACCTGGAAGCCCATCACCGTTTTGTCCATCCCTTCATCGACGTCTTCTACTTACGATCGGGACGATCGCTTGGTGGCCCGGGGTAATGTTGCGAAGAAGACGACGCTGGCAGTGGCGCGGGACGGCGCGCTCGCGCTAGGCCAGCGGCCATTAAAATCATCTCTTATCCATCGTTCATCACGCCACATTCTTCAGCTGGCCCCCACGTTACAATATGTAAGCAAAACTTTCAGAATTATTTTTCTTGTTTCACAGAATATTCATGGTTAGCGGCTGTTTGGTATGAGTTAGCGAGTGTTTTGAAGAAGAGTGTGACAAAGTATGCTACGTCATTTCAAAGCGACGTTTGCAAAACACCACTATATATGTGCGTTGTGTATTCAGACTACCCCAAAAGGCGATCTATCCGTTGGGTTTTTCCCCGAATCGCGCAAGCTTCTCGTGCAGTACAACATGCTGCCGCGTGCGCTATACTTGCTCATTGATACTGCCGTTCAAACTAGATAGCCTAGACAGCATTACCTGAAAAAGCAGTTCACAAACGCCGCGGCAAGCGCGGGGAATTAAACCAGGTACTGCAGCTGACGTAACCGCAGATGACACACCGGCCGAGTCTGGCTGCATGGGCGGAAGGATAAAAGATAGGAGCGTCCCCTTTGAAACAGGGTGGCCGCAGTTTCCACCATGCTCGACTTTTTTCTTTATTTTTATTTAACTAAGTTATAAATTGGTCTTAAAATTCGCAAGTTTCATTAAATGTGTTTTCAGTCCTAAACCTCGAACCTTGTGTCACCTCTGTGCTTTTGAGCCACCAATCTTCCAACTTCTTTTTGCAAACTTCCACCGCAGATTTATTTACACGACCATGGTTACCTCATAACCTTAGGGCCTTAGGAAGAGACACTGTACCTGTATAGACATCCGGATGGATACGATCACATTCGAGTATGAGGTTTTCAATGGCTCCTGCATATTTACCCCACACAGCACATGTGTCATCTCCTTCGTCAAATTTCTTTTTGTAGCTGCGCGTAAGACACTCTTATCAAGCTTCAATGTGTAGGTCACTGCCTGATGAGCTATCTTAGAAGGATTCCTTCCTGATCTGCGTTTTCCAATATCGATATAGTTCTACAGTATACTTCTTTTCCATTGAATAATTCCAATCTTTACCTTCCGCGTTTTTTATCTGTCGTTTAATTATTTCTTTCCCCGTCCTTGTGTCCTGCATACTTACTGGTTAGTCTCCTAGTTCTTTTCCGCCACTGTGAGTCAACGCCCTTTCTGTATATGTATTTAAATACCTTAAAAATCAACCTGCTATCGTCCAATTTCCTCAGGCATTCTTCATATATTATTTAACTCTGAGCTTCCCATGCTTCGAACGATGCCCATCCCATATCCCCTGTACTGCTTCTTTTCTGGTTTTGCCGTGGGCACCTAGAGCTAATTTGCCAACAGCTCTCTGATTTACTTCTAATCTCGACTGAACTTCTGCCCTTAAGCACAGAACCGCATTCCCGAAAGTAAGCTCCTGAACCATTATTCCTTTCCTAATACCTCTCAGTACTTCATATTTGTTGTACCCCCCATAATGCATTGTTTTATTATTCCTGCATCTCTTCGCCCTTATTCCTTAACAGACTGTTAGCTCATTTCCGTGTATATCTCTCCTTCGTTTACCCATAGTCGTAGATACTTGTATTTGGCAACTCTGGGTATTTCATGGCCTTGGATTGCAAGCACCTCATCTTTTGCATCTTTGAAAATCACCACATCTGACTTAATTTCACTAAAACTGAAACCTAGAGCGTCGCTTTCATCTCCATAACAATTACCCAGAGTTTGCAAATCTTCTGGCTGTCTGCTGACACTACAATATCGTCCGCGTACATTAAACCTGGGAGCCATTGCTCAGCAACTTTACTGCCTAATCTGTAGGACATATTATAACCTAGATTGCTTTCTTGCAGCCTTCTTTCCATATTTATCACATAAAGCATGAGCAGCAGCGGTAATAGAGGACAACCTTGCCTTAATCTTTTGTGTACCTTTACAGTTGTCGTACTTTTTATCCGTTCCCATGTAATTTCCACTTTATTAGCTGGGTAAATTTCCTGTAGGAAATCAGTTACCTCTGACCGATACTATCATCTTTTAGTATGTTCCATGGGAGTTCCCTGTTCACATTGTAATATGCATTGCTTATGTCCAGGAAGGGTAAATACAGAGGTCTGTTTTCCGCCTTAGCTATTTCTATGCGTTGGGTAAGCACGAACAGCCTATCATCTAAGCGCCTACCCCTTTTGAACTCATTCCGAAGTTCTCCGAGTGTCCTATTACTTTCCACCAATGGCTGCAGTTTTCATTTCGCCGCTTTCATTGCCAGCCTGTATATCACAGACCTTACCGTAATCGGTCTGAAGGATTTTATGTGCATCTTATCTCCTTTCCTTTTACTAATCAAGTTCATTTTACTCCGTGCGGAATTTGCTTATTTGTTATGATTGTCTCCCATGCTTTTAACAACGTTTCCTTGTTTCCTGGACCACGTTCATTAAGCAGCTTGATTGTAATTTCTCTTATCCCTGATGATGTCCATTTAGGCAAATTTGCTTGTGCCTTTTTCCAGCTAAGACTGGTCAGTTCTAAGCTGCTTTCTATTATGCTGTCTTGTGTTGGTCCCTCTTTTGGGGAAATCACCCTAATGTCGCTCCTAAATAACTCACCTATAACTGTTGTAATGTAGTTCAAGGCGTCGTCTGCCTCTAAACATTTTCCCTCTGCATCTTCAATTTGCTCCTGCTTTCTTTGATTCCTTTTACCCGGCCAGCTTATTTGGTGCCAAAATTTTCTTGGCCTCCCTTTAGTTGCATCGCGAACTTCAGCCAGCCAGTGATCAGTGCACGGTTTTATTTTAGCCTGGACGAGGACTTGCACTTGCTGTTTCTTTTGACGTAAGATTCCCATTTTGTGCCTATTTCCTCTTGACATAACTGCGCCCTCTTTGCTTCTCTGTGTTCTCTTGAAGCCACCTGTCGTTGTTCGATAGCCTCCTTAATGTCCTTATTCCACCAGCTTCGTGGCTTCCTCTTTCCTCTCCTGCTGTTCACCCTTTTTGATTGCTTCATTTTTGTACTGATGAGTAGTTCTAACTTATTATGACAAAACTTTTCCATGGGTAGTTCCTCTGTTGCTTCCTCCATGTCGACTGCTATTAGCGCTATTGGTGCATATTTTAATTTTGCGTTTTCTTTCTTATTTATCTGCATTTCTCTTTTGATCAGTGCTCCTAAATGAAGGCTACTACGCTTATGATCAATTCCCAGACTGTACTCCCCCTCTGCCTCTATTTTCATTTTTTTCGTGCTTGCTATAGATTCCCTGCGACATTAGGCAGTACTCAACGGTCGTCTGTCTGTTCGTCTGGTCGCCTGCTCCTGCGTCCGCCAGCGCCTCCTATGTGTGTAATCACAGTGTTAGTCGTCTGCTGCTGCGCTCGGTTCGTTTATTGTGCTGTTGTTTAGAACTGTCTTTAATGTAAACCTATCTAGGGTGTCTAATCTGAACGGCAGTACTTGCAACGAAACGTAGCCCACGAGGCAGCATGTCGGACTACACGAGAAGCTTGCGCGATTCATGAAAACACCCAGCGTATTGAGCGCTTTTTGGGGTATGTCCGGCTTCACAAAGCACATTTATCGTGGCGTTTTACAAAGATTGCTACAAAATGACATACCATGCTTTGTCACACTCTTCTTAATAAAAGCACTCGCCAACTGTTAAGAAACAGCCGCCTTCATGAGTACTCTGTCAAACGAGAAAAATGTTTCTGCAAGTTTTGTTCTCCCGTTCCGTACCCCCAGCCGGAAGTCACTCTCATGCCGAGGTGTTTCAAATATACATCGCCTTCGAAATGACGCTACATACTTTCATAACCTGTTCTAGGATGAGTTTGGATGTTCTTCACGAAAGGATGACATCACAGGTGCACTGTGAAATCTGAAAACTGCTTTGGAATCTTTTCCTTACATTTATTCCTATGGGCGCTAAGGCTACTTTTCACCCCTAGCCGGAACCGCCAGCCGCGAACTCCTCGCTTTGTTTGTAAACACGGTGTTCGCCTATACTCTCTGTGGAACGCCATAGACTGTCGAGCCACGACGAAAACGGCGACGGCCGCACGCCCAAGTTTCCCCACGATGAAGTTAACGCATCTGCCACTATGCCATCAAAGTACGAACTGGTGGCGTCCGTACTATCTGTAGGAGCCGTGGCTATGTCGCTAGCAATGAGTCTGAAGAAAGAGTCTGGATGACGAGAGCGCAAAACGCCCACTGGCCTTACACCACTGAGCAACGAGCCGTGCTAACGTCCGCTTTATTTAGCAGCTATTCGAGCGCAAGGCAGCGCTCACTGCAACGACCTATTCTAAACAGCGTTTTGCAAACCTTGCGAAAATTCGATCACTCATGTGGTGTGCCCGGTAGCATAGCTCCAAACATATGCTCGCATTTGTGAGCAAACAACTTTCCGAAGTACACATTAAGCATGAAATGCATTTAGTTCCCATTCTAACTAAATTTAAGTGCACGCTGTAGTCTGAAAAATGCGGCGAGATTAAGGCCGAACATAAAGCGTAATCTGATGCCGAACCTCAGGTCGAACATGAAGCGGAACTTATCCGATTACGTCCGGACTTTTCTGTCAGAATGACAGCCAGCAAGTAAAGCTTCAGCCCAAAACATGATTCGAACCAGAGCCAGCGCCAACACAGCAGCTTGGTTTTCTGATGCCACCGAAGCGGTGGCTTTGTGGTTAAGCATCCGCCTCGCATTCGGGAGGTGCTGGGTTCGATCCGCTGTGCCACCGGGTATCTCACCGTTTTATAATGGGCACAAGATTCCCCCTGGCCTGTTGCTCAACTCTTCTGGGGCGAAATGCCTAAAAAATGGTACATGGTCAACCTAACCCCTTCTTCGATGGGAAATCTATCCGCGAGAGACCAAAATCTATCTTCTGCGGTAAAACCGATTTTGGTCCTTATTACACAAGAAGGAGTCAGAAATCCATTTTTCAAGAAGGTTGCTGATACCTTTGATTTCGTGACTGTTCGCATCTTGTTGCAATATTTATTTGACCTGTCAATGAGGCAGATTACAAAAATACTAATAGTATCTCTATTCCCTGTGCCCTTGTATCGGCAGCCTTACCTTGGTTTTATGAATTTTAGTGTATTGAAGCGAGTTCAGTGAATGTATGCTACAAAACTGCACACTTCGACTCTATCCGTCAAGACTGGCTTCGCACCAAGGAAACTTCAAGTCAAATTAAATCAAATCACATTTATTTTTCAACAAGTGGATGGTCGCCTGGGCTAAAAGCTGTACAAACAGCTTGACAAAGGCCCAGGAAACCAGTACACAACATAGCAGGAGCAAACAGTGTTATAAAAAAGTGTTATTATAATGCATACGTCACTGTAGCACGAGATGAAAACAAAACAAAAAGTTGATCAATAATAAAATCAATGGAAAAAGCTCCACAAGGCAGAATGTTTGTAAATTCGAGAATAAAATTTAAAGTAAGAACACCTGTATGGATAAATTATATTTGCACGAAGTAGGTTCTCAATTGCTTAGGACTAAACCTAACACTGTCTTTATATTTGTTGAGAAAAACGGGAAGATTATGAGCCAAGGATTGTAATTTTTAGTCTGTTCTAAAATGTGGTAGGGACCATGTGTCAGTAGTGCATCTAGTGTTTACTATTGCAGTGCGGTGTTCAAGAGATGCAAGTTTTACCAAGAAATTGTCCATACCTGCCGAACCGAAATAAGTTAATTGTAACAAGCGATATTCATAAATATTATTCACACGGATCATATTAAGTGATGTTATTATGGGTTGAATATTTGGCCTCGGTTCTAAGTTTAGGGTGAGACGAACATTTTTTCTTTGCACGACAAGAAGGTTGTTCATATTTGTTTTAGTTGTTGTTGCCCATACTAGAGTACAGTAGTTAACGTGAGAAAGGAACAGAGCATAGTAAATTTGCAGTTTAGCACTTATGGGGAGCAATGTGCGACAGCGTGAGATTACACCAGTAACAGTGGATATCTTTTTAGAAATATGGTTTATATGAGCGTCCCATTTAAGATGTGAAGAGAAGTATACACCTAGAACCTTATGCTCGTGAACTATCTCTATGTGCTGGTCCTGGAAAATGAGTGGATCTAGGGAAGAAACTTCTTTATTATAAGCTCGAAATATAATGGCGTTTGATTTAATTGGGTTTACCTTGATTTTATTTGCTTTCGTCCAGGCTGAGAGTTTAGTAAGGGCATCATTGGATCTTAACACTAGTTGGCTGATATTATTCGCAGAAATAAGTAGGGTACTATCATCGGCACAGATTACAAATCGAACTGAGGTGTCAATGTTGACAATATCATTTATATATGCCTTAAATAAAAGGGGGCCCGAAACACTTCCTTGTGGTACGCCAAATACTATTGGTAACAGAGATGACCTTTTGTTACTGATGCATACACTCTGGTGCCTATTTTCCAGCTAAGATTGCAGTAGAGCCAAAGCTGTTCCACGAATTCCATCAGATGAAAGTTTATTAATGAGAATACTGTGATCGATGGAGCCAAACGCTTTGCTGAAATCAATAAATATTCCGGCTGTCAGTAATTATTATCCATATTTTCCAAAATTATTTCCTTCAGGCTTAGCAAAGCAGCCTCAGTCGAGCGACCCTTCCTGAAACCATACTGTGAGTCTTAAAATTTTTTTCTTATGAAAAAACTTTGTAATACGAGAAAAATAAGCTTTTCTAATCCCTTTGAAAACACTGGGAGTACTGAAATTGGCCTGTTATTGGATACCAGATTGTGATCACCTCCTTTATATAACACCGACACCCTTGCACATTTCATAGCAGTAACTTTTGTGCCATGGTCGGCGAACTGTCGCCTCTGCGGCCAACCAGAGAAGATCGTTCATTGTTTTGTGTGGTGTCATGATGCAGTTTTTCTGGGACATACTTCAGCGAACAATAAAGAAACGCTTGAGATCACTGCGGCACCCGCGTTGGAGAAATGCATGAGCATGACGTCACACTTTATGACGTCACATCTTATGAAGTCGCACCAAAACGTCGACGTAACACTTCTACACTTTTTACGCCAACTGAGACTCGTGACCGGAAGTGAGACCCTCATACCGGAAGTCGATCACTTATTGATCAGCCGCCGCGGTGGCTCAGTGGTTATGGTGCTCGGCTGCTGACCCGAAAGACGCGGGTTCGATCCTGGCCGCGGCGGGTGAATTTCTTTGGAGGAGAAATTCTGGAGGCCCGTGTACTTTGCGATGTCAGTGCACGTTAAAGAACCCGAGGTGGTCGAAAATTCCGGAGCCCTCCACTACGGCGTCTCTCATAGCCTTAGTCGCTTTGGGACGTTAAACCCCATAAACCAACCAACCAACTTATTGATCAGGTACTGATCACTTATCGATACCTTATCGATACCACAATTATTTGTCTTACTTAATCAAGTTCCATCAATTGCCCACCTGAGTTTTCAAACTTCGCTCCACGCTTCGCTTTCAAATTTGGCGCCACGCGTTGGTTCCGCCCACACTTTTGGTCACGTGGTGCCACACTTCCGGCGATTTCAAATTTGGCGCCATTTTTGCTCCTGCCCCGTTCACTTTTTGGACATTTTTGGCTGTAATTAATTAACTAATGAACCCACCTCAACCCCCGATTTCCTGTACGAGATTTTTTGATCCCGATGGTACCATTCTTTTTCGCATAAACCCATTCGTTCCGACGTAATCGTGCGGACAAGCTCGTGATGACACGAAACCGCCCACTTTTTAGACATTTTGGGCTCTAATTAATTAACTAATTAGCCCACCTCAACCCCCCCATTTCCCGTACGAGATGTTTTGATGATCTATCTGATGGTAACATTCTTTTTCATATAGACCCATTTTTTCGGACGTAATCATGCGGAAAAGCTCGTGCAAACATAGCCATACAATGCTTATGCATAAAAAGGACACTGAAATCTCTCCTTGCAGTACAAGGTTCTGGCCTGCCCTGAAAGACTCCAAAATTCCTTGCGATCTGTTAATGCTGATTGGGCTTTCTGGCCTGTGGATGAGCCGCGTGATGGATCAACACGCAGAGTCACCTCGTTCATCGAAGTCTCTGTTGAGTGAACAGTGCACCTTGGTGCGGGGGGTTATGCTGCGCAGGGCCGGCCGTCTGAATGGTTGCCGATTCTTGACGCATGTGTATGTCTCCCGCAATTTTGATGTGCAGGTGGAGCGCAGTGCACCAAGACATGAGAATGTGCGTCTGCCTCGCGGAATATTATGGGTGTACGTAAAGTATGTGGTGGCTCAGCGGATGTGATTTCCATGCAATAAAGAAAAAAACTTGGCCTATAGGCTGTTGGTCTCACGCAGCATCCTGTGAAGCTGATCTGTTCGCGCCGTCGCGGGTTCGACTCGCAGTCGAGGGTGTGGTTTCTTTTCAGCGTCTTTATTCCATCTAGACACATTTTGACCTTGGCTAGACTGAAGGTCAAGTTCATACAAGCGACAGGTCACGTGGTGTTGAGTGGGGTTGGGGCTTCGAGTAGAGCAATCGCTATAAAATATAGGCGGCTGAACGCGGCGGCCTATAAAACACCAAAAGTGACGTCCCGTCCAGCAGCCAAAACTGACCAGCACCAGAGTGCGGTCACCGCCATCTATGAGGCGTTCTAGAATGTGCAACGCCTTTCATGCGTTGCATTCCGTGCTCACACCTACTCTCAACTACGAGGCAGAGTAAGAATTTTTACGGATTAAGAAACCTCCAGTCCCTTCGCCCTTCCTCGCAGCCAAGAAGTGGCGTCCACGTAGGCGTTCTTCAGCTACTCCGCATATATTGATCGCGTGACAACAGATGCTACACTCACTTGTCGTCGGACTAAACGATAACGCTTTGTTCGCATCAGTCTGGAGGTTATCAGGAGGCGACGGGTTGCTGCGGGCTGCTACTATACTGTGACCCGTAAACACCGCGCAAAACTCCCTTGTTATAGCCAGCGCTGTAAATTGGCGAGAGTGGAGGGTATGTACTCGTCGTGCTGAAGAATTGCAATTCTTCCAGGCAAGTACTGGACCTTCACCAAGCAGAGATCTGGATCCTTCCATGGTGCATGGTTACGTGCTTCCCAGCTCATCAAAGAGAGAATTACAGCCTCCATACTGGATGTTTCGCTTACGGCTGTCAGCAATTTTTTAAATTTAGGAGTGATATCTGTTGTGCTGATGCGAAGAAAATCATTCTTTCATTTACCAATATACTCCAATATTGATTCTATTACAATTCTGAGTCCATTGTTTTTCACTGCCTAATCTCACATCCAACAATTCTGGACGAAAGCATTTTGAACGGGAAATAGTTTACGAACGCAATTTTTTCATAAATTGCAAGATTTCATACAAAAATTCATATATCCGGAGATCTCCCGTCGGCGGGCTTGAATTTTTTTCTCTATTAACGTTGTTTTACTATCGTCAGAACAGTTCTCCTTTGGTTTGCTATGAAAGTCTTAACTTATGAATGCGAGCGATGGAAGCCCTTGAAAAGCAACATTTTGAGACACATCGGAAGAATGAACCATTTCCTTTAATATTTCCATAGCAGTACCTTACAGTTTTCCAATACTCAAAATTTTTGTCCAAGAATGTTGGACATGATTCCGGTTCCGGCTACGCAAAGCGCGTCACGTTGTTAAATCCCGACGAGTTATCATACCATTACCGCCGCAGTGGCGCAGCGGTTAAGCGATGTACCACACTGAAGCCATACTGACAGGTGGCTGTATCAAACACAGTCACCGATGGGGCTTGTTAGACCCAGGTTTGCCCTTCCCGGGCAATGCGAGAAAAAATAGTTCCCGCAAGCCTGATTTCCGCACAGGTGGCTTTAAGGAACTGCTTGTAGCTGGGCGTGTTGGTGCATATTCAGGAAAGACAGAGGAGAGTAAAAATACGGACGTGGACGTAGTGAGGGACAACGCTCGTGCCCTTCCCTCACTTCGTCCATGTCCGTATTTTTGCGCTCCTATAGGAGCCTCCCGTAGAGCTATAGCTCCACGGGAGGCTGTCTATTTTGCACGTGGGCCTGCTGTTGTCCGGATCATTTTCTTCTTAGTCATCTTCATTTTCGATTAGTAATTCTTCCTCTGGCATCTCCCTCCTCTCCTCTACAAGTGGAGAGGGTTAAGGAGAGCGGGGTCGGTTGACAGGTGGCAGGCGGAAAGAGGCAAATTCTCCTAAACACCACCTGGCAGATGGAGGTTTCACACAGACGCTGACGGCGCCGGACATTTTTCGCAATCATGGCCCTCCTGATGCTACCACATTAAAATGACCTTTTAAAATTAGAAGACGGCTTTTTTCGGCACAGCATTGCTGGGCCCTTTAGTTATTCAGAGGCTTGCAGCCCACCGTAAGTAATATCCACATCAGGTTTTAGAGTTTCGAAAATGCCATTCCCGTCGCCGCTGCAGCGCAATGAACTCTGGGGCCGCACACGGGCGAAAGCGAAACTGCGCAGCAAGAAAGAGCGCTGGCCGCGCTTACCAGTGAGCGTCACACATCGGAGCGTCTGCCACGGGCTCATTTCGCAGCGCCCAACTGGGAGCGGCGAGGGGTCAGACAGCCCGTGACAGGCACTCTGATGTGCCACACGGAATTTTAGAAATTCTAAAAGCTGATATAGATATTACTTACGGTGGGCTATAAGCCTCTCAATAAATGAAGAGATTAAAAGTAATGGTTATAAAGTTAAATATTCAATATTAGTTAACCAGCCTGCTAGTTAGCACGTCTAATCTGTACGTATTCTGGTGCACCACATCGCTGACAATGACATGCCGAAAAAAGCGCTTGTCTAATTCAAAAAGACTATTTTTAAAAATTGCTGGCTGTGTTTTGTGAGATACCCTCTTTAGAAGGTCAAATAAATATAGGAAATACAAATAAATAAAAAGTAAAATAAGTTCTAAATTTGTTCTTCCTTCTTTGTTGATCATGAACAGGCAATGAAGGCATCATATGCACACTACAGCGCATACCTGTTCCCATGATCCGATAATACTGTATGTCACTTTACTACTAGATGTATGATGACGAGTGATTCATTTTAATGCTTATACGTGCATAATTTTCAAGTGTAATATCTTTCATGCAGAACAAATGGTACAGTTCTTTGTTCCCTCATAATTTGCATTTATAAGCGCATCTTTGTTCTCGTCAGCAACACATATTTGCTTTTGCGTTTTGTTTTCTCTTTTTTGCAATCAAAAACTGCGTGCACGTTTATGCAAATTTATACTATTCACTGCAACTGCCGCTGGCTGCTTGCTTCTGCTGCTGCCGGCAAAAATGCAGCTGGCAGCGTGGTCTTTGTCAACAGCCTCGTCGGCTTTTTGATCGCGCTCCCAGCTACACTTTCTTTGACGCAGATTGGTTGATTGATTGGTTGACTGACTGACTGACTGACTGACTGACTGACTGACTGACTGACCGACTGACCGACTGACCGACTGACCGACTGACTGACTGACTGACTGACTGACTGACTGACTGACTGACTGACTGACTGACTGACTGACTGACTGACTGACTGACTGACTGACTGACTGACCGACTGACCGACTGACCGACTGACCGACTGACCGACTGACCGACTGACTGACTGACACTGACTGACACTGACTGATAAAGTAACGCAACTTCTAATAGAAGAAAATATGCTTCTCAAGCAAACTTGCGGAGTAATTGCCTGGGCGCTAATAAAATATTTCTCCTTACGTTGTTCCGACACGATATAAACTAAAAATGTGAATATGGGAAGTACCAATGCTCACTGCAACCTAACAGAGTTTCATTGTTGATCTTTACCATTCAGTGATCTCCACCCTAACGAACGTCCTGTATAAGGCGCACGCTTGAGAAAAATATTTCAACCTGTTCCATAACCACTGTCAATGGCACAAGTCCAAGCATCGTTTTAAAGGGGCGCCGAAGGAAAACATCAAACTAAGCAAGACGGAGAGATTATTCTTCTAGAACACTACTGACTTTTTCCTTTTTTTTTACGAGGAAAGGTGGCTGCATTGCTCAGAAAACAGCAGATGAAAGTCCCTAAGGAGGAGGAGGAGGTAGAAGAGGAAAGGCAGGGTGGTTAACCGGAAGAATAACCGGTTTGCTACCCTACACGGGAGGAAAGGAGTGAGGGGATAAAAAAAAAGAAAGAGAAAGGAGAGTAACAGAAAATTGAAGGCACTCTAAAAAGTCAGTGTTCGTTGAAGTCACAGCCTATCGTGCATGCCAGAAGTTCTCAAGAAGCGGAGCAGTGCCTTGGAGGCCTTCTCCGCCGACGACCGCCGCGGCCAGTGGCCGAGAATCTTCATTTCCGTCAGTGGGCGTGGATCTAGGCGCTCCAGTTCCTGAATCATTCCACATTAGAAGTGCCTGCGAAAAATCAACTGCCACGACGTCATCTCTATGACGTGTTTCTAATCCGACCAATCAGAGGCGCAGCTTCCAAAGAGCGGAAAAGCGACCGGAAACTTAGTCAACAGATCAGTGGTCACGGCGGCAGTGATCAGTGGTCACGGACTCTCAGCTGCAACGCGCGCGTGCGGTCGAAATAGGCTTCTCGGGTGCGGAAGAAACTACGGGAAGTTATCGAGGGCAGCCTCAGACTGTAGAACAAACTGCTAATTGCGCTCACGCATGTATACATCAGCGATGATAACGTGAGCGTGTGGCATTGGGTGCGTTGGGTGCTCTCGTTAAGTCTACTCGTAAGCTTCGAGGGATCCTCAAAAGCATGTGAGCAGCAGTCATGCTCTAACGTATTCATCACGCCTGAGTGAAAAAGTGCACGCACATTCCTCTTCAAACGGCGCACTGCGCTGTCTATTATTGCGTGTTTACTAACTATGCAGTAGGTATGATAGCAGACAACCCTTGCGACTGACTGCGCTGTGGTCGTTGCGATTTCTACGCTCGTGAATTGCTTCCTGTGGGCTGTAAGCGGAAACGAATCACTGTGCGTTTCGCCCAACTGCCACCTGCCAGCTATAGCTGTCGACAGGGGATGCACGCATAATCTTGACGAACACGCATCAGCTGTTTGGTCGTTTTTCTCGCGGAAAACCCTGCCTTATATGCCCGTGGCTCAACGTGGATGACCCCGGATTGGAAACCTTTTTTCTTTAATCATCTAAATGAGTGCTGTGGCTGCATGCTTAGGTACTTCAGATGTTTTAGAGTGCTGTTCTTAAGCCCCCGTTCGTGGTTTGAGCCGCGTCGCCTCCGTCACTGTAACTGAGCCAAACCATAAATAAATATAAATAAGCTTTGCCTCGACTGGGATTCGAAACCGCGGCGCCGCGAACAGATTAGCTTCGCCGGCCACTGTACGAGAGCACAAGGCTACCACAGAACAGCAGCTTGGATGTTGGTTTTCTATCCTGATGTTAACAGCAGAGTACCTAGACAGGACACGAGAAGAGAAACACATACAACGAGCACACAGTGTTCGCTGCGCGTGCTTTTCTTCTCGTGTCCCGTCTACGTACTGCGCTGTGTACGTTCTGGCTTATAAAAGCGATGTTCGCCGTAAAAATGACGTATTTGCTATCATGATAGCCTGACTTAGTATTCTCCTTTCAAGCCTGTCTACGCCCATTGCAGGGTTAAGGACTCTTCCATGTCTCTCATATTAACCCTTTTGCTCCACAGCCGCTGGGCACGTGAGGGCTTAGCCTTGATTGGTGTATTAAATATGGGAGGTTGTGGCCAAGTACTACACCAGGGTGGCCAAATCCTCTAGTGATCGGAGTCCATTGTCGGTTCTGCTCACCGAAATCAGGTCGCACCCCAGGCCTGGTTACGCAATTCCATCGACACGCAATTTCTTTTTTTTTTTTTAATCCGGTGTAGAATTGCGCGGCACCGGGATCTGTATTCGAGCCCCGGTTCTCTTGTATGCGAGGTGGTGGCTCTACCTCTACGCCATCCTACCTTCTCGGTATTCCTCTTTAGTGTCCTTCTAATATCCAAATTCCATTTGTCCGCGAATCCAGTCATTATTGGTGGCCACCCATACGCCAACAGGGAGACAGTCAAGTTCCAGCCATTCTTCACAGACACTTCCGCAAAACTTTATGACAAAGGCATCAATGTGCGCATGTTAGATTCGTAACTGGGCAATACTTTGCGAGCTTGTCGTCGGTCTTGTTGACATTCAGCGCCTGTACGCTGGCCGCATCAAGGAGTTAGTTTAGATAAGAAAAAAATTGGCTGTGGTTTGACCAATGGCCATCCAGAGTAGAATTGCGGAAGCAACAGCGCGGCAATCGCAGCGGCGGCGGCATCTCAGGGGGCACTTTGACTGTCTAAAGTGCGTAGAGGCGAAAGCGTTTTCCGCACCACTTTGACTGCCTCTGTGGCACTGTTGACGTCTCCACTGGATGACGTCACACATAATCAAGTGCTAATTGCTAAGCAATGACAAATTACTAATTAAGGGCTAATTACGGATTAACGACAGACTACTAATTAACTGCTAATTAATGACGCTTAAGCTTCGCCTTTAGGAGTGGAACGCGACAGTGTGTTGTAGCGCTGCCAGGAAGTCCACGGAACGCCACCACCCGTTCAGCGCGATGACTTGCCCTTTGAACGGAACGCTTTTTGAGGAAAGGAAATGGCGCAGTAATTCTCTGTCCTCTCGGTGGACACCTGAACCGCACCGTACAGGAAGGGAGGAAGTTGGAGTGAAAGAAGAAGGAGGAAGAAGGGCCGTAATGAAGAAAACGAAAATTATATTTGAGGAAAGGAAATTACGCAGTAACTGTCTTACACTCGCTCCTCGCGCATGCGCAGTTGGGGCTCTCCATGGCTCCGCGAAATCGCTCACACCTAGCGTAGTGTTGCTTCCGCAACAAAAGTGGGGCTCAAGGCTGTATGCATTCGCAGAACCTCTTTCGCCTAGGAATGCTGAGCGATTGGTCAGCCTTCGCGGGCAGTGCCAATCCCTATTACCGAATAATGCGACAGCAACCTCACGATAGCCAACAAGAGAGGCTTTGGCCCCAGGTTCCTGATAATTAAAAGCGCCACAGTAGATTTCAGAGTTTCAATGTCAGAGAATGCGTTTAACGGCTACATTTTCACTTCTCTTTGTCCGCAAATTTTTTCTATCCGTGCGTCCACACCACGGGAAAATGATAATTTTCAACTGCGACACTAGCAGTGCCACGTGCAGACAGAAGGGAGTTGGTAGAAGTAGCTATAAAATAGAAAAAGATTTCAAAATCATCGCGTCATAGCAACCACATCCGCCTAAACGATTGCTGCAGCAACAGGGACCTCCAATTCCTCCCTGTCATGTAGATGCCATGGAAGCTTGTGCACGGGGACACTTGCTCATGTACTAGTAAGCTTGCAATAAGCGCGACAATAACGACAGCGTTGATAAAAACCTCCCTGTACAGGACTCTGCTCGTACGTAGCAAAGCAAAAGGAGGAAAGCTTAGAGTTATATAAAAGAGTGCACCGTAGGAGGGACAAATTTTATAGGCTTATGATTGAATAATATCTTCGCGAGATGACCAAATACAGGCGACTTTATTTTGTCCTTCTCGAACACGTACAGTGTCTTTATTTGTGTTGCCTCTGTTGCGTTCGAGCACGCGTTCGTAACCTCTCTCGCATACGCTCCTGTGCGCTTTCGCACTTGTTTATAATATTCACGTTTCCCTTTTCGAGTGTGATGAAATTGTGTGTCTGGCTGGCTCGTCGTGTAAATGCCTATAAATAAGCTTGCGGCAACGCGATTCTTCGTTCCTTGCAAATTCTTGCGCTGCTACGCCGATAACTGGCGATCATTCTAAGGAGACGCCTCGTACAAGCTGCTTCATGGCTGGGTGCTTACAAGTGACGTAACGAAACTAGTGCGTGAAGTTTTCTTTG
Organism: Amblyomma mixtum; assembly: GCF_055824585.1. NCBI lineage: Eukaryota > Metazoa > Arthropoda > Arachnida > Ixodida > Ixodidae > Amblyomma > Amblyomma mixtum. The sequence continues at coordinate 162,854,858 of NC_143014.1, read as the reverse complement.
CAGACAACCATTCTTGTGTTGCGCCTGGTGTGTCCGCGAGGTAAACATACTGAACAGCACGCATGCGTTCGTGCAGTGGGGTAGCCTGGACGTAGCACGGATTAAACCGCCACTTTTTTATTGGAGTTGATATGAGTTCGTTAAATGCCGGTGCCTTGTACGGCATGTGGTTTTCGACAGAAATACTTCATGTATCTCAGCCGTGTTTCTTTCCCTAGGAAAGTAACTTGCAGAACCAAGTTTGTCTACGCTACGTCAGGCAGCTAAAATCCAGTGCCAGCAGCGCACCCTTGCCATACACAAGAACTGGCAGCCTCAGTGTTCCAGAGAGTCTCTCCTCTGGCGTCACGGAAGCGCGAAAAATTGTTCATGGACAAAGGGACGATAGAGACGGACGAGGGCTACTTCCAACTCCGTCTGTGTCTGTCGTTTCTGTGTCCGGGTCATACTTTACGCTCCCGTAATATTAACCGAGTACAAACTAGTCCGACCAACCACCCCTGGGAAGTCCCTCCTCGGGTTCCGGAAGTCTCAGCTCCTTAGCAAAATCACATTCCCGCACTAATCAATGCCGCGTAAGCTCAGATTGCATGAATGGGGTCCCAAAAGGTATAATAAAATATTCCACGAAGCAAGTTTCTGCAAAGCCGAAGATCTAACATGTTGGAGCAGAGCTTCTGCTTTACTCGTGTTCTCGGCCTTTTTCAAGGCATTCGATAAATGACAGATGATAACCTATGACCAGCTGTCATGCCGGAACTTGCGCCGTAGACTTTTGTCTTTCCTGTGCGCGTCCAAGTTAATAACTCCTTCGCTATGTTTGCCAACGACAGCGTCAAGCATAGCGTGCTGCTTGACGCTGGCTGCGCATGCTGCGTATCCACAGTGGGAAGAGAACGAAGTTTACGCAGCATTCGGTGCGGGGTGACTTTTGAAACCGCATTTTTTCTTCTAACTTGACAGCGCTAGAAAATTGGCGCGTCATGTGGCTTATTTCAGACGACAAATGAGGCAGTTTTTTTTTTATAAAAAAGGTTATTTATTTACATATCTTATACACAAGCAGTCTTCTGTAAATTTTGACACTGCTGAATATCCATGCATGGCCGCGGTCGGAGCGTTTAAGTGAAGCGCGCCGAATATCCGCTTCCGTGCTGGAAATAAAGAGCAGAAATTGTGATTATTATTTCTTTTTCCAAAGAAACTAACGTGTATTTACTGATTAAGCGCAGTAATGCGCTGTATTGCTTTTGGTGATAATTGTGTTGGAAGAAAGTCCACTCTACTAACGTTTGCAGCTAACGAGACTGCAAAGGTGTATTCAAAGAGCGCTTTCTCTCTTCTACCTGAACATGTATTCTAATATTGAGATTGGTTCCCGCAGCCTCCAAAACAACTTGAAATTTCTTGTTTTTCGAACGGCTAATAGCGTATATTTACCACTTGGACTGGCGGAAATGTAGAAGTGAACTTGCGAATTTGGCGGAAAGCTGACAGATGACTATTGATTCAAAAAAGTTCACAAGCGTCCTATTTGGAGCAGTTGTAATACAGTGTTTCCTCGTAAACATTGTGATGTTCGTTGCTCTCTGTACCTGCCATTGAACAAGCAGTGCACAAATTCTGCTGCCTGGCAGCTTGCAGAGAGAAAGAACGCAGGCTGCAATCTTGTACCAGTAGAAACATCTTGGGCGTAAGCGAATGCGCTGTGACATTCGCTTGCGCCTTTGCTACATTGCGATATTCCAGCCTCTTCCTACCCGCCTGTTCCAATACGTGTCGTGAATTGGCGGTTGAAAGCGTGTGAGGAAATATAGAACAATTCTGTACCTCATATCTGCCTGGAGCTTATCCCTTGAGGGCGTATTTCACCCCGACTCCGTATCCTCCGAGGCCACCTCCGTAGCCCAGACCACCGCCGTATCCAAGGCCGCCACCGTATCCGAGGCCTCCGCCGTAGCCGAGGCCTCCGTAGCCGAGTCCTCCGCCGACTCCTCCGAGGCCGGAGTGGGCCACGATGGCGCCGCCGCCGTGGACCTTGTTCACATGGTGCACGGTGCGCACGAGGAAGGCGGGCCCGGCAACCGCCTTGGAGAAGCCGGGACCTCCGCTGAGGAGAGCAACGCTGCTGCCGACGCCTACACCGCCGACGCCCACGCCACCGTAGCCGAGACCACCGAGCCCTCCACCGTAGCCGAGTCCTCCGTAGCCGAGGCCGCCGCCGTAGCCAAGGCCTCCGCCGTAGCCGAGACCTCCGCCATAGCCAAGGCCTCCGCCAGCAATTACGCCAGCCATGGCGCCCACCGCCAGAGCGGAGCCGACAAGGAGGATAGCCTGAGCAATACGGAAGCAGCGAAGCGAGCTCGTGGTCACCTTACAGATGTTATTTCTTTAGCAGCTTTTGCTCCTTTCGAGATATATGGTATTTAATGCCTTGTTTTAGGATAGATAAATAATTTTCGTCAACACTGAATAGAGAAGTCTCACGAAGAGATGATTTCAAAACCTTTTTGCTTGCGTTCTGAGACCTTAGCTTAGCTGATTTTATTTCCCTTCTGTCACATGGTACTTCTCTGAACATATACGCTAAATATTTAGCCCTGCTTTTCCGCTTCTTTACACACTTGTAAAAAAGCGCAACAGAGGGGCAGAGTAGGGAGAATGTTGTAGCGGGCGGTGTAAAAAGTAAGGGGCGCTATTTGGTATTCACTCTCAGCATAAGCAAGAATTCGCAGTGATTTGAACTGAAAGACGGGAGGAAATAACGTTCTGCCAATCTCGCGAACCAATTCATATTCCGAGTTTTTTTTTTCCCTGCGAGGTAAGAACTTTTTAAGTTTCACTTCTGTGAGCACGAGAGAAACGCTGTAACGAAAGAAGCGACGCGATCATATGTGTTTACATTCCTCTAAGCGCTCTGAGAGAACGGACTGATACTAAAGGTCACTTTGTGTGCGCGTCGTGACTAGCGCACCCTACAGATACTGGCTTTCGTTCTGGCGGAGACAGAATATCGGAAAGAGATGAAACAAGCCATACCAGGGAGTTCATTGTGCGGCTGTTCGGGGCTGCAGTCCGAAGAAGCTGTGTTGTCGGTGCGTCCGCCGCCCGCTTTTATACTGGCCACCACTCCCGGGTTTCTAGCTCTTGTTACGCGCACAGTGACGTGTCCGCTAACAAGGTCAGGACTCTCTTTCCCCTCGCGCTTGTTTAATTTCTTGCTGAAAGCGAAACCAGAGCCCGCCCTTTCTCTCACGTAACGCGGGGCAACCACGTGCGCGTCCGTCCTGCTGGGAGGGTGGACGATTGTGGGAAGATAGCGTAACTGGAGCTGCCAAGCGTGTAACCTCTCGCGCTCGAAATGACGAGCTTTACCGGCGCCGCTTCTGCCCGTGGTGCTTTGCATCCGGGTTTGATTGTACGCAGTCAGAATTCTTCTCGCACCGCACTGAGATGCTATCGAGAAAGCGGAACTGCTTCCTCGGAGGGCGCGCAGTGGGAGTTCGGCCGGGAAGCTTTCGACGCATGCTTTGTCGCTCCCTGTGACGTCGTTGTCTTTTCCCCGTTTTTATTCTTCGCGTGGGGGCGAACCCCTCCTGTTGCGTTTTCGACGGTGAACAATTCCTGCTCTCTGCGCGCGTCTTTCTTTCTTCGAGGGGCGAGTCGGGGAGGAAGACGAAGCGGAGGAGCCTGGTTTGCAATACGGGCACGAGCCGAACGGAAAGGGGAGTTCGTCCGGAACTAAGCCGTCGCGTCTCTGCTGTGATCCTTGTCGCAACATTATATGGCCGCGGAAATTAATGGCTGTGTGCACAGTGGGGTAAGAAGCCACTTGCCCAGACATGATTCGACAGTGCAAATCTCCGGAGAATGCAGTAATCGCGCAAAAGTTTTCCCCAAACGTTTTCTACCCACAGCGAAGTACAGAAACAGTAGATTCTTATCTGTGTAACTCGTGTCGCCGGCAAACAGGCAAGGGGCGTTTTTATTTTTCCGACGCTGTCGAAATTTACAGTCCTACCAACAAGTATAACCGCCCAGAATAGAGTGCGGTAACCTGGACTTGCTTTACCGAATATGCCGTTCCAAGCGTAACGGCCGATTCACTTAACCTATACCATTTCTCTTATAAGCAGCGCGCAGAAGCCCACAATACTGACAAAATTATGGCGTTACAAGAGAAAAAGCATGCGCTTAAAAATTATACTTTTATCTTGATATACCGCGGCGCAAGTAAAAATGTTTTTTTTTTAGTTGTAGCCACCATTAAACGGCGCCAGATGATGGTTGTGGGAAGATTTTCGTAAATAATATAAAAAGAAGTGTACACCGCCACCTACAGCCTTCTATAAAATGCACCCTGGGATAGCTTACTTCGTCGCAGAACCCTTTCACACAAACCCCGTTCTTTAGGTAAGCTCGCGCAGAGGTAACATAAAAAAATAGCGCGAAACGCAGGACGAAAAGGATAGAAATGACAGACACAGCGCCTCAATTACAACTGCTTGCATTTCATGTGATGTCACAATAGATACGTATGCTTACAGGAAAAAAAGAGAAGAAAAGAAACGAAAATGAAGGCACCATCACTCCAACTTCTCCATAACAACAAAGGCTATTTCCTTCTTGGATAAGCGAACAAGGTACGTGTCGCCGCTTTGCTCCTTTTGTGTGAGTAACGAATATGCTTTGTTAAATTCTCGTTGTCGCTGATCGCTGTACGTCCAAAGCCCTTTGCATTTTTCAAACTTTGCAGTGCAGTCGCAACCTTTCACATGAGTGGCAACCGTGCTCCCTGTGCCCCCTTCGACAGCATTAACGTGCTCCCTTATTCTGTCATTCAAGTAGCGGCCTGTGTGGCTGACATATGTCGAACCACTTGACAGCGAAATTTCGCGCACCATCTTGCTTCTGCAATCAACATAACGTGTCTCATGTTTTTCGTTACACTCGTCTCGTTTTCGTTTTGGCACTTCTCCGTTCACTTTACCGCACATCTTGTGCAATCTTTTGGAAGCAGGAAAGACCAGACGCATGCCGCAGCTTTCCGCTACCTCCTACAATGGGCGACTAACACTGCCGCTGTCTTGGCAGAACTTCCTTCAGGACATTTGGACGCGGCTTCCCGACGGAACTCTCTCAAAAACTCATGGCCTATATCGCTGCTGGTGAGGGTGTCCGGATATCCAGCTGCGCTTAGCCTTTTTTTTTTTACGTCTCGACAGTTGCGAAGGTGTGGCGGTGGCGCGACCGGTTGAGGACGCTTCTTAAAACATTTACCGCTGCTTCAAGTTTAACTAATTTAGAGTGCACATAAGAATAGAACAAGAAGCTCTGATGCTACCGTGAGACGTATTTCCAACAGAGGTGCTCTTCTTGCAAGAATAGCTAAGTATCAAGAAACTGGAGTTGTTTCCCGTCAGGTGCTTCCTTGGTAGCGATAAAATCCCTGACGATGGCAGTGAATAAAGCGCGAACGCCCTGAACATCCATTGAGAAGCCACTGCTCTAAATCCTTAAGATTCTGAAGTAATCATCGATTAATCGGAAAACGCGCTCGGCACTGCTGTCCTGCCTCATTCATTCTTCCCTCGGAGCGCTGCTGATCCAGCAAAAGGTCACTACGGTCAAAAGGTGACTACGGCAGGGTCAAAACGAGAACCTACGCAAACTTCTTTTCGCTAGGCGTACGAAAATTCGAAAGAGGTAGAGTGCAAGTGTAAGGACAAGCGAACGGCACCGTTTTCTTCAGTGCGTTCTGTTAGCACTTCTCACTAGGAATTGCGTGTCAATGAGTGATAGAGGTCCTTTAGGTGAATCTGAGAAACTCTCACTCTTGAAAGGGACATTGCTTTGAAAAAAAAAAAAAATGCGACATATTGTGCTCTCAAACAAGAAGTGTGTCATCCACCGCCAGTACGGATAGCGACCGTTGTAAGAACGGGTCCACGGAATGCTGCCATTTAGTGCGCTCAATTACTATCCCTCTGAAAAGCCAAGCGGTTCTGCGGTGTCTGGCGGAAAAGGAAACACTTAGGACGGGGCCCTTGATTCTCTTAAGTGATGCAGCCAGCTTTCACAATCTGAATGTGTTGTACCACTTCTCAGCGTCTTTCTTGACCTTTTCGGCTTTAGAGAAACCACCTTCTATGCCTCAAAAGAGAGGCCGGAGCCGCGCTTTTTTAAGAGAAGCGATCGTTTTACCAGTTCGAACTTCAGGTTTCTTCAGGGATGCTGCTCGCAGGATATCAAGGGCTTCGCTGACGTCGTGGCCAAGCTTCTCTGCATCCAACTTTGCAGCGCTAACCTTCCCTATAGCGAGAGAAACTGAGGGTGTAAGCTTAACTTTGGTCCAAGACAGTTACTTGAGGGCTTCCACAAGTATGCATGCGAAGTTTAAGTCATGAATCTACCGGCGCAGTAGTCTCCCTCATCCCTCAGAGCTCACATATCGCAGCCTTCGTGATAGTGACCACCACAGCTCTCAAAGAAACTTCGGCAGCGCTGCTTTTATGTTCATATACACCCATCTACAAAACAAAATTGGATGATTTTTTTTATAAATTAGTGATTTGCTTCACTTATTACTGCGTATCACGGTGCAACACAAATGACGCAGTACTAGTGAACTTAAGCCGGGTTTGATTTCTTATGGTTAGCCAGGGTGAAAATGTGCTGGAGGTACAGGACTCCATTGAAGAGATGGCAGAAAGAGGTGGTGCCACATAGGTGTGAGTCACGAAGAAACGATCATGGGAGTGAGTTCTCGTCTATTCAGAAAGCACTCACACCTTTTTCCTCGTTCGAGTGTTTCAAATACCGAAACTATTAAGACCATATGTGCATGAGCACAGCTGTATAATTTACAAATTGAACGTCGGTACCAAACCGCAGGCTTTCTCGGCTCAGTCGCTAATAAAAAGGAGGGAGCATTGAGGTGTCTAGAAGGTATTTTGGGCGCTGCGCACGTCTTCGCTCATCTCCAGTACAGCATCGTCTCTTTGCCAGTTGTGGCACAGCAGGTTGATTCTAGATTCAATTCCTCAAGCATGTTAAAGAAAACCTTTTCCCGCTTTACTGTTTCGATTGCTCTCGAAAGTTTCGAACAATACAGTATACACTGTATACATAACATAATGATTTTCAGTCCACCCGAGACATATGCTATGTGTTTCATGAGGTAACAAGTTTCGTTTATCTTTTCTCCTTAGCTGTAAAGAATGCACACAGATGCACTGGCTCAGCTTTACTGAAAATACTTCGAACCACTTATCACAGCCTAATATTGTCATAACTGATTCGAAGTATTTTGAAATAATCAGTCCTAAAACTGGCTTTTGTTAATCGCTCAAATTAAGCTCAAGCGAGTGAAGTCCGCAAGAATGGAGTTGGTCCTGATTGAGGTGGCGGTCTTAAATATATTAGTACCTTAGGAGCACCTGGGGGAATGCTATCGGGCGCACTAAGCGCACACTACTCAAATGGCGCACCGTTAACAAATGCTTTCTTGTCTGGAATCGGAGCATAACTGCCGCTGGCCCTTCCTCTGATGAACAGGAAGCAGCCCCAGAAATAACGCTCTCTATTTTTGACCCGGTAGTTGCAGCTTTTCATGCATCCCCAAACATTATCGTGTGTCAAAATTATTTCGTCGCGTTCGTAAGTCCAGTGATGACCGCAAATACTTCAGCAGTGAAAGATGAGGAGTAACCAGATGCATGAGACAGGCTGTATAGTCACCACATAGGAAAGACAATGACTGCAATACAAACAAACCTCTTGGTCCGAGCGCGTGGGAAACAAAGAAGCTGCGGCCGCTGACGCCATGAAACGTGACGTGAAGTACTTCCCATGCATGCGCTCCGCTGCTCCCACGGACACTTCCCCACCAAGAACGTTCAGTTGTAACAGAGCGCTGCGCTAGCTCGGTTATCGCAACGGCACTGCGCCACATTTGTTCGCAACCTCAAAAACTGCCGTTTAACTTTTTCAGCACGTCATAGCCTCCGCCCCATACCCGTTTTCACTACCTTAGCGGAACTGGACACATTTCTTTAATTACGTTTTTTGCAGAGGATACCCTGCTCTTTGGTAGGCAGGCTGTACTGGACTACCGCAAACAACAGCGTTGGGCTGTATTTACAGTAGAGTTTTTGCCCTCATAACTTCGCTAAAAAGTAGCTCGTTAATTGGCATTCATTGTGTCACCCGCGAGTAATGTATTTTTTGCGGCTGTAGTGCAAACGAAGCCCTATACGTTTCGACGCCTGTCTAAATCCCTGACCATCCCTGTGTCTATTACACAACTATACGGGATACGGGGCTCATCTGAGAAGCAGCGAAGTATCCCGCGCTCGACACTGAAGAAAACTCGTCGGGAGAATGTCAGAGGAAGCGAAGAATTAGGCTGCGTTTCCAAACGGCGCCTCACCTAGTTTGCCATTACTGAGCCAAAGCTCTTGGGATTGGAAGCGTCATCACTTTGACCACCGACGGTTGTGGAAACTTAATTAACGAAAGCGAGCAATTAATTGAGGCTAAGAAGGAGAAGAAAAATGGGAGAGAGAGATAGAGCCGGCAGTAGTATAAGGCTTCTGTTTTCGGCAACTAATGCAGCATGGCCACCACCACAGAAGTAAAGTCCAGTAAAGCCATACTCCTTTACTCCCATACTCCTAACGGTGAGGCTATCCTGACCGCAAGCCTCACCGTTACGTTTCTTCATCGATCTTGTTTTGGCAATGCGCGCTCAAACCACTTCCTTAGCTACTTCAAACGAACGTTGTTCGCGAGGTGTTATAGCAACTGACATGCATGTCTTCTATGTGCCTCTAAAGTGCCTCGAACACACTTTACAGATGTAGGGTCTTGAATAAAAGGCGTGTTCAGTCGCGCCAGACCTTGTTGCCAACATAGTTGTTAGAACTGCGCCACCGCATATCGAAAGCCGCGCGCATGTCCAAGTACTTTCCCCAGAAAAAAATAAACTTGTTCGGTCTGTAGCACTAGAGTGCCGCGTACCAAAGATATAGTTTACTTTTCTTGAACGTTTTGGTGACACTATGCTTCGGAGAAAAACAATTGGCTTCGGCGTGATTTTGTCATTTCCGACAAAGAACGCACTGCGTTTATTTTATTGTAGTTAAATACATTGCCACTTTGTTCCACGTGAAGCCACGTTTGAGAAGCTATAGTTTATCAACACAATTCTTTCACTTATCTGTGGAGTGATGGGCTCGTTCTAACCAGTTTAGTGTTTCGTTAATCAGTGTGCGTTTCATTATACTATAAGTATGCGTGCGCACATATATGCACATGCAATTAATTTTATTTTAGCATTGCTTCTGTTGATCTGTTCTAAATTTTATTCGTGTTTATTGTCAAAATTCTTTGATCGCAATTTCTTTCTTAATTTTATGATCACAAGCACAAAGAAAGTCTGGTATGTGTTTCTATTTTAGTAATGGAACGAGCTTATTTCAAATGCTGCGTCGCTGGTATTGCATGAGGAAATTGTACACTAATTGATTTCCAGGCAGCTGAGAATATTTACGTGCAGTTTTTTTTTCGTCCACTTTCTTTCCTCAAAGCAACTGCAAAAATTTGTATTGCATTTGTATATTTAATGAGTTCGTCTGAGTAGCTTTTGGCATCGGCATTAAAGGCGCACTGAGGACAAGTAGCAGTTGGCCTATATCGGTTGCGTACCGCGCTTTCAAATCGAAACCGCCACTCTCACCGAAAAGGAAGCTTTTATCAACTACAAAATGCCAGGAAACGAAATACACGAGTCGTCGTTATCGGACGATTTCTCAAGTAAAATGCGTGCCGACACTAATTTTTGGGAGCGGATCCCAGATGCCACGCTACACAGTTACTCACTCTAAAACGGTGGCAACCCGTCCTTTTCGGTAAGGACGTCGCGAGTTTGAATCGATTGGCGGGAAGATTTAGAAGCCCAAATTCCTTGGCGATAAACGCGTATTTTGCTGCCGGGCAAACGTCAACGCACCCAGAAATAGACAAAAAATAAATTTTCACTTAGAATAATAACTGAATGGTGTTGTCATCGATGTCCTTTAAAGCGGAGCTGATGCCTACTTCACCCTTTCAGGCAGCGCTGGCCATTTCGCTTCCTAATTTTATTCTTCCATCTAAATAGTCTATGCAGGCATGAAACAAGTCAAGTTTGCAAAATTCTCTTGTTTTACAGGTATGTACAAAATTTAATATATAGTCTCACAATGGGTGGAAATTGTCGCATCGTAGCTCGACAGTATGTCAGAGGAGTACGCCAGGGATCAGAGAATCACATTTTGTTTTTCGAAGGTGCGCATGATGATACACGTCACGGAATGATATTATTATGTGACAAAAATCTGTCTGCACCAGTACGTCAAAGGGCGTGCTGCCAAACTCACGGTTTCGAGTTTTGTTGTGTTGTGTTTATGGCACATAAGCAACTAAGGCTAAGATACGCTAAATGAAAGGTTTTCTGAAAAACTGCACTGGGAAACAGTTCTGGCAAACAGTTTTGAGAAACATTATTTATTGTGTTCTCTAGCGGAAGTAGAAAAGCATCCCGGTTGCGATATGAAGAGTGCTAAAGGTGCGAATTCCCAATGTACACTGTTGAGCACATAGCGCCTGATATTATTGCTATGAAAAGAGTGCTGTCTTGCGATTCCTACAAAGGTTTCTAAGAAATCAGCAGCATGACATTATTTTTGCATCACAGCGACTTTTTACACATTCAGAGTTGTTTCCTCCGAGAAAGCCCGTGGCGTGAAAAACTGAGAGACGCGATATTTATCGTTGCAGTAAAATCTTTACATCTGCATACGAGTCTTTGAAATGCTCATTCGAAGTAGGGATCAGCGCGTAAGTTATAAGCTAAATATGGCTATTCTTTTGTTTCGTTTAATGTTTATTTTTTATCCCACCTTTTTCTATGGTGCTAGTGGTCATGTAAAGCTCCACAAAAATGTGCATATGCAAATCTACCGCTCATATGCATATCCTCAAGCGAAGGGATTATGATACGAATCCCGCCTTCGACATTGTGCACATGGGGCGTGCCGCTTTTATTCTGTATAGTGTTCCATCTAGTCAGCTTTCAAATACACAGCCGTCATAAAAACAGCCGCAAGTTTTGCTCTGAGCGCATTACCCTTTCAACCGTGTTTTTTGCGTGTTCCTTCTACGTGTGTTTGTGCTTCTTCGCTGCAATATGAATCAAGAATGTTACCAACTTGCCCAAAAACGTGTTTTACTCAAGCGACAAAATATGGCATTCCGCCAAATTGACAGCCCGCAGCTTCTTATTCACACTATAGCGTCCAAAAACCCCTGAATAAACAACTGATTCGTTTTAGTTATTTAAAACCGGACTCTAAACTTTGGAACCCACTTCCAATGGCGCATCTCGAATAAAGTGCACTATAATGTACGCATGCCGAGCCCTAAGATTAGAGCAGGTTAGGTTTTCTTATTCGTCCGTCATCCTGTTTTCGCGCGGTATTCATTTTCTATAAGGTATATGTACCAACACGTGCGATTCGCCCCATTAGCTATTTAATGTTTCCGAAATTTCGAAAATATTTCGAAAATATTTCGAAATTTCGAAATACCTGAGGGTGCAGGTAGAAAGGAATTCAATTATTTTCGCGTCAGAACGCAGTTAGAACGTTGTAGGTTATGCTGCAATGCATTATTTTGAACATTTGCGAATAAACCTACGGACAAAAACCATAAATAACGTTGTAAACAGCCTTCTTTACCTCGCTTAGTTCCGGGAAACAAAAATGCGTCATTTATCGAGCGTTACACTAGTATAACAACGCAACTTTGCCGAATAGCTACAACGTTTGAAAAAGTAAAGAACAAAACTTCACATGCAGTGTTGTCCGCCTTGTGAGATACTGCAGTATAAAATAGGCAACAGCCGGCACCTCCTATCTTCTGTTTCTTAAAATGACGCATTGCTTCTTTGCGCATTAGTGTCACACACAAAGTAACAGCCGAATTGATGCCAAGCATAGTATTGCTTGCAGCTGTAGGTCCCTTGCTCATACCATCTCGAAGGTGGTTGTGAAGTTTCTGTACTAGAGAAAGGTGACTGCATGGCGGCTGACCTCAAAGGTGTACCAAAGCATTATAGATAAATTTGTGTCGTCGCAACTGTCACCTGTTCTGGAAAGGGAAGCTCACCGCTGTGGCCTCAATTCTCTTGGTTATGCTTTTCCGAACAATGCAATGCTTGTAACTGATCTATTTAAATGGCATTGCAGTCAGAGCAGTAGCTGACACTGTTTCCCAATGCCAACTCTCACAATATGCTTATATGAGCTCTTCTCATAAAAAGCGGGCTGCTAAGAGACTGTGAGGAATCAGAGCGGACAAAGGGCATTTTCTGTGGAATCTTGGCCAAGTTATGCATCGCTGCATAATCTGTTTTGTTTTTTTTTCGCACTGCACGTTCGTTCCTTTTTTATTAACTAGTGTGCCTTCTTTCCCTGTTGTTACTGTTAACTTTACGTGAAAATGCCATTTTCTCCTGTTGTCGTGTAAGCGAAATAATTTTTATCCATAGGGTATTATACTAAATATGGCTAAGTTTTATACATGGGCGCAGGCATTTCGTCAAGCTATTCAACAGGCTTTCTGGCTGCGCTCCTGGCATCTTTGTGCTGTTAAGTAAGGATGACTTGACTATATCTGTGTAAGCACGAACTCGAACAAGGGGGTTGAGTGAAGCCTCACACTACTGACCAACGCGTCGAAAAGCGGACTTGTCTTCGTCTAAGTTCCCCTTACACCTAATGCCCGCTCGGTTCAATAATGGCACTTTCAATAAAGAATTCCGGCATCCTTCACAAATTTTAAAGCGCTAGCTATAAAGAGATTTCCGGCCTCTGTATTGCAGCAGCGATCATCGTCGTCAGCATCTGACGTCCACGACCACGTGACCACAACCGATAGAGACAGCTAGGGGCATGTTAATAGTACTTTTCGCAATCGATTCCAATGCGAATAGTGTGGCGTCGGCACCGAATTGTTTACAAACAGTTCAGCCACAGGCCGAATGGAATATGAATCGAGTAATGCCCTGAGGCAATCAACATTGCATCAAAAAAAATTACAGGACCGAATGAAATACGAATCGAATATTCGTACAAAACGAATATTCATGCGAAATGGCGAACCTCTAGCGGTAGCACTGTAACTCACAGAGTTAAAGTTGTGGCTGTAGAAAGACGCAACAGTCATCTCTATTGCGAGACACGCAGCACGAAGTCAGTGCATTAACTCCGTGAATGTCGTATCATAAGCTTCGGAAAATTGCTGTTTGCTTTTATGAAATTATGAGAGGGGCGAGAGTTATGAGCCATGGCCTCCGGTGTCAGGCATGAAGGCAGGGTATGCTCGACGTGGCTAAACCCTGCCGCGTCGCCCAGTCTTGAAGGCCGTACGCTGGAGCATCATGAAGGCCACCCCACGAATGGACCGCGTTGCTGCGCACGCTGCGCGACGTCGGAGTGGGCCCTGTTTTTGAAACAGCCGTCGAAGTACAGAGTGCGGGATTCGAACTGTATGTCTGTTATTCGAAAGCTATTTGAACACTTGGATCACATTCGATTCGTTTCAAATATTTTTGAACATGCACTATTTTGTTTCTTCAGCGAATTTAATAAAAGCATATTCGATTCGAAATTCAAGAATTTCGAATATTCTCGCATCCCTGCGTATACCCGTTGCCGCGCGCCACATGTTAACTTCGTCAAGAGGTGGGGTGCGCGGTCCCAACTAGACGTCGCCAAACGCCTTGAAATGCACCTCATGAAAACATCCCGAAATTACTGCATGGCGCGGCATCATGCATGCCTGCGCAGTAGCAGCCGCAGCAGTTGTGATAAAGCCTCCAGTGGGAACGTGGCACATAAGTAACGTTGTGGGAGGGCCATATATGCAGCCGAGGCGGACAGTCGTGCTCTCAACGCTTGACATATGCGGGAGGCCAGAGCCGCAAACTTGCGGCGGGTCGAAAATATTACGAACGCCCTCGAGACGCTGCACGCTAGATGCTCAAGTCAGCCAAAGCATTTCTCACACCATACATCATAGTTGCTACCGTGCAAAAACCAGACGACAGTCGTTACCCACTCATGCATGACAGCAGCATTCAAAGCAAATGCAACCACTTCTAGAGCACAAGGTGGGCAAGCTAGAGCTCTTGTTGTCGTCTCTCTTTTCGTCCCTCTTTGTGTGCTAAATTCTTGGCAAGCTAGCGCTGATCACCCACATTACCGCGGGTGTGATGAACACTTTCCTGGGTTTATGGTGTCGTCCGTTATCAATATCACCCGTGGTTATAGTATGTCGTAACTGAAAACTTCAGCTTTAGGGTCGTGTGACCCTGGTGTGTCTGGAACAGATACATGGGGTCGTACTTCAGTGTTCGCGCAGTCCAGGGAAGGGGGGGGGGGGGGGGGGGGGGGGGGGGGGGGGGGGGGCTCGGGAGAAGGGTGTTAGTGCACAACTATCACCGTCACATTTTTGTCCCAAGAAGAGCGAATAGTAATGTCATTGATTTATTGTTCGCTAGACAGTTTCAAGATACCACGTGCAACTTGCCTTTTGTCTCATCCTGCTCCTTTCGTTTTGCCAGTTGATCCTGCAGCAAGGTTATCACATATTTGGGATAGTAGTAGCTGGCTTCAATGGGAGAAGCCGCGTTTTTTTAGCGCGAAAGCAATCATACTCTCAACAACACCGCTAAACACACGCTTTCGCACGTCTACTCGGTTTAACTACGTTGCAACTCCGCCAATTTTTCGAAAAGCTAATCGTATAGATAACGGACTGGATTCTCCTGCATTAATTAGGCTCTAGGTGATCTGCCGCACACATCAGAGGCAGCGGCACCTCGATGCATCACTTAACCTTCCTTCCAAAACCAATGAAATTTTAAACGATTTTATCAACCATTTCGGGAGACAAAAAGCCGGTTTTTAAAGGCTGTACACCTCCAATTGCCTTTTTTTTTTCTAGCGGTTTCAAAGGAAGCAGGGACTGGGCTTTTCTTTGTTAATGCCATGGTCGTCGAAACAAGCAGGAAAATTGTCAGAGCTACATATTCAGAACATGGTTACTGCATCTCACGCTGTAGAGCCGTATGCCAATGCGTCCGCAGTGCTTACGCGTCGCGCTGTGGCCGCGTATTCTTACACTGATCGAACCTCAGAAAAAAAAATACAGCCATTAGTTTCTCGTCATGCGCCACATAGTGTGAAAACAAGAGAACTAGACCGTTCTCCAGAATTCCTGCTAACGAAGCATCCTGCTATCTGGGTCATACGCGGTGAATGTGGGACAATCTTGGTTGAGGGCTTTGTGGCTAGGAACGATGCTCAAAATGCACTTTCACAAATGGTTCGCCGTTGGCACGCAAATATGAGTCCGTGAATAGGAGAAAAATAATTGTTAACCGCGCTATCTGTACACATGCATATTTGTATTGCCCAGGAACGCTCTTTTATGTATCCTAAAATCCCTACTCTCGTAGGAGAAGTGCGCTTCCATTTCCTGTTTATCGTTTGTTCTTGTTTGCTCTAGAAGCTTTCAGGGATACTCACGTATAGAGACGCTGCTGTGTTACAAGTGGACGTTGCAGGCTTGAGAAATATCTGTTGCTGTATACAATTGTATCACAGGTATATCGACCTGAATGTCTTCTATTTACTATACACTATTAGAAAAAAAAATTAAGGTCCAATGTTAAGAGGAATGCTACAAGGTTTAGTAGATTTATAGTGAAGGAGTAAATAGTCATTAGCATCCATCCAAGCGCAGCCATACGAAGCTTCTGTGAAAGAAGTATAGCTTTGCTTTGTTGCTGTATGGTTTTGTTTGGGTGAATACGAATGAGTAATTACTCCCTCATTATATAATATTTATATATTTTTTCTTATTATTCTGTTTACACTTCTTAAAGTTTAAGAAAGTAGAATAGCCTAAGATTGAGCACCCTTTAAAGCGGGGTGGGGAGAGACTGTTTTGTCAAAGCAAGAATGACTTTTAGGTTTTTCGAGACCACCTGATAGAGCATTTCTTTAGCTTTTAGAGTATACCGGGTGTTCCAGCGAACACTTTCAAAAATTTTGGGCGTAAAAGTTTTGAGGTAAAATTATGGTTTTTGCAGCATAGTATTACCAGTTTTGGCGGACACTAGAAAACCGGTGAATCGTCTTAAGTAGTAAACTTGTTAACTAATTTTTAATAACTTTTTAACTAGTGAGTTAGGCGCCTAGTTGCAATTAGAGATTTGTAGCCAGTGGTTAGTAACAGCCATATCAGTTTTTAGAATTTCGAAAACGCGATTACCGGTGGCGCTCTGGCTGGACAAATTTTGGCTTTTTCGACTAGTTACGTGCACTGGAGGGGTTGCTTTGCCTACATGCTTTTGAAAGCGCCTGTATTTTCGCCCGACGCAGCCAGATTTTGTAGAGCTATAGGGACGAGGGTAAATCGCGTTTTCGAAGATCTAAAAACTGATATGGCTTTTGCTAACAACCGGCTACAAATCCCTAATTGCAACTAGTCGCCCAACTCCATTAGTTAAATTATTAATAATTATCTAACCAGCTTACTACTTGAGATGATTCGCCGGTTTTCGGGTTTCCGCCAACATGGGTAATACTATGCTGTGCCCCAAAACCCATATTTTTACCCCAAAAAGCTTATTCTTGAAAATTTTTGAAAGTGTTCGCTGACACACCCGGTGTATTACTTTTTGGGTAATCGCACTTTAAAAATCATTTTTTAAGCAATTTGTGTTGTCACGCTAAGCGGAAAGGTGAGTTTTGAAAATTTTTAATTGAATTTTTCTCAAAACAGCATTTTTGGAGGTTTACGTACTTTTTCTCACGAACTATAAGTCGTAAGCAAATAAGCTTTTCCACATATTTCAACCACTGCATTTTACATGACTGGAACTAGAAACAATACCATAAGTCAATTTGTGATCCTATGGCTATAAAACAATCATTCATGGGTGGCAATTTCACTGCACCGAAATAGAAAAACATAACAAAACCATATCTTGCTCAAGGCGCATAATTTTAATCCCACTTGAGTTGAAGAAGTATTTCTACTCTTATATAAAATTTCAGGGCTCTGCATCCAGATGTCAAGAAAGAGGTGCGTTAGTTGAAAAATAAAAACAAAAATAAATAATTCTCGGCAAAATTTTGATCTAGTTTTGCGCTGTAATGAAATCTGCATCCATATAGAATATAGCCATAGCTTTTATTACAGCTAATCTACAGCCATCTTTGGAAAACCATCTTTGAAGTGTCAGCACATCTTAAGTACCCTGCAAAAGAGTACCTCTAAGTGTGAAGATACTCTGACTGCTGACTGCGATGCACAAGTAGTCAGCAGTGATTACCTGCCACCATTGTTGCTTTCATATTGAATTCAGGGCTCGAGAAAAACAGAGTTACATTTCAAATATACTCACTTCAGCGCAGTTTATACCTGCAGAGCTCCGCCTGGTGTCATAAGAATACGAAAACCATTTTTTTTTTGCATCAGTTGCGCTCATGAGATAGCAAGTAACATCATAAACCGCATTTATAAGCTACGTGTTCGTGAGCACCCCTTTCTGAAAACAGTTTTTGGCATAGCGATGATGTGATGTTTATTTACACTCGCATACATTGGAGATCGATGCCTGGTGACCCATGGTGAACGAGGTCGTGAAAGGTGTTGAAAATTGCGCAGCTGTTGTCACTTTACTCGGATCCGTCTAGTGCACACGAGCCCTGGTAGAAGGAACACAAATTAGAGATCAGGTGTGAGAAAAGCAAGGAAGGTGCAAGGAAAAAATCGATAGCCGCTACATTTCTTACTATGCACGTCAAAAAAGTTCACTGACGTAATGTTCGCAATTGTTACGTGTTAGTGTGTTTTCTTCGAAGCATTTGAAAGAAAGGGACACTTTTTTGGCTGGATGCCGGTTCTCGCACAGAATTTTAATGTCGGCGTGCAGCACTGATGTAGGTAGTCGTTTTGCTAAAAATCTGCATTTCACTGTAAATTTAGACGTCAAATAACTCATGAATGGGGCCCGAAGGGACGTTGCGCCATGTTTAATTGATAATCCGAAGTACATAACCTTTTTTTTGCTTTTTGATTAAGTGGATATCAGATTAGACTCTGAAGCAGAAAACACTGTTAAGCATGCAAAACTTGGTGCACGCTTCGGGCTGCAGCATCTCTGCAGATCGTTCATCCGTCGAACACGTTGAAGTTATTCCTGATTCCATTTGTTATGGCTTGCGAAAAAAATGCGCAGTCATTCCTAGAGCGAACTGGGTGTTTCTTTAGTTTTTGCCACGGAAGAAGAAAATGGTTTGCGCTGTATTCTGGCATGCTTTCAGTGCGTATGACAAGATTGCATCCGCTTTTGCAGTTAGCGCGATAGATGGGCTAACGTCAAGGATTCGTACGCTCAGGTAAAATACAATGTTTCCTTTACAACCTAAAACCCAGTCAGCTTTCTCTCATGCAATAGCGGTCATGATCACAGCAGAGTGAATATCGCGTAGCCTAGCGGCTGCAATCTGCTCAAGAACACAAATCTCGCCTTATACACTCGCAGTTAGAGGGGACGAAGGACGAACCTTTCAAGTCTAGCCTTTGTAACCGTAGCCACGCAGACCTCCGTAGCCTCCGCCATATCCACCTCCGAATCCACCGCCGAAGCCGCCACCAAAGCCACCTCCAAAGCCACCTCCGTAGCCGCCACCGCCATAGCCACCACCATATCCGCCATCAAAGCATCCTCCGTAGCCACCGTAGCCTCCTCCGTACCCGCCGCCGAAGCCACCTCCGTATCCGCCACCGAAACCTCCGCCGTATCCGCCGCCGAAGCCGCCTCCGTATCCACCGCCGAAGCCACCTCCGTAGCCGCCGCCAAAGCCTCTTCCGTAGCCGCCACCGTGGCCACGACCATAGCCACCACCGTAGCCTCCGCCAAAGCCACCGCCGTACCCTCCGCCGTAGCCACCGCCGTAGCCGCCGCCGAAGCCTCCGCCGCCGCCGCCGAAGCTTACTGCTCCACCTGGTGTCACGAATGCACCCCCGCCATCTATTCTGTGCAGATGGTCTATGCTTTTCACCACATAGGATGGGCCAGGAAGAGACTTTACGACTCCAACTCCCCTTCCTGAGTTGATGAGCACCACACTGCCTCCTACCCCGGCGCCCGCTAGTCCGTCGCCGAGGCCGCCAACCGTTACGCCTCCAAAGGCGGTCGCCGCAAGGCCAGCAAGTACCGTTAGTGATGCCTAAAAGCAGAAGAGAACAAATACGGCACAACCTTTTGAGATACTTGTCAATGAACAACATGACTAAGGCAGCATGAGCTCAAGAGTAAAAGGCTTGCGTTCAAGGTCTCTTTTTTCATGCATTGTATGATTTCTAGGGACTAGTATTTGTCCGCACATTCCAACCTGGTCAGGGTTAGTCAGGGCGCGGTGCGCCAACGTTTCCACATGCCATCTACAGCTAACAATGTAATTCATTCATCATCTTGTACATTGAACAACATCCGTGACGAACGAGGGATGGACCCATGTTACCGTAGCCTGGATAGCACAGGCTTCCAGGCTTCGGTATATGTTCTCAATCAAAACATACGGTTGTATATTTTGATCAAGTTAAAGCTCCTCACTTTGTGTTTACAGCTAAAACAAGAGTGACAAATGCATTGAGACAGATGGTTGCTATATGCTCCATGGTGCTCAGGCTTGCTAAATTGTAGGTCACGAAGAAGGATGAACAAAAATGGCGCATCGGCATCATGGCATGTCCAGTATGCTCCAATGCAGGATCTGTTCTTTTCTCATGCAAATTAATCCTCGATTGGAGCGAGCTCGTGCGGCGAAGTGAATAACGACGAGCTTCTCGACAAGAAGAACCAGGCACCTTACCAAGCTACGCATTCTCGGAGGGCTGTCGAAGAACTGGTCCTTCCCCGGACTGTCGCTGGTCTTTTTATACACACACACGCACCTTGGTGATAGGAGTGGCACGTACCGCACCGAAACGCGTATTATCTCGCGTCGTCTTTGCGCGCATCTTGAATTTATCTCGGGGAAACTAAACACGGACAGGGAAGCTGGGAGAAGGAAGCTGGAGAAAAGAAGGGGCCAGGGGGGGTTCCATCTTTACTTCTCCGCATGCGAAATCGGGAAAGCCAACACACTGCCGAATGAGACGAAAAAAGTGCGTGACAGGTAAAACAAGGCACGTATTTCCTTTCTCCTTTTAAAGGCACTTTGCCTGCGCCTGCGGTTTCTCAGCGCAGCGCCAGAGGCGGGGTCCGAATTTACGGGCAGCCCTCTTGAAGCATCCTCAAAAGAAGCAAGTACATAGGAAATGTTCTAGCACCCTCTAAGAAAAAGCCAAAGAGCAATAAAGCCAGCCTGTCTCCAATAATTTGCGACAAAGTGCCATGAATTGCCCGGACATGGTTCTGAAATGTTCGGTGGATCTGCTGCGTATGTTCCTGTGCGAAAGTGCTGAAAAAAAATTATTTATAGCAGCCTGTGAGAAGCCAACTGAATTACAGAACCATATTTGGTGCTCGTCAGGTAAGAGCCAGGATGAACGTCGGACATAAACCGACTGATGTGAATTTTCTATGCTCGCTACCCGTCTGCACTTCTGTATTCACTGTTAGGGACAAAAGTAACTGACCACCCCGTCCACGTTGCGAACCCTGCCGCACTGCATGCGGGCGCCACCTTACGATGCACTCCTGTTGTGGCGCCAGCATTCAGTGAGGCAGGGTTCGCAACGTGAACGGGGGTTCAGTTACTTTTGTCCCATATAGTAAGTGCTGCACACCTACCATGCGACCTTAAGCGCTCTAGGAACACAAAAGGCAATTTTATTTTCATGTGTTTGTCCGTGTACATGGTGCGTAGGGGGGGGGGGGGGGGGGAAGGAAGGAGTGAACGTGGCTTTTAATTACGAAACAATGTACATGAACACCGAGCAAAGGCCGTAAGTTCTAATTGAAGCACCAAAATTCTCAAATCGTATTATGATTCCCACCCAGCACATAATCGTACCGGCCAAGGAGATCAGCCTCTCTTGGGTGGTTGCCATTGGGAAGGCAATGAACATTTCAGTGATTTATCATGGGATTCCTGCGAAGAATATTTCGTAAAAAATTTTCCACACGCAGCCGGCTGAGGCGGCCCCAATCAACATAATCAACAGATCTGAAATTGCAGAATGATTTTGCAACACATTTTCTTTCCGCATACTGGATCAAATACTGTCACTTAATTTCGGCAACGAGGCATGAAAACCGCAGAAAAACAAGTTCAGAAAAACTCGAAAAAAAAAAGCAAACAAAATACCACTTTCAGATTTTCTTTTTTAAATAAACGATCACTATCACACAGGAAAGCTGTTTCTGCACGAAGGTGGTAGGGATGAATATGTTTATTGGCTAACAATGTGGACTTGAAGTAAGAGGATAACCGTCCTCAACTTCGAATTTACTAAAATCGATTTTGTTTTACTTCAGTCATTGTAATGGATGTACCTGACAAGACTAGAATTTTAATGAGGTCGGATTTCTATACTACAAGTTCAGTATAATTTTCGTAGAACGCCTGTGGTCCGAGATATTAGCCTCCAAATTCGCAGCACAGTCCGCGTAATAACGCGTGCAAAACAGTGATGATTGAAGCGAAACGCCTGACTGGTGTGGCGCAGCTGTTTCCTACACCCTCTATTCGATTTCTCTAGCCGAAAGTGAAACAGCAGACGTCAGCTGCAGCTATTCCTCTCAACGCCGGTGGGAGTTTATCGCCGACTGCCACCGCCTTGCATGCATAATTACGCTATCTGGGTTGGAAATTTGGAGGCAAGTGCCTCGAAACACGAATACTGCACGGCCGCTCTTCCTCTCAATTACTTTTGAAAGTTATCTTAGTAGCTTTTATAGCCACACTCGAACTTTACCTTCTGCAAGTAAGGCGCATTCAGGTTGTTTCGTTGAGGTTGCCCTTGCATGCCTGCTGCGCATCAAATGCGAATTGTAAATCGTGGTCTCTGTTAATACGAAATACTTTTGCATCGGTTCTGTTGCATCACTTCCTGCTCGCCGACTAAACTTGATCTCGCACATAATGCTGGTATGGATGGGTTAATAGGGTTACAGTAAAGCTAAAAGGACAGCATACTGTCGGAGGCGAGAATAAAAATATTGTCTGTGATGGCAATAGCGAAGGCAGAGCTTAGGTTATGGCAGATACTTAGAATTCAACTTAGCAAAGAAATCCGACCAGAACCGATTGTGACGCGTGGTTTGTTCAAACTTAGTAGCTCTCTCTGCAGTCGGGCTACGTCGCCTAAAATTGTTTTTTTACACTTTAGGCATAGGAGTGAGCACAATGCAGAGGGTTATTTTTTGTGGACGAAATTTACGAAGTCTTATTTTCATTCTTGTAACTAGTCACCGTTTCTAGCATGGTTCAATTATGCTTTTTCATCACCTCTTAAAAATGTTTTTAAATGGCAGATTGTTACTATGCTGACAATGGCGCTGCAAAAAATTTTTGCCAATGACAAAAAAAAACGGTTGATGATATCTGTGACAGATATCACCAGCCTTATTTTGTTGACAGTTTTTTTGAAACCAGCTTAGTGCTTTAAACTATAGCTTTAATAACCCCTAGGCACCTCACTTGTAACGCGCAGTACGCGCAGTACTTGGAGGGGGCACTTAAACTCCGCCTTAGGGGTGTTTGGTTTGGTTTATGGGGGTTTTACGTCCCAAAGAGACTAAGGCTATGAGAGACGCCGTAGTGCAGGGCTCCGGAAATTTCGACCACCTGGGGTTCTTTAACGTGCACTGACATCGCACAGTACACGGGCCTCTAGAATTTCTCCTCCAAAGAAATTCCAGCCGCCGCGGCCGGTATCGAACCCGCGTCTTTCGGGTCAGCAGCCGAGCACCATAACCACTGAGCCACCGCGGCGGCTCCTTAGGGGTGTGGCATTATATCTTTAGTGGGTTAATGCCCATGTATGCTGAATTGACAATTCCTACTTAAGATTCACAGATGGCGGCGAGTCCTTATATACCACTACCAGCGCAGTGGCGCCGCGGTTAAACGATGCGCCATTGCACTGGCAGGTGGCAGGTGGCACTGGCAGGTTGCGACCCATGTTGCTGTTCCCGAGCAACCTCTCGCGGAGATCGCACGACGCTCGTCCGAACTTACCGGAGCTTACCCGAGTAACTCGCGTAAGCTCGGGTAGTAACTCAGGTTGCTAGGCAACGGCACATCGTTTGGTAGCCGCACCACCACGAGCATACGCGACCAGCCGAGCTGGGCTCCAGTAATGTTGCTTTCGCAACAAAGGCTTTGAGAATATCGTACAAGTTCAGCTACGTGCATCTAGCAGTCATTACAGCATTGCGCGATCAAAACAACCACGATTAGCGAACAAACAATAACTTGCAGTGCACGTAAGACGTGCAAGTCAGCCAACAGCCTTAATTATAGTGCGTAGGGGAGTGATCGCAGTGTAAAAAAGCGTTTTCATGCATTTTTTTTCCTCAAGACAGTGTGTTGTGTTTACAAGAGGCAGACCGGCGTCAGTACAAAATTTTCCACGCGTCTTCCAGGAGCTACCTTCCTCGTGATCTGCGTGGGAAATGGAACGTGCATCAAGATCACCTCTATTCACTCCGCAGTGTATACACTACTTGCCTACTGTGCAGGGTAATGGAATGCAACGTAGTCGTGAGCCTCAGTGACGCTGTCTAGTTTGCTATATATCCACGCGGAATTTAGATCGGCACTTTGAATGGATTCCGTATACTCCTCGAGGAGAGATGCCAGACGATCCGGGGCTCTAAAAGTAAAGTCCACGGTGGGGTGTGGTTTCTTTGGAAAGGGATTATGTATTCGCCTTAAGTGGCAGTGGGCTGTTTTAACCATTTCAAAGCAACAAGTCCTAAGCCGTAACGCTCGCGTATTGAGTTCGCGTATTGACAGATCGGCTAGTTTTTATCACGTCACGGCTTGTAGTCATCGTCATCTTTCTGCATGACACACAACCAAGAGTTATTTATCGTAAGGCCTTACAGCGTTTCGCAGTCTCTCGAGAGGCGAGCTGCTGATTCGTGACATCGGATAAAATGATGCCCAGATATGGTTCCTGTCAGCTCTTTGTCTTCAAGTTGCTGCTTCAAAAAGAGAGACCACGTCAGTGGTACAGCAACCAAATGCGGGTCCACGGCAAAGTTTCCAGTAAAAGAATGACATACTAAACCATGGTGATACCACGATACATTCAGTTTCAACGCTGTTTTTACCGACGCCACAAAAGGTATACAGAAAAGATCCGATCCGTAGAAACGACAGCACAGAACCCGGTTGCAGGCGAGATTAAACAATAAACTAAAATTCCGCTTATTGCGCAACAGTTGGTAGGTGTAAAATAAGAAAAGGTGGCAGGAAGTGCAGTTCCCAGAGGGGAATCGGGCCGCGCCCTCGTACCTTGTACCAGCAAGACCGGCGACCAACGCCTACGTTAAGCCTGGCCTGGAACTGTCCTCTGCCACAGATGTTTCGTGCTCACCGCACACAACGACAGCGCGGCCGCACAGTCGGCTCAGCGCGCCCGGCAGCTGAAATTTGCATGCCGTACGCGCACCATGATCGATACGACTTGGCCCTTCCCAGCGTAAGAAGTCCAGCCGCCGCCCGACAACCTGCCAGGAGCAGTCACAGCAGCTCTGCTCGCCCGGTAACCTAACTACTCCCTCCTTTCTTTTTTTTTTCTCTCTCTGAGTGAATTGGAACGAGAGAATCTGAACAGAGCGTTGCGCACTTCCTTTGCAAAGCGCTATAAGCCGCCCAAACCGCCCGGATTCGAAGCCGGAAAGAGTCGCAGGACCAGAGCAGTCAGCATGGCGAGCGGAGTGAACATTTTTCAGCCTCGCCTGACATTTCCCCTTCGGCGCCAGTGGCCGTCGAAGCATCGAGACGCAGTCTTCCGGGTTCTTCGCGTGCTCTCAAAGAGCGCACTGGGCCGTTGGACGCACGCGCTCGATGACAGCGCGCTGCGTGCCCACGACACTCATGCTCGAGGCTCAACAATTTATCGCGGCTTTATCGAAGACCCAGTTAATACCGTGGACGACATTTCCCCCTCAGTGAGCATCGTTGCTCGCATAGCGAGATCTGTCCCATCGGCGGCGCTCTTTCGATTGCCTGAACAGCGCTCTGCGCTGCTGCGTTAACCTTTCGCTTCGTTTCACGAGGCCACCAACGATGCCTACTGTCACTGGTAATCGGGCAGAGCACTTTTATTTTGCTTTCTTTTTGAAGCCCTTTCTAACATATGTCACTGGTAATCCAACTCGTTTATGACGCGCTGTTGGAGGAGTGATAGGAACATGGCTGGAGCTGCGCGGTCTATGCTTTGAAAATACATTTCTCCCTTTCTTTTTTGTTTTCCACGCTTTCCAAACGATAGCATTAAAAAAAACAGAATGCGTCAATTTATTTCTATGCCGTTCAACCTTGAAAACTGCCTTCTTTCACCTCTCAAGTTGAATATAAAAAAAAATTGCATGAAGTTAATCAGCAAAACGTTTCATGTTGAATACAATGTGTTACACGCAGATTAACGACGATGCTTTTAATACGTTTACTGGGGGTAATGCTCGTCACAAGAAAGGATGTTCTTTTGCTGTTGAGCCCGCTTCTTTGCTGATTACGTAGTAGATAGAAGCCGTAAAAATAAAAAAAAAATACAATAAATAATGGGCACTCACAAGCGCCCTCAAATACTACTATACTGAAACGCGGCCCTGCAAATACTATATGATGGTGGTCATGGTATGCACGAAGCCAATTCTGATAGTAGATGCTGTGGAGATGACAATGGTGGAAATTTGGGCGAGATGGTATCGATGATTCATAACAAAAGAAGCGCGAAAACAAGACGATAGACGAAGAAACAACAAACACTACGGGCGCTCGCAGTGTGTGTTCTGTCTTCGTTCATCTTCTTGTTTTCGCACTCCATTTGTCGTCGTTGTGGAGATGATTTGCAAGATGTTAAGCACGGAATACCTTATCCACCGAACCGCGTCATCCCATACATTCGGTTTAAATTTCACCATTGAGCTTCCTGAAAATTTTTGGTTTGCAGTTTTTACATTTTTAATGACCCGGACCACCTCTGTACATGCCTAGGTCTAAGCTGGAACTTCTTCCCTTTGATTCATGCCACTCGAAGATAGTTGGGAGGGGGATTGCGTCTTGATGTTTTAGGCCTACACTGTTCGCATAAGTAGCTATACATGACACAGAAATTTGATTACCCTGATCGTTTCTTATTTAACTTTATCACTAAATATCCAGCGGATGCGCGTTTCCTTCGATTATTTTCACAAGAGGCTAACGCGAGCAATATAATTGTACAAAAAATTCAGCCACTGTTGACCAAGTCCTTTTCATCTGGAACAGAGCGTAACATAAAACTTGAATTCGCTACCGTGCCTTTCGTACTGCATCACACTACAAGATATCATCCCCATCTTCGACGTTTCTCGAAGCGATGCGTACGACGAAGTCATTTAGCGCGGTTGGCCTCGTCGCGCACTGCGCAGTGCTTAATTTACGAGTCCACTTTATCTCATAAGCAACGCTAGCGCCGCTGCTGCTGCGAGGCGTCTTTATGTAGTCCACTGCCTGATCGCCGATCAGTGCCCTGATAGCACATATCGCTCGAGTCCAACCTGCTCCACAGCCTGCGATGGAAAAAGCTTAGGGAAATTATGCCACTGGACTGCATCGCTTTTCCTCCGGGAATAATGGATGAAGATGGGGTGCCAGAATCGTTTACAGCGTCGTAAAAAAGCGGAGGCTGGGAATAAAGAGATCACAGGCCTGCTTGGAAGCATTATGAAACAAGGAAGTGTCCTCGAGGGGAGGAAGAGAAGGAGCACTGGCTACCGTTCGCGGAGCTTCCTGACACGACTTAAAAATGACTCAACGCCGCATTGCATTTGCTCTGGCCCCTATTTCCAAAAATAAAAACTTACCGTTCCTCTGGAGGGCGCATATGTGACTCGATCTCCGCCAAGCGGTAGCAAAAAATAAATTACTCATTTCTCTCCCCCTGTATCTTTTCGACCCAGCCTTCTTGGTGTCTTACTGAATCAATGCATCGCTCGGGTCAGCTGAACTGAAACCTGCATTGAAATAAGTACGCCGAACTTGCGGGACCAAACTTCCTTCAAGTACGGTAGGCACATTCGGTTCACTTTTTATTGGCATATTTCGCTGCGAACCGTTAATACTGTACGCAGCTTTAGCGCATTTATCTCCAGTTCAGCGCAATAAAGAAACACCAATATTTATGTGTAGTAACTTCGTCTTATGCACCTTCTTTACTACAAGCCTATATCTTAATTTGTGATCGAGTACAAAACAAACGCTTTTCGGGATTCTGGCACGTAAATTTCGTCACAATAAGCGCCCGCTGCGTCTATTAAAGGACAGAAAACTTCCGCGTACTCCCTCCGCTCGCATCATAAAACTAAACCTGTTGCTACCGGAGATTAGAACGACTTCCGTCCAATTCACTGCTCATTTCACATGGGTTTCATTATGAAATTCATTGCTGACTAGTGTAAGGGACGTCCCATCAAACAATTTTAATTTGGCTTACACTCATTTCGACTGAAGTCACGTTTATTATGTTTTTGTGTTTGCCTATGTTTACTGTCTGTTTACTCTTTATTATGTTTACTACGAAAAATGTACGCTCCCTTTTGCTTTTCCATTGCTGCTTTAATCACCTAGTTTCGATACGCAACGTTTAAGGTTAATTATGTGTCTGGCCTCTTTTCTGTGTACTTTAAAATTTCATATTCTGAGCTTGCAAAATATAACGATTCTTTTCATTCGATTCCGCGCCATTGTTATTGTCCACCCCGCTGACCATCTGATCCCGGCGATAACGGAGGCTTGGTGCCTTTTGAACGATTCAAGAAGAGCGAAAAGGTTATAGAATTGGAATAAAATGCTGATATTATATCGGCCATAATTTTAGCCCATAGTGTACTGTGAAGCACCCTTTCTTGAAATGAGCTATGTAGTCATGGTGCTCAGTAATCATGGTGCTCGTCTGCTAACCCGAAAGACGCGGGTTCTATCCCTGCCGTGGCGGTCGCATTTCGATGGAGGCGGAATGTTCGTGTCATAGAGTTTCTTACTATTACCTAGAGGGAAAGCTGGCGGCGCTGCATTTCAGCCACCATGGACGCCCAAAGCATCATGGGGCGGTGAGCTACTTGTTGCGGAACAGTTGTATTTTTTTGGGAACACGGAGTGGCTTTACTAAGATGTTTCATTCCGAAAACGTAGTTCGTGTGTGCGCAGACGACTTTCGCGCGAGCGCAGTGTGCAAAAGCCATAGTAGTGAAAACTCGACGACACACGACGCCAATAAAAGGTTTTACTCTTCCGAAATGCCATTAAAAAACCTCTTAAAGTATCTAAACAACAACATTTTTTTTGAAAACATATTTACTTTTAAAAGTGCGCCTGTTAAGTACGAAATATTAGTTTTTTTAGTGTTCATCACTTGGCCAATAGGAAAGCTAGTCATCTCTTATTTTAGGCAAACTTTGCACTTAAATGCTTTTCTGCTCGTTTGTTGCAATCATTAGACAAGATATTGAATGTTAGGACGTTTGTAGTTATCAAACAGCTTTATTCTTTTATTATTTTTTGGCCAAAAGTTGCAGTTCCGCAACAAGTAGCTCACCGCCCCATGATGCTTTGAGCGCCCATGGTGGCTGAGGTGGTCACGTGGGGTCTCCATGCAAACTCCCATAGACGGCTTGCCAGCTTTCCCTCTAGGTAATAGTAAGAAACTCTATGGTTCGTGTAGTGCTCGATGTCAGTGCACGTTAAAAATTCCATGCGGTCAAAATTATTTGCAGCCTTCCACTATTGCGTCTCTCATAAGCTGAATCGCTTTGGGACGTTGAACACTATAAACCAACCAACCTGCGTGCACCTCGACTCCGAACCAGAAAAACCCCAACCGCATGTTCCACTGCTACGTGTGGTGTCTCTTCGTAAATTACAGTATATCATATAAGTTTCGTCAACATTTACTGCGCAGAGCTGAGTCTTTCAATCAGCAAAGCCTTCACGCAGCGCGAATATGTGTTCCGTTTTTCTGCTCCCGGCCAAACACTTTTTTGTTGCATTGGGGCAAATGTAAACGGCGTCTTTCAAGTTATACATTTCACGGTCTCAGTGAAGGCGCAGTAGAAAAAAAGAAAAGAGCCACTTTGGGCCGTGGGACAAAGCTCAGCCAACTTCTTCGAAATATCTACTGTAAACGTTAAACTTATTACTGCGAAATCACTATTCCAATGGGTAAACCCCGAGTAAGATCTAGGGATATTTGTATTTGCGATGTTCGTTAGTTTTTGCCAAGTGAAAAAAATAACCGCGACTGCGATTCGAACCCGCGTCCGCGCGAACAAATCAGTTTCGCTGGCCACTGCGAGATAGCACTAGGCTATCGCCACAGCAGAGCAAGCCTCGAGTTAAATTGCAACACATTCTCGCGCTGTGCATAGCACATCGTCTTCAGAACGGAATAGGCTTGGGCAGGTTGGTAATTCATTGTAACACAGTAATGATAGCGCGGGAAGAACGCAGGACATAGACGGGACAAGCGCTAACTTTCAACTCAGCGGATTTATTGCAGACCAGGAGCATATATACACAACTGATACAGCCTATAGAAAGATGAAAAGACATAACAAAATGCCGCATGCCGTCATGCCATGAAATCCAGCTCTTCCCTTCATAATGCCACAGAAGGCCTGCTGACGCATTGTTCTCCTGCCCGTGCTCTCTCACACGCTTCCTTGATTTCTCTAGTCAAGTCGTTATGGTGCCGTTATGGTGCTTGTCTTGTCTCGTCTTTTTCTTGCGTTCTTCCCGCGCTATGATTACTGTACTACTATCAAAATAAGCTTCGCGCTTTGAGCCACGTGACGGAGAGATGTGCGCTGCATGCGTTGGCGTGCACACCGTTGTGGCAGAAACACGGCACTGGAGCGGAGGCCGCCGGCCTACGTTGGATAAATTGGCCCTGACTATGAAAATGTTGAAGTCGCGCATAATTGACTTCCTCAATCGCGCTTCCAGGTACGGGGCGGCGGTGTCCACCAGCAAAAAACTGCTTTCGCACAATAATTCGTGCTTAGCAATGCTAAACCGCCAGTCATTTTTATGCAAATTTTCAAATCATGAAGTTATACCTGCATAATTCAATTACCAATAAACGATGTGAGACAGGCATATTCAGCGTCATGCCACAAATAAAGTAATGAACTCAGCGACTTAATGTCTGTGGCCACGTGTTCTTCAGTGTTGACATCTTCGACCCAGAGTTTGCGTGTACACTACCTTGTAAACGGCGTTGTGCACTCAACTATCTCTGTGCGCGGGAAGTGTGGGAAATATATTAGCTCCTTCTCCAAAACATGGCACTGCTGTATAGCTATTACTTCCCGCAGATAGTCGCAGCCCGCATTCTCAGAGCGGTTCGTGCTCCGAAACGTTCCGTGACTGGCCGGAAGCCTTGACTGGATTTCGTATTGTCGTGGCATCGGCTATGACCATTCTTCCAGTGATCACTTTTGGGAATGCAGGCGCTGTTTAGTTTCTTCTGAAGCAAAATCTTCGCTACGTGACCTCGTGCTTCGATCGCCGGGTGCCTAGTTTTGACCTTCAGCTTAGTTAGAGGTCGAACCATGAAAAAGAGAAAAAGAAATTCAACCAATATCCATGACTGGGAGTCGAACTCGCGGCTGTGCGAACAGATCTGCCCGCTCAGCGAGACCACTAGGCTAGCGTCGCTTTTTTTTCTTCCTTTCCCCTTCTTTCAGGGTATTTATTCTGCATGGCAGCCAACACGCCTCTTGTCAAACTGCACCACACTCTCGCGCTGTGCATTCGAGTGCGTCGTCTTCATCATCTTACATCTGCTCCGTCCCGCGGCACTGCCTGCTCACCGTCGTCTTCAACGTAGCACAAATCCGTGCTTTCGCTCCGATTCGAATGTAATGAACATTCTCTGTAGATTTTTTTTTTTTTACATTGACGTCGACTGTATCTTCCACAACGTAGAACACATTTCAGGTACGAAAAATATCGGCCGTGACGCGATGTCCGCCGAAATCATACTGTGACGAGACGATTTGTTCGTGATTGCAGAAACGTCAGCAAGTATTCGCTCCCATTAGCCTACTCATCCAGAGATGCAATGTGGCGACATGGTTCGAGAGATTGTGGGACGTTTTGCGAAACCCTGCGCTCAGTGTGAACATCGCTCCAATTTGCGTGTTTTTCAGCTCTTGGCGTACGGCTGCTGAGCAAGACTCCGGCCGCGGCCGCGGCGGCCGCGTTTCGATGGAGGCTGGAGACGCCCCTATGCTGTGAGTTGTAAGTGCACGTTAAGAAGGCGCAGGTAGTCAAAATCAGTCCGGAACCCTCCACTACGACTCATCTTTCCTTCTTTCAATCCTTCCATCAAGGCGCTGCAGAGAAATGAGACAGTTACCGCGCCTTTCCTTTTCTCGTAGCCAATTTTTTGTTGTTGACGTTTTGCTATAGGTGGCGTTGAGTGTGCTCGGCTCCACAGCGTCTACTCCGTTTGAAGAAGCGCTATCCTGAGTCTTTCTCGGCATTTTGGTTTGCGTGTCTTTTTGCGCTGTTTTTCTTCAAAAAGCTATGCACCACCTTGCGCATCTGCACGTTTCGTTAAATCAAGAATGGAATGGGCGGCACGAACTTTCACCCAACTGCAAAGCGCGCGATAATAGAGCGACGGAAACTGAAAAACAAAACAATACCTGGTGCGCGGGGTGATAAACGCTGTCATGCATTGTCATAAATCATTCGACTGCAAGCACATCGAACGAATTGTAAATAATTCCGCTAGGTACTTTTTTATCCCCTCATTCCCTTCCCCTGTGCAGGGTAGCCAACCAGAAATCTTTCTGGTTAACATCCCTGCCTTTCCCCCTCTCTGTATCTCTCTCTCTCTCCACTAGGTAAGACGATGCATAAGCGCCCAGGCATACAACCTGGGCGGTTATGCGTCCGTCCATCATATTACAAAAAATTGCTGAGGCTCAGCTTGGCTAAGCCTGGGGAATGCGAAGCATATTAGTGGCTAGGCTTGGTAATACATGGCTTTCCTTGGTTGAATACTTGGTCATTTTAATACAACCACTAGAAGCCTTCGTCGTGGGGGAAGACAACGGCATGGCTACAGCGGAACGCCGACTAACCCCGAGACGCGCGTTGGGTGAGCGCCTGGATTGCCACGGAAGACGCGTCTGCCTGCCCGGTGGAGCGAGCGTTTCACCTACACCGAGTGTGAACGCGCGTTCGAAATGCGCGGGAATGCGCGGGTGTGACGGCTAGGGGTCCCACGGAGACGGCGCGAGGTGGAGGCCGGCTCTCTCATCCGATGTCACGTGGTGTGACGTCACGGTGTCACGTGGTGTGACGTCAAGGTGTCACGTGGGGGTCCCACGGTGACGGCGTGAGTGATAGCTCTAGCAATATGCTTCGCATAAAACTCCGGTATTTGCGAACCGGTGAGTGCTGGCGGGAGAAGAGCACGTGAATGCATATTGACTTCAGTGAATTGCCTTGTGCCGCTCGTAGTGTGAACGCGAGCGGTAAGAGGGGGTGGATTTAGTTTCATCGCACGTACCGCCGCAAACAAATATTGCAACGATCACATGTAGATTCATTGCGGTCACGCACCTTGCTCATTTTAAACGAAATATACAGCGCGAACAGAGACGACGTACATACGTGCACTTCCTCTTCGTCCGTCGTATATGTTAGCGCTGTATATTTCTTTCAAAATGAACGTGACCCAACTAGCACAACTTGCCATCCTACTAAGGGTCTTAAGGTTGTCTCCTGAATGTTCATTTAACGAACGGGGTGTCTCCATCGTGTATAAGCTGTGCAGCCTAAATTGTCGCAGTCGCCATGGCCAAGCCGACAGCGAAAGCGTTCTAAACCTTAGCTGTTCGGTCGCACTCATCAGATTTGAGTTCTTGCAAAGTGTCACATTTACCCTGAAGGCGATTGGCGACAAAAAATACATACGTGAATCGTGAACTGGTCAATCACCAATACTGAACATTCGCGACGCCGAAGCATGCATGGTCGCCTGCTCTCAGTATATTGCTGTAGGCGTGGATGGCTTAGAACACATGCGAACGAGTTCGACACGGGGCGAACCCCTATGCAAAAAACCTAGACTTTGCAGGAATGCAGCGAGCGGATAGCTCTACCAGAGAGCACACGCTGCTCCGTCAGCAGCCCAAGATGGCGTCAGTGGTAGGCGGCAGTCAAATAAAGCGAACCTGGCGGCGCCCACCTATCGAAACCCGTAAACGTGTTTCTAAGCAGGCTGTACCACTTTGTCCTCCCCCTCCCCCTGCCCTCAGGTATGTGAATTAGAATTGATTCGATTACTGCTGGTACCACTGTCTCTCGGCACCGCATTTTTTCTTTTACGTCTCTTCAATGGCTTGAATTTCATAATGAGAAAATGAGTAGCCAGCTTCAGGGAGGGAGGGTATCTTCTCGTGACTCATGAGTGCATTCAAGGGATCCGTCATCGGTCTCCAAAGGTAAGACAATGCGCGGGGGAACTAACGCAAGGCGTGAAAATTACAAAACGCATTTGAGCGTGCCTTCTTTCGCAGTCTTCATATTGCATGAATTTAAGGCCCTTCGTTTTCGGGTTGTATTTTTTGGAAATTTCGGGAGGTAAAAATTGCGTAGTATTTTTTGTTTTTCAAATTCGGGCGCAAACTGTGTTGTTCAGCAAAAAATTTCACATTGCGTACTTTTTCGGGCCACTTTCTCAGCCCGAGAATTTACTATGGGCGCTCGTTTTCTTTCA
The DNA here is from genome assembly GCF_055824585.1 of Amblyomma mixtum. NCBI lineage: Eukaryota > Metazoa > Arthropoda > Arachnida > Ixodida > Ixodidae > Amblyomma > Amblyomma mixtum. Next base: position 162,820,775 of record NC_143014.1, on the reverse strand, counting down.
GGACATAAAATAAAGCTGAGATGTAGGCATAGTCAGGAAGCATGCCTTGCTTGGCTTCTTTTGCGTCACCTCGGGGACACATCGCATCAGTACGGAAAAATAAATGCTGTTCTGCACTGCTCTGTTTTGTACTTCTCGGTTCTGTGTCGTCATTTTTGCTGATTATTTAAAAAAATGGAAACTGTGGGTTGCACTAAACACGCTTGAGCAAGACAGGTATTTCTTTTTTTCATTAGTATTACAATTACTTTGTCGCGCGCATTGCCATCACTTTCGCGTCCGCGCGAGATCTACCTGCTTCGCGTTGTATATAGTACACCCTGAGCAGCGCCTCCTTGAGTACAGCGCCCGCAGCGGTGGCGGTCTGACTGACCGCCTGATCATCTCCTGTTCCCTTTACCAAATGGGGCAATAGCGTAGCGCCGCCTCGCGTCCACGACGCCAAACTATCCTCTGACAGACGCTATTTCCTGTTTTAGAGAGTTCTGGCATTTTCTATCCGCGGAAATATTTTCAACAATTATGAAAACTATCTATTCATAAATAACAATGCAAAATAACCAAGCTTACGGGATGGGGTAACAGGCTCTCGCCACCACACGGTACCTTAGTGAAACAAATGTACAGTCGCAGTACTGGGGTGCCGCGGTGGCTCAGTGTTTATGGTGTTCGGCTGCTGACCTGAAAGACACGGGTTCGATCCCGACGGCTGCGGCCGCATTTCGGTGGAGGAGAAATGCTAGAGGCCCGTGTGCTGTGCGATGTCAGTGCACGTTAAAGCACCCCAGGTGGTCGGAATTATCCGGGGGCTGTTGAACCGTTAAACCTCATAAAACCTAAACAATCGCAATACTTCGGGAACGGGCGCCACGCTTTGGGAACTGTACTAGGATGCACTTTCCTGAGTGTTCACTAATTGAGCGGCAAGCAGTGACAAAAATGCGCTATGTTTTGAGAGCACACTGGCCTTATGGGACAGGGTTAGAGACAGTTTTCATTTTACTGAGTGACAGGGGCGGTGTAATTAACGACAGGATTAAGTATAATCCTGCGTGCAATTAAACCCAACCAACCACAATACCGCCACCACCTGTCCTGTCCGCCTTTGTGCGCTGCGAAAACGCATTCAACATCACAGCGATTGTTTTAAACGCACAGCAAGCACCCTTGGAGAAATTTTTTCTTTTTTTCTCTCGACCTCTTTAACAGCTTTATGGCAAAGTGTAGTTAGAGCTTGATACATTGACGCCAATATGACGTCTGGCCGTTATACCCTGTTTTGGCTATCGCTTCTAAAACTACTTTCCGAACTTATCCTTTAATTAGCGGTGGCATGAATAACAACTAAGCGTTAAAAGTGCTTTAACACCTTTCGTTAACTGAAAAAACTCGGTCTGGAATAAGTAAAAGTTATCCGTTAATTTTCGTGCGGTGTCTTCAGCTTTATACACTGTAAGAGTACGTTCTCTAGAAAATGCATTTTCGGGCAGCAAACAGGCTTCACCCGATTTCACAATATTTGGTCGGGGTGCAAGGTAACGGTAAAGCCGGATTTTGCCCGACAACGAAGGGCCCTATTTGTGATTCGGTAGGTGGCAGTTAGAATCAAAATCTTCCACGAGAAGGCAGCTGTATGGATTAATGGTATCCCACGATACTCAAATTCAGATCGCATTCGTGCTTCGAGTTATCATTTCGGTCTGTCTCTGCAATCTGCGACTAGACATAGTTGGCTTGTTCCATAAAGTGACGGCCTTGCTCTTAAGACTGCTGTTTGGATTTCTGTCATCTCTCCATGTCATCATGCCCAAAGATGAATGTTAAATACTCACATTTATTCGACAGTGTTCTGACACTCATGGCGTACAGTCCGCATTCACGATATCTTCAGAGGTCCTATGCCCTCCGAGCCGGCTGCGCGTCTTCTTGACACCTCTGTAGACTATCTCAGGCTACAATCCAGAGACTCTTGACGTTTATTTTACTTGCCGTTTGCATTACTGAAGCGTATGCAGAAGCGATGCAGAAACTTGTCACTATCCTTGTGTGCGCGTTTGTGCCTGTAATAACACTTAAAGGTGCAGAAACCTTAGCGATTAGTTGGGGCTCCCCAAAAGGTATTTGCAAAACCGCAAAAAGCGTTTAATTCAAAGTGGAGCGAATAACGCATGCATATATGCGGGACCACTTGACTTCAGTTGAATTTTTGTGCTTAAAAGATATAGTGTTGTGAATATCTGCTACATTTGTGCAGCGGCCCATTATCTTTCGCGTTTATACAAAAACTGCGAATGTTGAGTGTCATATTTCGTCTTGTTCAACTAAGGAGAACGCGCAAATAAGCATAGAATCTTGGCGTGATTTCAGGAATTCAGGTGAGGGGAAACGATCTCCCCAGATGATTTTTATTTACACCTGCCGAAAATACAGTTTGCATTGCTTCTGTCTTCCATTTGACTCGGATGACGGGCGGAAGGCACTGAAGCTCTCACACACGAGACGACGCTGCAGAACCTTCACCGCGCGCCTCTTCACTCTCAACTGGAATGAAAATGATTTCACATTTACGTACTCAGAGGGAGCGATGCAAAAAACATCTACGTGTCTGTTCAGAGATGCGCTCCGAAATGCTAGTCTAGTGCATGTAAGGATATAAACCTTCACCTTTGTCCCACAAACCAAAACTAGAAGTCTGAAGTTATGTACTATCGTAGGATATTTCATATGGCTGCAAATAGACAGCGATAACAACGCCAAGAACTGTGCGTATGATTCACTGTTCTCTAACCTGAGGCGGTAATGCGCGGTGGAAACCATGCGTTTAAGCAAGCACTGTTCACTCCTCCTCCGATAAAGCTAAAGAGACTAAAAGCGCAGCAAATTATACTCATAGGTTTAAGTTTGATTTACACCTTTTTTCCAGCTCCTCTGCCAAACTGGTGTATTTATGCTCATGTATTTCTGACAGGAGGTCCCCTAGACAGTTTTACTTTGGGACCTCCTACTGTATTAGCTTTTTATGAACTTTTGATTAATTTGTATTTCGTTTTAATAAACCTATACCTAAACCATGCAGCCCTAATAGTACAGCTGATGGAGTGGTTTGTTGATAAATTGTCATATTTTACAATTTTCCTCAGTAGCCCTAGGTTATGTGTATGCAGCTAGCAGCTACGTCCTCTTCCAGGAGAACTGCACCTTCCTGTCTCATAACAGTTTTTTTTTTTTCAGAACTCAGCTGCTAATTAAAGGTGAATATACCGGTGGTATCGTACCTAGATGTAAAGCCGCTTATTTGTGGTATCCACCCTTGACAAGCAGCACCTTGCCGCCGTAGCCTCCACCGAGTCCGGCACCACCCAGGCCACCCCCTCCGAGCAGGACGCCTCCTCCGAGACCTCCAGCACCGAGGCCGCCGAGGCCGCCGAGGCCATAGCCTCCTCCGACGCCTCCAAGGCCGGAGTGGGCTACAATGGCGCCTCCGCCGTGCACCTTGGACACGTGGTGCACCGTGTTGACGAGGAACGAGGGTCCGGCCACGGCCTTGCTAAAGCCGGGGCCTCCGCCGCCCAGGAGCACGACGCTGCTGCCGACGCCCACTCCGGCACCGCCGCCCAGGCCCGCTCCCCCGAGGCCCAGGCCGCCGAGGCCGAGACCGCCGCCGAGGCCGAGACCGCCGCCGAGACCGCCGCCGAGTCCTCCGTACCCACCACCCAGGACGCCACACACAGCACTGCCCACCAGGGCGCTCAGGACAACGGTGAATACCTGCGACCGTGCGCGCCGCATCACTCACTGATCAGCCGCCGAGCATTATTCAAGTCAGTACGTCTCCCTTCATCGTCTTTCACATCTCTTCCCCAGCGCCTCCGTTCTCCCTCACACCCCATCATCGCCTGCCCCATCGCCCACCTTCCCAGGGGGAAAAAGGAAGAGATCTGTCACTTTAGGGAGAGCCTTGAGGGAGCCATTGTCGCCATTTGTCTAAGGTGTAGCTAGCTGTGCGTAACCAGGTAAGGAGTGAGCTTCTGATGTATTTGCTTCCCATAATGGTATGTGTCCCAAGTTAGGCTTAGTAATTAGAAGAGAAAAAGAGGTGTGCATCCAAAAAGTTGCGCAGGCTAAATTCCAACAGTTCGGTATAAAAAAGCAGCAGGACTTGTCCCCGCTTTGATTTTTCTACTAGAACCCTGTTCACGGAATGGGCCAAGGATCACGATCATTTAAATAAGCCTATCCACAAAGTCTACCAATGACTGGGCACAAAAGCTCAACGTTTTGTTGACTACTTGAGCAATGAGTATGACCGATTACGTGATTGCAAGGCATTCATTTTCTGAGGAGAAGTTACTCGCTTTTCGTCACGTATAGCAGCGCATTTTAACAAGCTCGAAGCATAACGAAAGCCCATTTCCCAGAAATGCTACTGGCGGGTCATATGAAAGGAATTTTTGCAATATTTTCTTTGAGGCTAGTTGGCTCACGGTTCTGTACTTCTTTGTGGTGTCCCGTGCGTTGCGCTGAAAAACAATCCGTCATATGAAAATATTACGTTCCTCTATTTTATCCGCATGCGTGTAGATTTATAGTCGCCAATCACATTTTATATGGCCTCTAGGAAATGCCGGAGGAATGAGACGGAGGCTTTTATGGTACTCATTTGATGTTTAGTTCCAAAGGCTTGCAAAATTTAACTTGAGGAGCGGCCTCTTTCTCGGCCTTCAACGCAAAGGATACCGTCATCTCTTTGGACCCTTACATGATCACGGGTAAGTCGCTGTACCCAAGGCGCACGCATTCACCAATACAGACATTCAAACGCGCCAGGAAGCCGAAGAGAGGCAGTGCGTGAGGCGCGCCCACTTCCGCTCTCCAGTCTCCTGTGGACGCTGCACATTCAGACGTCGGAAATCCTGTTCGCAGGGGAGGCGCGGCGATTAAGTCAAAAGTATCGGCCAGATGACAGCGTAATATCCCAGAGCTACGGGGAACGGGAGCCGTACGTTCGCATGAGAAGCCTTACCAGGGCGTTCATGGCTGCTGGTTGGTTGTTGCTGGCACAAGCAAGCCTAGGAAGGTCTGTGTCTTCCAGGTGCCAGCGAACAGTCTTATATACTTGTACCCCTGCGTCTTCTGGCTACGTCAGCGCTCGAGGTGTGAGGCCGGCGCAGCTCCAGCGCTATCGCGCCACTTCCGACCATCCCGTCTTCCTGCACACACGCACACACGACGCGCGAGGAGCAGAAAGCCACCCGCTGAGACCCTCCAGAGCTTCCTCACGCTACGACGGTGCACGCTCACGCACGCGACACACGAACTCTGCTTATCGAAACCTAATATTCTAGTCCCTCTAGGCCCTCGAGAAAGTGTAACAGCGAAAAGGCGGCGGCCACCGCAAAGCCGCCGTCACAATATCGAAAAGCTCCGGGTGCTGTGTCCTGCATCGGAAGCGCGCGCGCTCGCCTTCGTTTTCGCGCTTTCGCCGCCAACTGGGTGTTATTTCTCTCGGAGGGTTTTTTTTTTTTTTCCTCCAGTCACGTGCTCTCACGCAGCAGCGTCTTGGGTCGCAAACATGGTCCGCTATCGCGGGCGCGCATCTCTCCCCTCTCGCGGCGTCTGCCCTGGCCCGGCCAATTGAAAACCGAGCCCGCGGCGGCGGCGCCCACTGCCACGCGCGCCACATGCTGGAACGAGAATGATGAGTCCACGCTCGCGATTGTGGTTGATGTGTATTCTCATCGTGGCTTCGTGGATACGGCTCGAGGAAGAATTCCGCCTGTGCGAGCCGCCCGGTTCCGGCGGCCCACATCGCTCAGCTGAGCGGCTGCGCCGTGCGAACAGCCGCGGATCCGCGAACAGGGCTCGGCGGGCACCGCTGCTTAATTCGCACCGACGGCGCGCAGCTGGCGCCGATGTTCATGTCGCGCATTGCTATCGGCCACCCTCGCCCGAGCCGCTGATGAGATTCGGGAGGAAAACAAAAAATGCTACCTCCCCCCTCTCCCCTCGCCTCCCTCATCTCTCTGAAGAAGGAGGAACGTATCAAGCTGCAGAAATACAGAAACGGTTCCTTCCTTAAATGCTTTTTTTTTTACAGACGACACGCGCAGGAGCGTAAGCCTGCACTTTCATTGATTTGACACTATAGTTCTAGGATGTGTTCAGCACGCAGTGGAAAAAAGCGAAAGAAGAGTGGCGGGCAGTCTTCAGCCGGATAATTCCACGGACTGGCCCATCGAAGACGCTTTGTGAGTCCTGTGGAAGCATTTCTTGAGGAAAATGTTTATGAAGCGCCAAAGCACGATGACAACTTGAAAGCAGCAGAGAAAAAAATTGGAGCTGACAGGAGCCGGTTGCGCATAATCGAAGATAAAGATATCAATGTCAACAGCAAAGTTTGTTAATAATTTTGGTGGCGCAGAAGTTTGATTCTGGATACTGTAATACCAGAGCGCCTTTCCTAGAAACAGTAGCACCGCATAATTGAAGAACCCTATAGCGGCTGAAGACGAAGTAATTACAAATAATTAAGAAGGGAAAGGTAAGAGGTGAGCTGCTTGCGAGTATGGATGGTCTAATAGATGACGAGCTGCCAGATTTTCTTTATTGGGCAACAACTCCCGCGCTCAAAGTACATCGAAATTCCTTTTTGCGAGAGGCCCAAGGACATCAATTTAAATGCAGCAAAATAAAGATCAGCGCAAGAGTACAAGGAAAGTGAACACACAAGCAAACGCTGAAAGGCGAGCTCTGCAAGTTGCGTCGAAAGTAAAGCTGACAAAGTAGAGTACTGAAAAACACAGAAACGAAAAGAGGCCGATCAACTAGAAATGCTAAGACAGGTTAGTTTATTTTTTAATTTGAACGGGGTCTGAGTGCATGGTGGTTCAACTAGCTCACCTTAGAACTCTGAAACTTCGCCTGTCAAAACCCAGCTATTACGTGCTGTATAAATTTCTGGTGTGTAAAGTCTTCCTCTCATAACTTTCAAAAAACTTGTCCATAAACTTTCAACTTCCGCTACTGCACACCGCCTCGTGACATTGTTTGGTTTGTTTTTCACCCTTCCTTCACCCCCAAAGATTGCATAACGAGAGAAAAATTTTCCATGTCTGGATTCAGAGATGGAGAGTCCTACAAAGGGTTGCCCTTCCAAAACGGCAGTGCACAATGAAAGAGTATGTGCCGTTTGCTTACCTTGCAGTAATATACCTGGGGAACATGCTCGTCACCGTGTGTACAGACAACCATTTGCTATGATTTGCAACGTCTTTATGTAAGAAAAAACCTCCTTTCTCTCGGTTCTTTAGAAAGCTCAGGCCAGTTGTGAGATACTAACCCGTTTAAGCATACACTGCATTGTTCCACATTCCTGTAATTTTGGTGTGCGCATGAAAAAGCATTGCATCTCCCACAGGTTCGTATAGTTTTTATCTGCTACACGGGCGATAGCCAGCACAATGCTTACGTCTAGGACAATTTTTCGAGAGTTGCCAATGGGCACTTTAAGCTCGGAAAGGGGTGTACCGTGAGGTATGCCTTAAGGAAATGTTCTCTGTCCAAAACTTCTTATCGAGTAAATGGATGGTCTTCCCACAGCATGGAATCGCAGGTCAGTCCGCGTGTATCAGCGAGCTTACCTTAGAACTCTGAAACTTCGGCTGTCAAAACCCAGCTCTTACTTGCTGTATATTTCTTGCGTAATTGTTCCTGTCCTCCACGACATTTGCATTTGGTGTACTGGCTACCAATCTAACGACTGGCGTTGATAGCTCGGTAGACCCCTATTATGGTGCAAGATTGTCTTCGAAGCTGCCACCGAGGCGGCCTTACAAAAACTTAGGTTTTTTTTTTTACCCGGTTCACCTGTGGTAATCCTGACAGATTCCAAATCTACATTTCAAAAGTCAAGACACGGCTTCCCCTCTGAAAGGTAGTGCCTTAGTCCACTGCACTTGCTGCAGCAACTGCACAGCAGGAAATTTTCTAATTTTCAGTACGTTTTCTGTGGGTACCTTCGGATGTAAGCGTCCTGGGAAACAAGGTGGGTCACAGCGTCGCCAATAAAGCGCTGTCTGCTGAACCATCAAGAAAACTCTGTCGAGATACTAAGTGCATTATTTTTCTAAGATACAACGATAATCCATTTCAGGTTCCTACGGTGTCCGCCCAAGAAACCCTGTGTTAAAGAGGGCTGAAGGCACTCTACTGCACCGCATTCGCACGGGTCCTGGTCGTACTCAAGCCTAGATGTATACGACAGGTCTGGCATCACCTACGCTGCGTCCTTCAAGTGGCGTTTGCGATTATTTATGCCATTTTCTTATGCGCTACACAGATAACAACACCAAGAAGCGAGTCCCGCGCTTCTCTAAAGAAGGCAAGGGTGCCCCACATTTCTATGCAAGACCCCCGTTTACCTACGTGAGGACCGGCCATTTAGGAGAGAGGTTTCCCGTCTTGTCCTAAAATTTCTTCAGGGCCCTGAACTGGACTAACTTCAAATGGTGACAGTGGCAGGAAACACTTGCGGTTGCTTGTACGCGTGGTGACAGAGGTTTGATAGGTGACAGAACTGTGCCCCATGCTCTCGTCTTTATTTATTATACAAGAGTCACTACGATGGAGCAACTGCTGGCAGATTAACGCAACGTTAATCCCGCCTGTAGCTCACAACAACCTCAGCCAATGAAACATGGGTGATGGCTGCTCTGCGCTCTCGGCGCCCTCAGTCCTTGGCCGCTTTGGTTGCTTTTCGACGAGCGTCGAATTTAGCTGGTGGGCAGCTGCTGGAACCTAGCTGCTTGATCGGCGCGGAGCAGGGACGTCTCCACTGCGAAAGCGTACTATGGGCTGCGACACCATGGACCCAAGCACAAGTAGCTCGGATCTAGAAAGCACCCGTAGTAACACTGCTGCCCGCTAGAAGAGAGCGTTATCAACGCAGAATTGCCGGGGTAAACTCGCATTTATGGTACCCAGACCTCAAGTGAGAACTCGGACACTCTGGCAGGAGGGCACGCTTAGTGTTGCGAGAAGGAATAGCAGGTTCTGATTAAATAAAGGCCACCGTAAATTACACGCTACGCTCTCTCTCCCACTGCACTTTTCTCTCTCCACTCTTTCACTTTCCTCATCGCTTCCCTCACGACGAAGCTTAGGTGTCTATTCAAATACTCCACAGTGTCGTCCCTTTCCTCACAGCCTCCTCCTCCTTGAGCGACATGGAGCCGTTCTTTCGGCTCGTCTAACTCAGCACACGGTTCGCAATCTGAGTTCACGGTACTGTACAGCACACAGGCTTGCAGGCAACGTAGTGCCTAGTTTTCTTCGTGAGTAGCCCAGACTGTAGTCGGACGAAACTCAAGAGTGAAGCGGCAGATGCCCCTCAAAGAAGGCGCTCCAGCCAATGGCGTCTATCGATTGTCATGACGTCGAAGTTAATCCCCTTTCACGGAGGCGCTCGCCATTCACCTGCGATGTCACGCTAAGGGATTAACCGCGATGTCATGACAAGCAATCGACGCCGTTGACTGGAGCGCCTCCTTTGAGGGGCGTTTGCAGCTTCTTTCTTGAGTTGTATCCGATTATAGACACTAAACGTTTACAGACTACAGTATTCAAGCTAACGACGTTTAGTGTTGCGTACAGGACGTCCGAGCGGCAAGCGAAGATATAACGTCTCACCGTAGCAGCACCATCACTTTTCAATATTTGCCGGCTTATCTGGGTTTCTGGCTGCAAACATATCCAATATTTTTGCTGCTGATTCAATGATCTTTTACGCGTATGTCAAACATTCTCATAGAAAGAAATTTTGAAAATTGAAAAATTGTAAGATAGTGTGGGGAAATATTGAAGGAAATGGTCCATTATTCTGATATGTAGCAAAATCTTTCTTTTAAAGCGTTTCCATCGATCGCATCGAACAGTTAAGACTCTCATAGAAAACCAATGGGGAAAGCTGTGACAATAACAAATGCGGTTTACGGGGGTTTAACGTCCTAAAACGACTCAATCTATGAGGGACGCCGTAGTGAAGGTCTCCGGAAATTTCGACCACCTGGGGTTTTTCAGCGTGCACTGACATCGCACAGTACACGGGCCTCTAGAATTTCACCTCCATCGAAATTCGACCGCCGCGGCCGTAGACGCACCCGCGTCTTTCGGGTCAGCAGCAGAGCGCCATTACCACTGGGCCACCGCGGCGGGTTATAACAAATACGTTGCCGAGGTGATCTGCGGATATATTTATTCTTATAGTAAAATCTTCCATTATATGAAAAACATTGCGTTCCTAAACGGTTTTCCCTTCAATAATGCTTTTGTCCAGAATTGTTTGGTACGATACGCTTCGGGGTAGCTTTAGAAAGCTTTTCATGAAAAGCAGGGCTCAGCCAGTGAAAAAGTACTACACCTATAAGCTACTTGTACTCTGTCCGAACACGCCAGCGCGCTGTGCGACGTCAGTGAACGTTAAATAACCACAGGTGGTCGAAATTAATCCAGGACGCTCCACTACCGCATCCCTCATTGCCAATATGCAGACTCTGGACGTTAAACCCCACATACAATGCCATACTTACTGTTTTGAATGCAAGCTCATGTCTATTTTGGAGGGTGAGCATCTTCAGGCAAAATTAATTCTTCAACAGGTGATCACGAACGTTCACGCCGCGTGTAAAGGAATGTTAAACGGAAGCGTTATACCATAGCAGGACTATTTGTATCTGTTCACATCCCCAGCCTAAAAACAAGTGCACATGATGATTATATTTGAGCATGTGCACTCGGCATATGAGTCTTATGTGTTTGCAAGAGGTCAACTCCTGCATGTTTACCGTGAGACAGGCACCTAAAGGAGTGTGCTGTAGAGGTCTGTGATGTGAACGCAGGGGACGCTTTATCCATCCACAAAGCATCATAATCTGCCTTAACATACAAAACTTTCATGGTAGAGCAAACGAATATGCGCTCAAATAGAGAACTGCTGGCACAGCTACCGAACTTACAACTGAAAAAAAAAAACTGATTTTTTACATTCTGTCCAGCCATGAGTGAGCTCGCTGCCAGTCTCGCCTAGGCACATATTATCGAAAGCGCCAAATTCTTCACAGCTTTGTCCCCTTTTTTTTTAGTCGATTCTTCTGATCAGCCCTCTCCCCTTTATAGTATTGTTAGACCATTGCCTCTTAAATTTTATCGCTCTTAGAACCTCCTCCACATTGTCTTGTTACCTCTTCCTAGGTCGTCCTCTGTGTCTCTTACCACAAACTTCAAGCTTCAACATCTTGTTTCCAATGTGTTCGTCGTCCCTCGTCATTACTTTATCAAACTATCGCGGCCTTGCTTACTGATTTTTTCTTTCAGCATCCGCGGTAGCGACCGCCCTTCGTGTGTGGTCGTTTGAGACTATCCTTTCTTGTCACTCCACACACACATCACCGAAACCTCATTTCTGCTGCTTCCATCGTTTGCGCGCTGGCCACCTTTACGGCTATCGCTTCGGTTTCATGCAGCACTGCTAGCCTCACCACTGCTCTGTCGATTTGGCCATTCAACTTTTGCTTTTGCTTTTTCTAATCTATATTAATGATTTACCTGCCTGTGTAACATCTAGAGTGCGCCTTTTCGCTGATGACTGCGTAATTTACCGTAACATTACTACAGACAGTGACCGCCAATCCCTACAATCTGACCTGAACGCAGTAAGCTCTTGGTGCTCATCATGGTTAATGACATTAAACGTTTCTAAAACTAAACTAATATCTTTCACTCGCCGTACAGCTCGTATTCCAACCACTTATATTCTAAATGGCAATACTGTGGAACTAACATCAACATACAAGTACCTTGGGGTGCACCTTCAGTTTGAGCTAACATGGCATCACCATATCGACTTCACCCTAGCATCTGCTAACCGCTTACTTGGTTCTCTTAAACGTAAGCTCAGATACGCCCCTATACACGTTAAAAAACTTGCTTATATAACTCTAATACGCCCTAAAATCAAATATGCTGCGGCCATTTGGGACCCTATTCAAGCCTACGTTATCACTAACATTGAATCCTTGGAAAACCGTGCTGTTCGTTACATATTTTCAGACTACTCACCCTTCACAAGCGTTTCAGCATTAAAAAAACGTGCCGAACTGGAAGATTTGTCATATCGCCGTAAACTTGCTCGCTTAACCCTTTTCCATAAGCTTTATCACCACCCATCCCTTCGCAGTGATTTGTTTCAGTCACCTGATGCTCTCTTTCCACGCCGTGATCATTCTTCCAAAGTTAAACGCGTAAACTGTAATTCATCGTCTTATGCCAATTCATTCATTCCCCTTACTATCACTGAATGGAATAGTTTGCCATCAGTCATCGCCACAGAAATTGACAATAAACAATTCCAAGACCTTCTTCGCTGTGACGGAAATGTGTAAAAGTTTGCTGTTTTTGTTAGTGTTCATTTTTTCTTTGTGTGATGCCTTATGTTTTAATTAACGTTTTTTGTTACACTTCGTTGTTAAAATATATCGCGATTACTTATGATTGTACCCCCCCCCCCCCCTATGTAATACCTTCTTCTGGAGGGCCTTTAGGGGTAAATAGAATAAATAAATAAATAAATAAACTTGACAGGGACCTTCTTACCACAGGTACACCTGAAACAGCCTTCCATTTTTCATCCTCCTTGGATTCTACGGGGGACTCCCCTTGCCGTTGCTCCCTCTTCATTAAGTGTTGTGCCAAGGCACTTGAAATGTATTGTTCTCTTGGCTGCAGTCATATTTTGCCTTAGTGATCCAAACGAAACATCTACAGCTCATACGCTTCTTAAGGTTGACACCAACTTCGACAGCATTATTCCTTGGCAGCTGGTTACGGTGCACTACTACGACGACACAGTTTAGCCCGGGTAAAGTTCCACATGCAACTTCTGAGCAAAAAAGGGGTCACGAAGCAGCAGAGGGCACGGCAGGCATTTCACAACCGCAATGGTCAGTTGTTATACAATAGCAGAAAGATGGAGAACCTTTATTTGACATCATGGTACATTATGTCAGGACCAACAGCTGAAAAAATGGGGCTTGACAAGGCCCATGTTCCCTATGAATGCAGACTGCATGCGAGTATGTTTTTGCAGGCTAGTTGGTGCCTAAGCATTCTGGGTTTTTTTTGCGCAAAAGACACGACACAAAAGAAACGAGGTAGACAGGAAAAGCGCTTACTAACAACTCAGGTGTTTATTGACGGAACATTTGCTTAAATACAGCAGCTGCTCTTATCAAACACGAAGAGGGAAAGAAGAGACTTCGCATACATATATATCAGATCAGCACAGATCCCATCATCGCACGAGTGAATGCATGTTTTGAGCTCTAATTTTGCGCTAGATAACTGATTTCTTTTTTTGAGAGCAAAATTGAAGGATTGCTGACGCACGAGTTACCCGATTTTCCTATCTCATTAGCCTCAATTATCTCTCTTCCAAGTTGTGTCTTGCACCGGCGCAGTACTGACGTTTTTTCGAGCGCGGGAATGCAGTTGCGGCAATTCCGAATATGGTCAATCATTTTGCTACCTGACTTGTTCTTGACATCTCTTGCGTGCTCCCTCAGCCTTTCATTAAGGCACCTGCCAGTTTGGCCAATGTACTGCTTACCACAGGCAAGTGGTATCGAGTACACAACGCTCTTTTTACAGGCCACGAATCGCTGCTGGTGCCGCTTCGAACAAGCGACGGCTGCATCCTCCGCATTCACTCTCTTGCATATCCTGGAGAGTTTTTCAGGAGCGTTAAAAACCACTCTAACACCAGCCCTAGCACCGATCTTCTTAATATTATGCGAGATTCCGTGAATGTACGGAATAACCGCCACTTTCTTCCGGTCAATTTGATCGGGTATGCTGGCTGGTTTCTTCAGCAGGTTCTCGGCAGTTGATGCCAGCAAGGCCGGCTGGCAGCCTGCGCTCGAAAGGCGCTGCAACTGGTTGTCAAAGCTGCGTCCTACCAAATGCAAGCAGTACTTGCTCAGAGCGTTGGAAAGGCACGATTTCACAATGCCTCGTTTTACGGCTTTGGAATGTGCCGAGCTGAAGGGAAGCAGGGGCTTGTTGCCTCTGGGCTCAAAGGCCTCTGGGCTCAAAGGTATGTTGGGCCTCTGAGCCCAGAGGCAACAAGCCCCTGCTTCCCTTCAGCTCGGCACACTCCAAAGCCGTAAAACGAGGCATTGTGAAATCGTGCCTTTCCAACGCTCTGAGCAAGTCCTGCCTGCATTTGGTAGGACGCAGCTTTGACAACCAGTTGCAGCGCCTTTCGAGCGCAGGCTGCCAGCCGGCCTTGCTGGCATCAACTGCCGAGAACCTGCTGAAGAAACCAGCCAGCATACCCGATCAAATTGACCGGAAGAAAGTGGCGGTTATTCCGTACATTCACGGAATCTCGCATAATATTAAGAAGATCGGTGCTAGGGCTGGTGTTAGAGTGGTTTTTAACGCTCCTGAAAAACTCTCCAGGGCAGTCAAATTGCAGGTTGGTCGCCTGAGGTTGCTTGGGAAGAGCAACCTGCGCCTCACAAGCCCCACCGGTGGCTGCGTTTGAAACAGCCACCTGCCGGCGCAGTGGCGCATCGCTTAACCGCTGCCCCTCTGCGCCAGTAGTGGTACGAGGACTCCCAGCGATCTGTGAATGTAAAGAGAATGATCAATTCCGCATACATGGCCATGTAGACACAACCTATAGGCGACAGAGAAGGAGTGCATGCGAGGGAGGGATCTCAAAAGCTATCGCACTGTACTAGCAAGGGTAGGTTAATCGTTGTGTGGTGGTGAAAGAAAGAACAGTATCTATGCCTGCGAAGTTACGTATACGCAAAACGTACCTCAGGCCGTTGAGAGAGCCGTTGAACCTCGTCATACCCTTAAGGCGGGGCTCAAATTTCCTTTAAGTTTTTTCTTGTTTGAAATGATGCGCTGAATATTAGAATACCTGGTTCACCATATGGTATTCACGAAGTTACGGCCACTTAATTATTTATAATGGAATTTCATCATGATGCTGTTTCACCTTCAGTTCCATCAGCCGAACGATGGTGCAATGCGTTGGGAGTGTTTTTACAAGGAAACAGAATGGCGCCTCGTTCATACGAATTAAAGCACCACATAGACACCAAATTTTAGTTACCTGTTTTCTTCTTTCATAAGATACGTCCGACGTTTTGATAGATGGTCGCCCCTACAGATCGATGAATAATTTATAATTCAATCTGTGATGCTGTTTCGGTTACTCAATCGAACGATGTCTGTGACGCGTAAGGAGTGTTTAGGGCACGAAAAACTACAACACAATCGCGTATCCGTAGCTTTAATGCACTGCAACCCTTAGGCCAGCCTGCTTCATGAGCTCGACTGACAACATATCAGCGGTTATATTGCAGTTTTTGTTTTTGTGCCTCCAGTCACCTAAACACACCCAAGGCGTCACACCAATCACTCCGTTGATGAAACCGAAACCGCAGCAGCATTAATAAGAAATTTGTTTGTGAATTATTTAGTGGTCGCAGGTAAAATACCACGTGGTCAGCCATGCATTCCAATGTTTCATTCATTATTTGAAAGAAGAAAACTTGCGGGTAAAATCAGGCGTCTATGGTCCTTTCATTCTATTCCAAAGAATGTCGCTACGTTTTACCACTATTATGTTGAAAATATCGTGAAGGTAATTCCCTCTTGTTTGCAAAAGCTGCAGTCACTTTGTTTCTGAGCGCCTTAAACGTCCATAAGTCATACAGTTCTCGTGATTGCAAGAAATGCCTGCAAAGTGCATCTTTCCGCATATCTATTTTAAAATGCCCTTAGTAATCTAGGGGTTCCTCAGTTTCGTGGTATGAGCCACTGTGTTTTCAAAGAAATTATTATTAATGTTAAAAACGCTGTAAATGCATCATGAGGATCTGGCTTTTTGTAAACTGCTTCCCAATTAGTTTTCAGCAGTTCCTTTTGAAATTGTTCAAACGCTAACGTGTTTTGAATTTGAATTACTACGGACTGCCGGTATTTGAAAGGTTTAGTTTCAATACTTGCTCAGATAAAAGGATAATTTTTAAGTGTTTGCTTATTTGGGTACCAATAACTCCTGGCATGGTATCATCAGGGCAAATATTAGCAATAAAAAAATCAAGCTAGCAATATACAAGAGCCATTATGTATCCGAATGGGTGCAATAATTATATTAGCACAGGCATTTAACTTCAACAGCGTTACGCACATACACTAGGCTACTAATTCATGCTACGTGTTAAATGTTTATATCGTTACCCAGTACTATATTGCACCTGTTTTCATTTTCCCAGCTTAAAAACTCATCTAGGAATTTCAAAAATGTCCTTGTACAGCCGGTTGGCGGACTATATACGAAACGATGGACAAGTTACTATTAGAGATGACAGTTAAGATTTCGAAATGACTGTTAGTTCGAGTGTAGGGTTGGCAGACCTCACCGTCAAACAATTCTTTCACCAGTAGCACACCACAACTTTTCTTTTCCGAGCGGTTCAGATAATAAGTACGATAACGGAAAATATTAAGTATATCGCATTTGTCCTGGCAGCAGATTTTAGTAAGAGTGATGACGCATTGTGAAACACTAAAACAAGAAATTAATGTGTGCAATTCATCATGCTTGCTTCTGGCAGTCTGGGTGTGCAGGTGAAAAATATAACATGTGTTTTTCCTTAAAAGAATGAGAACCGGTTCCTGCGGATGGTGCTGGCGCCGTGTTACACATATCCATGTCTTATGATAAGTGCTGCAGCTAGAATCAGGGAATTTAGATTGTTCAGTTTTATCTAAATTCTCAGGAGAAGTCATGCGGCTTTCCTATGATGCACACTTAAATTATTATCATTCCCCCAATACGAAGTAAATAATGCGTAATTATGTAGTTTCGGTTTCAACAGCCGAACGGTGGCTGTGACGCAAAACACGGGTTGAGGTCACGCGAGGCTTAGCAAAACTGCAGTATGGTCGTTGTTTCCTTCGTTTCCATTCACCCTGAACTCTTGCGCAAGCCTGCCCAACAGCTGGAATGAAAAAAAAAAGAACAAGCAGAGATTATATCGCAGTTTTTGTGTGCCTCGTGGGACCTGAATTCGTCTTTTACGGCACAGCCACCGTTCGGCTGTTGAAACTGAAAACGAAAGGAAACACAAAATAATTCAATTATAAATTATTCATCTGACATAGGCGAATGCGCGTCATTATTCATGTATTATAATGTATTGCGCACCATTCCAAAGAAAAGAAACACAAAAAAAATTTGGCACCTCAAGGCATTTAACTCCCTACAACACAATGCAGCCTACAAAAATGTTTACAGTTCAAGGATAACATGACATTTATGACTTTCAAGCTACTCTTTTTAAATACGAACTGTTGGCTCGAGTATGAAGCAGCATAACAATGAATTCGAGAAGCAAACCTCTTCTCTCGCCTTGAAATAAAAGAGACGAAAAATCAAAGTAGGAGTCACGAATTGTAACTCAGTACGACAAAAAAATGTACTGGGTTGTTATAACATAACGATTAATTCCCACTCCACTCCGTTTAGCCGTTCGTCATTGGGTGCGGAGCCGCCACGCCCCTGTTATCTCGAGGATCAGTCAGTCAGCACGACAGATATGATGAGAACCGAATAGAATCGAACGAAATGTGTTGATATATTTTACCGGCCCTGTTTACAGTCTTTATGCTATTATTCTTCCCGGCAGCGGCGGTTGAACTTCTATGAAGGCGAAATTCTAGAGGCCCGCGTGTGCTGTGCGATGTCAGTGCACGTTAAAGAACCCCAGTTGGTAGAAATTTCCGGAACCTTTCACTACGGCGTCCCTCATAGCCTAAGTCGCTTTTGGACGTCAAACTCTCATAAACCATAAACCAAAATCTTTTCTTTTGATATCTCGCTTATACGGCTGCTTTTATTTTCTCCTATTTGTGTTGACAACATAAGGTTTCTGTGAATTATTTTCCGCGTTATATTGCCCTCTTGTACTCAAAGCTAGAGACTCAGAGCAATACAGAATATGAGAGTGATTTGCCCAGATCCCACTGCGAGCCAAAGCGGCATACAGTGTGCATTGCCTTAATTTTCCACGTGACACACATCGAGTGGACAATGCGTCGCTTCGTGCACGTCGCAGCCGCGCCCACCATCTGGGTCATTGGATGAGATACGGATCGAACCTTCGGGCGCATCCAGGCCAGCGTTGTGCAAGGCGCACATTTAAACGGCGAAACACATAAAGATACATTGCAAATGCACCTAGCCGCAGTGAGGTAACTTCACGATCACGTTCCATTAGCTCCGACAAAAATCTTGCTCGATGGGACGCGTGGGAAGGAACTGATCAGCGTAGAGTTTTGTGTCGCCTAAACCGCTGGTCACAAACTGGCTTCCGGAGCACGCTTCAGACGCTCGTAACTAAACATCAAATCTTGATGAAGCGAAGGCAGATTTTAGTGTAAAGTTGACTCATTAGCATGCCAAAAGACAAAGCATCACTATGCGGACGAAGGTGAAAAATTAGGTCACGTATGCCCGCAGGCTAGGCTTACAACCACGTACACTCAAAGTGCACAAAGCATCGTCGACTCATGTGATATTTAAGAAAATGTGCGTGTCCTATTGGTTCGTTGCTCTTTATTCACTCTCTATAGGCTACTCATTCCTTGCGCTTCCCGCACAATTTCAAATACAGTCTCTTGTTATAGTTCTCGCGAGCTGAGACTTGTTCCAATCCCCGGCTCGAGAATATCCGAGCGCTCGAAAACTTCCCCCGCCGAAACAGCCGCTTCATTCACGCCTGAGCGTCTCCATTTTCCTGCCGTGCACGCCCGCCCGCCGCTTTCTTTCACGTGTGCCGGGCCGAGTTTATAGACAAAGGAACGTGCTCGAGATGCCGCCGAGTCTTTTCTCGGGGAAGTTCGCGCACGGGCGGCGGCGCGGCCGTTCCGCGAGCCGTCGGAAATCGGCGGCCCTCCGCGATATGCTCCGCGGCACAGCGGCGCATACAGATCGCGCTCCCGCTGGACACCGCCCGGAGGAACGGCACCGGGGGAAGTGGCGGCTTTAATCTTCGCGACTTTTGCCGACACAGCCGCATACAAGATGCGAGACGTGCCTGAAATTCGCACCTCCCAGGCGCTTTCGCAAGGCGCCCTGTCTCGTCCGCGGGGGCTCACAGAGCGGCAAATCAGTACACGCGCCGTGAGAATGCAGATACGTTTGGTGGCGGATAAGAGAGCGCAGCTGTTGTGCATGAACAGACTATCTGTGTGTTTTTCTAGCACGTCATATGTGTATCGGCATGTAACAATCTAAAAGGAGCTGCGTGGTCTGCCTGCCAAAAGAGCGCAAGTGTCAGTGCGATTTTCCTCTGGGCACGCCTGTAACGAGTCTTTCGCTCCACTATTGCAGAGACATAACGGGACCGTATCCGGTGTACGTGCATACTTCACGAGCAGTTCCCATAGCATAAGTGACGCTTACTTCGTTGTGGCCGGTTCTGGTTGATCTGGCTCTCGCAGCCGAATTAGCCATCACTGACTCCAACTGCGTTTGTGCCTCATCCGTCGAAAATGTCGGTATAGCTGTCGTTCGGAATGATGTATGCAAATGTCCGCACCGTCACAGCAAAGCGAATACCTGCTACTTCAGCTAGCAGTCCGAACATGGCAGTTGATATCAAATCAAGTTTATTTCATATTTACAGTACATGGTTTAGGGTGTATATACATCAGGAGGCCCAAAAGTCGAGACTGCAAATAGGGCCTCCTGATAGGGCAAATAGACCGGGAACTGCACAGAACCTGACGCAAACATACACAGAAGTTGCAACAGAAGCTGCGACAGATGTGAAATCTAACGCTATCGCATTCCACTCTTGAGATGACCTAAGCATCCTCATAGTTTTTTTTTTTTTTTTTCTGTCTTTGTGACCTCGTATGCGTACTGATGTCTGTGTAGTCATCCCCCTTGTAGCCAAATCTTTAGCTGGCGTGCGTGACGGCAGCGTTTTCCGGGCTCCTGACTCTTCTGACGGAGCAACCTTGGTTTGGTTTGGTTTGGTTTGGTTTGGTTTGGTTTGGTTTGGTTTGGTTTGGTTTGGTTTGGTTTGGTTTGGTTTGGTTTGGTTTGGTTTGGTTTGGTTTGGTTTGGTTTGGTTTGGTTTGGTTTGGTTTGGTTTGGTTTGGTTTGGTTTGGTTTATTGGGGTTTAACGTCCCAAAGAAACTCAGGCTATGAGGGACGCCGTAGTGAAGGGCTCCGGAAATTTCGACCACCTGGGGTTCTTTAACGTGCACTGACATCGCGCAGTACACGGGCCTCCAGAATTTCGCCTCCATCGAAATTCGGCCGCCGCGGCCGGGATCGAACCCGCATCTTTCGGGTCAGCAGCCGAGCACCATAACCACTGAGCCACAGTGGCAGCGGAGCAACCTTGCGAAAATATCAAATCTAAGCACAGGCTCACTAAGCCCGTGCTTACTATTGAGCTTTCCGCAAGTTTGCTTCGTCGCAAAGCGCAGGAGAGCAGAAAATGCGGCCGCCCCGCACAGCAGCTGAAGATTTGGCCGCCTGTACCTAATAAAGCATTATTTGATTTGATAGCTTCTCCTACACAATAACCGATAACTCCAGTGTTTATCGTGACAACGTTCTGTAAGTACCAAATGCCATGGGCTCGCGCACGGTTGCCAACAGTTATGAGGCATATTATTAAACCGTCAGAGAGCTCATCAACAAATAATGACGAAGGTCAAATGACGACCAGTGAAGAAAGTTGCCTTAAGTCTAATCGTGCATTTGTTGCAAACTTCACAGCTGCTGTCATGCCTTCACTACGCAAGGGCAAATTCCTCCCCAAGAACCCTGTCGCAATATGGTCGGATGCGGTGAGAAATTTAATTAGAAACATTAAATTGTCCCACAGTATCAAGTTTTCCTGCAGTTGCAGTGTGCATAACATCCAGTAAAATGTGCTAAAAAACCCACAAGGTCACTCATCAATCTTCTTTATGAATTTTTTGCACAAAATTTTATTCCTGCCTTTTTTGCACAATCCCGCAACGCTGTCCATGGTACCAGGATTGGAAGACCAGGAAAGCGGTCTCGCTTTTCGAATTCAGTGATTTTCGTTTTTCTCTTAATTACAAGTCGGTCACGTTGATGCGCATTCCATTTAAAATTTTTATAACACAAAACATATTCTAATATTTTATTTTTCGTTTAATTTTAGTCGTTTTAACCCCTTCCAGCATGGTTTTCGTAAACACTGCTCGTGCCACCTGTCTTCGTTTACTCAAAATAACCATGAATTTAGCATAATATTGGACCGCGTATAGTTAAAAGTACTGAGTGCTTCTTCCGAAATCGCGTTCAGTTAATGACCACTAATCTATAAACCCTATTTCGCGTACTTGTTCCGCAAAAATTGGTGCCCAGCAAAGCTCCGTTGTAACACTTCTATCATTCCTAAAAAACTTTACAGAGATTTTTAAGAACATGAACTCATTCTTTTACAGATATATGTGTTGTGCGTGCGTCGCTAAGTAACCGTCGAAATAACTCGCTCCTTCAATACCTGACGCACAAATTGCCTTTCCACATATACCGGGTGTTTGATGAACACTAAAATATTCCTAAAAATCAGATGGTCGAAAGAAAAAAAATATTATCAGTAACGAACTGTCAGTTTTGGCGGACGCCAGTAATTTTTTTTTTTAAAATGCCAATTATCTAGCTCGCTTACTAAATTTTACTAATTAACTTGTAATTAGCACAGTGTGGTGGTTAGGGCCAATGGCAGTTTCATAGCCACGAACAAGACGATGTCATATCAGTATTTTTAACGAAGGAGGAAAGCTCGTGCTTTATTTAGCCCAAAACGAAACAGATGCATGAAGTGCGCAGGGGTGCGAACCCAACGAGTGCCGGTTACGTATTGCCATCAGTGTCTACGGCACTTAATTCGAATCTTATCTGCTATTTTATTCTGGCATGCACTTTTTGCTTCGTCGCTTGGCGTAAGAAAAGGATAGTCATCGCCAGCTACATGGCTGTCATTTTTAAAAGCGACGAAGCAAAAATAAAGTGCGCAACGGAATAAAAAATTGGCAGTGGT
Organism: Amblyomma mixtum; assembly: GCF_055824585.1. Classification (NCBI taxonomy): domain Eukaryota; kingdom Metazoa; phylum Arthropoda; class Arachnida; order Ixodida; family Ixodidae; genus Amblyomma; species Amblyomma mixtum. The sequence goes on along the minus strand of NC_143014.1, from coordinate 162,798,599 downwards.
TTTACTCCGGTTAAACCTGGAGGATTGCGAAAGCAACGAGGAGAGAGAGAGGGGCGATGGAGAGCGCGCGGCAGCGGCCCCGGCACGCTAGCTGTGCACCGCTACTGCGCGTGCGCAACTGGCGAGCGCGGCGGCCGCACCTCTGAGTCACCCGCGCACCTCTGAGTGCGCCGTGTGACGTCACTGCTCCTCGCGCATGCGCAGTATGGCCTTGCCTCAGCTCCGCTAAATGGCTCGGCGACTCGCGTAGTGTTGAACAAAATAGCAAAGGGGTGCGAAATGGGCGTCGTATATACTCCATCCCATAGTTTCTCGCAGCACTACCAAAACTGCGATGAGCGCACAGGCCACGTTCTGACACTGCAGAATGTAGTACCAATATAAAATAAGCATACGAGCATATGGGGCAGCGTGCTCCACAGTGCGCATGCGCCAAACGCTATTTCATATCTAACCTTAACGTACGCTCGCGGTACTACGTAAGCTATTTCCCGAGTTTATTGTGCGCGACTCGTGCGTGCTCTAAAACATATTTTCCGAAATAGCGGGACAGCCCTACCCCTATCCTTTCGTACTATCTCTCCCCCCTTTCTTTCCTCCTCCCTGTCCTCTCCCTGTCCTTTTATCACCGCTAGCCGCAGCTCAGTTGCTTCAGGCTTCGATGGCAGATGCCGCGGCTAGCAACATCTTTTCCTTCTATTTGTATTTTTTAATAAATAGCCACTAACAACAAAATGGCGGCGCCCTTCGAAGCAGGACCCCTCGTCTTGAACTGAATTCGTCATTGTTACTGGCGTTTTCAATACGTTCAGGGGCCATAAATGAGGCTCAGGGCGTTCGCTTCGTCTCTTCTCACCTAAAACTAAACGCATGAGCGATAAATTTGCTTTCTTTTTTTATTTAAATTCACGATTCTGCCGCTTCTAGCCCCAAGGAGAAGCGTCGTTTGTTGACAAAAATGCTTCCCCTTCTAACAACCAGGTGGTGCGACTAGATCAAACTTATCGTTGCGTAGCCGTTTGCGTACGCTTGACTAAAAGTGCGAACGTGACAAATAGCGTAGCGCCCCGTAAAAAGCTTGCGTTTTGCATACGTTGGCGTGCATGCTCTTATGGTACGTAAACAGTGTCGATTTTTGCTTCTTCCTAACCATATCTGTGTACGCCGCGAGCAGAAGACACTCAGACGAGTAGGCGCGGATGAACACAACGTGCTCTCTTGATTGGCTGAGGAAGTCTCTGCCTTTGGTAGTGCTGAAAGTTATTTATTGGGATGGAGTGTAGGCTTTGCAGCACGTCACCAGCTAACGTTGCGTTAGCACTGAAATACTTTTGACCTAGTACGGCACCATCATATCAGTACCACCCTAGGAAGAGTTGTTGTCGGGCTAGCTGGTCAGATTCTTCGTTCGCCATAAGTTTTTTCCGCAAAAAAGACGACACATCGTCTCGTGCTCGTACTGTCGTCTTGTCTGTGTCGTCTTTTTTGCGCAAGAAACTAGTAATAGGGACTGAAGAATACTCACGGTCCACGCTGTCTACACAAGCGCAACCTTAAACACAAGCCCCTGTACGTGAATAAACTTGCCCACCACCCTATTCCGGCCTAAAATCGAATACGCCGCATCCATTTGGGGCTCTGACCAAGTTAACCTTATCAATAAGCTCGAATCCCTGCAGACCTGTGATGTTCAATTTACCTTCTCAGACTACTCGCGTTTCACTAGCGTCACAACCCTAAAAGAATGTGCCGGATTGGAAAAGAGTACGTTGTCGTGCACATGCTCGTTTAACACTTCTTCATAAAATTTATCGCCATCCATCCCTACGAGATTATTTTTCCTAGTCATCCCATGCTATCCTTCCATGTCATTCATTCATCCTTTCAAAGTTGAACGCGTCACCTGCCACCCATCTGTTTATGACAACTGCTTCATTCCCCACACTATCATTGAGTGGAACAGTATGTGCCCAGACATTGGCACAAAATTATACATTCAAAAAATTTGAAGAGCTCGTTTTCTTCGACGAAAACGTGTACTGGCGTCGGTTCACACTCTGCCACGTTTTCTGAATCCAGCTCGGCTCCTTTCGTTCTTAAAGTGACACACGGCACAACTCCCGGCTATTATTATTCTTAGTAAAATATAATGATTTGGCTATTTCTGGCTATGCTGGCGTTTGTCCAGAAGCAAAAGACATATTTATTGCCGAGAAAATCGATTTAAACATCTTCCCGCCAGTCGATTCAAATTCGTAGCGTCCTTACGTGGTCCTTACCGAAAAGGACGGGTTGCCACCGTTTTGAATCGAATGGCGGTGTAGCGTAGCCTCTGGAATCCGCGCTTAACAAATTGGTGCCGACGCGTGCATTTTACTTTAGAAATCTCCCGGTGATGGCGACACCTGTTTTTCGTTTCTTGGCCTCTTCTAGCTAATGAAAGTTCCTTATGAAAGCTCCGTTTTCTGGGAGAGTGGTCTCTAAGTAATTATAACGCGGTACCATATTGATAGAGGCCAATTTCTATCTGTCCTCTGTGTCCTTTAAAACGCATTATCTTTTTTGTTGCGAAAGCAATACTACGCCCAGCGTTTCGCTTCTTCAGCGTGGCCGCACTTTCGCTGTGACGGCGACTCCACGAATGACCTTGAGCCGTCGCCTAGCAACCGCAGCAGCTGCCACCGCCGCGCTTCGCCAGATGGCGCCGCCGTCGCCGGCGCTCGCTTCGCTAGTTGCGCTTAGTAACCAATGCTTAACGATGTGTCTTCTTTGTGAATAAACAATAAAGCTTAACCAAAACTCCTAAACGCCTAACCACAAGCGAATCCTAAGCGTAGCCAGGCAGCAGTTGCTTTCGCAACACAGCCAGAATTAACCAGAGCTAAATCACTGCCTTTTTTTGGAGGGGGGGGGGGGGGGGGGGGGCTTCTATGTATTGCGTACTGATGACGAATTTTATTGGCGCAAGGAGAGCTTGGCCAAATAGCGCCATGGCAAAGTGTGCTTTGTCTGCACAAGGCGGGGGTCAAAGGCAATTTCACCCCAGAGAAGCCCAGCTCCAGGCCGGGAAAGTTTGCGGCCACTGGAAACTGGTGGGTATCCGGCGGCACTATGGGGATCGAACCCTGAACCTCTGGCATTAAAGGCAGATGCTCAAATCACTAGGACATCGCTACGGTGAGTGTGTATGTCGTTTACTAATGCTTAGTGCATTCGATGGATTATTAATTATTAATCAGCAGACCTCGTCCCCGCATCCGCACCCCCCCCCCCCCTCCATTAGACTACCAGTGAGGGCCTTTAGGGGTGTCTTGACTAAGTAAAAATAGCACTAACGAGCTGCTGCTACATTCCAGTCTAGCTTTCTTAGACATCACTTTTAATTGCGAGGCAACTGTATACAATTCGGGAGACACTTAAGCTCCGCCTTAGGGGTATGACGCGACAGCGTTAGTATGGCTCCCTTCAGTGGGCACGGGTCCTCAGTGCAAATCACTTCGCAGATACGGACACTGTCGGACAAGACACACAAGGCCTCTTTTCAACCAAGTCGGACCGAACGTGCCTTGTTGGGTAGCTTGTCTGACTCGGGATGCAAGGGGAACATATTCCATTACCATCTCACCCCAATATTTCTTTCAGTACAATTAGTTTGCTTTAAATTCTTACATGTCATAACGACGTTGAAGTCATGTTGCGGCCTTGCATTCACAATTTATGCGATATTTGAATCACTTTCTAAATCTGTCGCTCAAGCGTGACGTCGCTACCTTTACGGCCAAACCGTATTTTCTCGCAGAAACGGCGCCGGCAACGCCGGGTTCTCTGCTGAGCGGGATCTTAAAGCTTTCACATTAATATTGTCAGTAACTGTTATGAACATATTGATGGAGGTTGTCTAACCTTCCTCTGCGCAGCGAAATCTTGCTTTTGAAGCTTGTACTGCGCTCGCACCGAGTAGTTAAGTCTGTCATTGAAAACCACTGGGGTGCTCGTTTTGATAACAAACAGATGAAACCTACAAGCGTACCGAGGAGGGATCTGCGGGTATATTGGTACATGATGCAACCCTACGATATGCAAAAAATATGCATTCGTAAACAACTTCCCGTTGAAAAAATGTCCTTGTGTAACACTTCTGGGTATTTTACTTCCGTCCAGTCGGTCGCTCACGTAAGCGGTTTCATGCATGAGTGTTAATTTACCGCAATAGTAGTACATTCACATTCGCAGGTTAGAGCACGCAGTTTCGGGTCGGACTGACAAACGCAGGAATACTGCCATAAATAGAGCCAAGCCTTCTAGAGCTCCGGTTCGCGGCACGTTAAGACGGAAGCATACGATTTCTATACGCTGCAACTCACTGCTGTTCTAATTCAGAGCAACGATATAAAGAGAACGCTATTTTTCTGCTAACGGCAGTTCTCCCTAGGCCAGTCCGCTCGTGGAAGACCTCGCGAACCGACTTCATAATAGATTTCAACCGATACATGGCCACGAGAGAGTGGTCAATTGTTCGATCTCGGCCAATCTGGGCCCCTTCGTCTCAGAGTGGGGGCGCCGAGGCCACGCTTTGTGTTCATCATGGTCAGGTGAGCTCTTATTTCAGTTTTGTTAGATCCAAGCGAAGCAAACAAACTATTTCAATTATCTAAGGAGTCATAGAAAAGCAAATTAAGTTTTATTCGCGATTTTCACGAAATGAACACTCATGCTTCGCTAGCTATTTTCATGTCAGCAACAAAAAGAGAAGTGCAGTCCGGGAATTGAAGTATGAAACCTACTAAAAATTAGAGTTGTTCCGAAAGACTTCATGTCCACGGTCTATGTTCGTAAGTTTTAGTCTCAGTGCAACTGCAATACTTGTTTTAGTGCTTGACAAACATGAACGGTTCTGCTGAAGTTGTGGCTTTCTTATGGCTGGCCCTTAATTTCTTCGACCCTCTTTCACTCCTACATTCCCTCTCTCGCTGGGCGGTTCTAGATCTGTGTTATACAAGAATCCTGTGCCCTATTCCATGTCACTTTTGTTTCCCGCCTTCATAATTAGCCGAAATGGCACCTCGCCCCTCTTCATACCTCTCCCCTTCACCTTTTTCACAAAATATGCGAGGAGGATCGTTGCTCAGTACAGCGTTTGCATGAGGTGGATGGACGCCGATGGGATGACACGTCATGTTTCGACGGTGCTTGTAGCGAAGGTGTCGCAGCGTTTTCACTGAGACGAAACGGCATGCCACATATTACATCAACATGGGCTTTGCAGCACGAAGTTTAATTACATCCAGGAATTCATGCCCAAGAAGTGCAACGACTCTGGGCTATCAAAAAGATATTGGATTTGTCTCGCGACTACTCCAGATTACTGTGCTGCCGCCAGGGGAGTGAGTTGCGCCAACGCCTCGTTTGCCTAATCATAATAGAGCACAGTGAAAGCCAAGTTTCACTTCCCTTATCAGCTCAAAGACTGAGTATACCGCTTAAAGACATTTTCTTTTGTGAAGTCTAGGGTTCGACGGAATCCCGTCTGGCGAGGAAAATTCATAGTTAGTTGTCGAAGAAAACATACACTCGCCAAAGTTCAAAGAAAAATAAAAAGAATTGACGTTTCGGCGCCCGTACGGGTGCCTTGATCACAAAGAAGCGAAGAACGGGCAGGAGAGCTATATATGGGCGGTTTTTTGAAGGGTGCGCAGGTATATCTCTGGGAGATTGCCACGGGTCCGGTTAATCGTGTTTGGCGTGGACTGAATGCACAATGATTCTATGAGAAGGCGTTTTGGTAATGATTTTCCTTTGCAATTACACGTGCTGCGTTCCAGTCGATGGTATGGCCAGTTTCTTGATGATGTTCCGCTAAAGCGTTTGAGTTAGATTTTCCTTTGGCGACGTCATTTTGGTGCTGCTTGAGCCTTGTCTCGAATTTTCCTGTTTCTCCGATATAGGAGGCGTCACAATCACGGCAGGGGATCTTGTAGACCACACCTGGAAAGATATCGAGGTCAAGAGGATCCTTGACTCGCAAGAGTCGTTGCCGAAGTTTGCACGACGGAACGTGGGCCACATGAGTGTCATAATCTGAAATATCCGAGCAAGGGTCTCACTCACACCATGGGCATACGGAATCGGTACCCGCTTCTTTGCGCATGCGTCAGTTCGGATAGTCGGAGCAGAGGCGCGTCGTTCCTGGGATCGCAGTATTTGGGTTGGGTAGCCGTTCCGTATCAGGTATTGCCTGACCTGTTTAACTTCTGCTGCTCTGCGCTTAGGACTTGAGCATATCCTAAATGCGCGGTTGAACAGAGACGCAGCGACTGAGCGCTTGTGCCCGATGGGATGAGATGACTGAAAGTTTAGGTACCTTCCGGTGTGAGTGGGCTTACGATAGACGGTGGTTTGTAGAGAGTGCGGTGAGCGTTCCACGAGGACGTCGAGGAAAGCGATATGGCCATCCACCTCCTCCTCTAGGGTGAACTGAATGCTAGCGTAAGGCAGCTGTACACCTAGCGTAAGGCAGCTGTGGCAAACAAAGTCTGTCCTTCAATCAATCATTAGTTTCATCAGCAGCTTTATGGTTCTAATTGAGATTTCTCTCATGTTTGTACTGTGTTATTGACAACACTGAATTGGTATGTTTAATTATGATGTCCTCCATCCAGCCGATGTTGTTTCTTTTCTGCGCAGTGATTGAAGTTGCGGTGTTTTTTTTAGAATATGCACCACTGATTGTGCCTGTTCCTTTCTATAATTTCGTTATGAATTTTCGCAGTGGAGTAGTGTGGTTTATAAGCAGTCAACATATCCATTGCCATAATTCAGGCTGTAGCATAGCCCAATTTCGGGCCTGTACCTGGTGCAGCTGCTATAGGGGGCGTGGATCCTACGTTAAGCCCATACCAATTTTTGTCTTCATCCCCAACATCTCTGATGTGAAATAAAACCAGATTGATTGAATAATTAATTAATTCATTCATTCATTCATTCATTCATTCATGGAGAAGCCTACTGCCTACTGCGGTCTTCATCTATAAGAAACCTGAAGAGGTTTATTTAATTTCCCTTTTTATTCTATTCGGCGCATGCCTCACTGACGCTGCTCGTCAGTGTGATGTCTTTACTGCACGCGTCCACATTGCATTATGGAAATAACTGCGTACTCCCGGCGGAAACAACGTGTTCTGCCAACCGAACGAAAGTCGCTACTGAATCAGCGTAACCAAACAGTATCTCCGCCTCTCACGGACATTGCAACAACGACATGTGCACTGTCTGAAATCGGTAATAGTAGCGTGCACTCAACCGCAAACACCCTACGTACACAGTATGAGGTGTTTTATTGCTCTTTTTTTTCCTTTCACACCCTTTGCCTCCCTCCTCAAGGCTTGGTTCAGGTTTCAACAGTGAGCGAGACAGCCAAAAAAGTATCTATAAACGTTGAGCTACTGCGGCTTTTCGTTCCTCATCGTCCCCCTCTCCGGCGGCTTTCGCTGCAGACTGATTCGGAGGAGTGATCACAGATGGCGCTAACTGCAAGGAGGTTGGGCTGTACGAAATCATCTGTGCTATAAAATAAAACGGGAACGGCGGTAGCGGTTCCTGCTGCGGCATCACGATCGTAACGCAGTGCAATGCCGCTCTCATCGTGGAGCCATCCCCGAGACCGGTGGCCTTTTTTTATTCACCCTGGATTTGTTTAGCCGATTTCCATCAATCATGGCTCGTTTGAGGGTGCTAACATCGTGACGAGGGAACACATTGTAGTGTGACAATTTTTACACTCCATGAGTTTTATTTTGAGCTAAAAATAAGGAACCCGGCTAAGGTTACGTTGAAGAAAGCAACTGAATTTGCATTTCCAACGCGCTCTGAAACTTTTTCGTTAGATTTGTAGCTAGTTAAAGATAAAAAGTTAGCTCATTTATTTTGTTAAGTAGCAAACCAGGTACAATAAAAAATCCTGTGACCTGGTCAGGACGACTTCTTCAAGCCGTATTCTAGTTGGATCGTTGTAGAACGCCGTTTTTATTTAAAGATTTGTCTGCTTAAGTTGAAACACCCATAGTTTTTTTTTTATGTAGCAGCGCTCTCGCGCTGGGCAGAAAAAGTATAACAATATAGTGGCTACTGTAATGCAACTAATTAGCCTACTTGTGTTAATTAGCTTTTAATTTCTTATTTTGTGCTGCATGTTGCAATCGCAGTCTTGAAGACTGCATTGATTTTAGACGAATCTAATTTACAGAACTTTTCAGAGTGCGATAGGTCTTGAGATATTCTCCAATCGATTACCCGCTTTTTCTCAGCGTGGACCAAGTTCCGGCGCATTCTACAGTTCAAATTACAAGTCGTTTGCAGCTCTTTTAAATGTAGATCTCGCTCGTCCAGTCAGAGCCAAGGAAGACATTAAATACTCCCTGAAACGTTTGAGCAACGTTATCTATTTTTCACACAATTATTGCAGTAACTGAAAAGCTATTTCAGTATGGTGTTGTGAAAATATAGCTAGCGTTTCATTCACTTATTAAATTAGCAGAGAAATTCAGTACAAACTCAGCAGTGCAGAGAGAATTCAGCAGTGCCATTTGTAAACATGGCGTCCGCCGAGTCAGCCGAGTCTCCGGTGCGCAGAAGGTGGACAATGGTGCTCTTTCCTTCCCAGGGATGGAGCCACCAGACGCGGTGGTGAGAGGCGCGGAGGAACACGTTTTGCAGCGCACGCCGTTCTGATTGGCACACATCACTGCAGCCGTTGCAGGGCTGCAAACAACTTGTAAAATGAAGTACATGTAAATAAGCGCCCAGTATCGGAAAGAGGTGCGAAAAAGTAGGAAGTTTATTGAAGAATACCTCAAGCCCTATTGCGCATTTGCAGGTTCTGCAAATTGGATTAATCTCCGGTTTTCAAGACTGCGATCGCGACGTGATGCATAAAGTGAATAATTAAAAATAATTGACAAATTTTCGATAATTAACCGAGTGGAATCGAAGCGAGCGTTGCAACTTTATTGCTCTAAGAAAGTATTCTTCTTTGCGGTTGTTCTTTCTTCTCGTGGAGCCTTCAGCGCTGGTTGGTGCCCCTATTCTAGGGCTCCACTGGCTTACGCCGCCCGTAGAGCCCCCTGTACCGGACCTCGTTGCTCTTCACAGCGGTCGCTGGCCAGCATTACATCCCATTGTTCCACACGAGGGTTGTGTATTACTTGTACCACGTCAATTATTTGGCATGCCCATGTTATATGATACATCGTGGATCTTTCCTCACACCACGGACATAAAGCCAGATATACCGTGTGATTAATGATGTTCCTAATATACAGATTCGGGTACGTCCAAGTCTGGAGTGTTCTCCATATACCAGCCTCTTTGCTTAGTTCCTTATGCGGCGGTGCGTATCTCCGCCTCGCCCCCCTATAATGTTCGCGGATCGCCGAGTACTCGCAAGACACCGGCGTAGGTTCCTCGCGGTCGTATTTACCGGGCGCTCGGTACCGTATGTTTTGTATCCTCGAGCTACCCGATCTTCCTCTTGGTCCTCCACTATCCCCGCATGTCCCGGCACCCATTTAAATCTGTGCTGTATAGGCCTGATTTCTCGCCCAGTAATTTCTCTCATCACAAGTCGCGTATGGCGGCCTTGCGCACCATGACGTCCCTAAAATTCCGCAAACATTTCAGAGTCGGTTAGAATTATAAGCGACCGTCTATTCGAAAGCCTTCCGCTACCGCAAGAGCCACGGCGCCTTCTTCGCTTCCGTTATAGAGCAGTCTCTGATCGATGCGCTGTCAACCTCCTTGTGTCTCGAGTTTACCACCGTCGCAACTGCCTTCTGTCTGTCGTTCTCGTACGTAGTTGCGTCCACGTACTACATCACTCCTTTCTTGTTCTCCATCCTTCTTTCCAACGCTTCCACCCTATAGCTTCGCGACTGTCAGCGTCTGTCCGCGTGGAGGCGAGGGTCGATGTTTCTCAGCATCGGGGCTACCCATCGTCCTGCGTTGCTTTTTCCCAATGTCGCCTATTCATTCGATTTTTCACAGCTGGCCTTCTTACCCTAACCTTCTTAGGAGGGCCCATACAGTCGTTTGCGCGAGTCGCATTTGCTGCAACGTAGCAGGTGTGTGTGTGTGTGTGTGCGTGCGTGCGTGTGTGCGTGTGTGCGTGTGTGTGTGCGTGCGTGCGTGCGTGTGTGTGTGTGTGTGTGTGCGTGCGTGCGTGCGTGCGTGTGTGTGTGTGTGCGTGCGTGCGTGCGTGTGTGTGTGTGCGTGTGCGTGTGTGTGTGTGTGTTCGTGCGTGCGTGCGTGTGTGTGTGCGTGTGTGCGTGTGTGCGTGTGTGCGTGTGTGTGTGTGTGTGTGTGCGTGTGTGCGTGTGTGCGTGTGTGTGTGTGTAAAGCTTACATTTTTAACCTTTTAAAGTACAAGCTATGGAGATTGCGAGACTGTCATCTGTGAGGCCTTACGTTTTTTTCGCTCGTGACACCTATTGTTCGCTTACACTTACGTGCGTCGGACAGAGGCGCGGCCACATGGCGGGCTTCGGGCAGCGTAATGAGGCCGAACCTGGGGTTGATTTCCCGGCGTATACCTTTAACCGCCTTCTTGTGGCGCGAATATAAGAAAATGCACCATCATTACACAAGGCCCACCTTTAAGTTTGCGATTAATAGTTTGGCATATATTCTGTACTAAGTAAGTAAAAATACTAATAATAATCGGTATTCATATAATGTGCCCGCGGGAGCAACCATGAAGTCTCAGGGAGAGTACGCGGAGCATAATCAAAAGTAAAGAAAAAAGTACACGAAATATATGATGAAGAAGCCAATATAAAAATCCGGAAAGGTTTAAGAACTGAGAAATTGTCAATAAATCACCTACACTCATAATTGCAGATTTCAAATGTCAGCCTGTCTTAGTAGCTTGATTTTAATGCTGTTCTGTTTTTCCATTGTTTCTTTTATTTTATGTGTGATGCTAATCTAGCCATATAGCTAATCTATTGAATGGGCTCGCGTTTTCAGATGAATGTTGAGTCCAGGTTACGCAATGGTAATTTAATTAGACGGGCTTGACGCCCAGCTTGCCCATCTCCAGGTATAGTACGCGCTCATATTAACGCTCCGCGTGGTCTACTTCGGACAATATACTGCCGGACGCCCCACCCTGGCCGCTTGTGCAGTGTGCAGTGCCTGGCCGCTATATATATATATATATATATATATATATATATATATATATATATATATATATATGCAATTTTTATGTTTCTTGTACATAGGCCCAGTGCTCGCTCGCAAGCAGTAATACTTCGGACAGTGCCTTGTAAAAAAGTGTACATATCTCGCACCTGTCCCTTCTCCTATCACTCCTCTCTGTACGTCTCCTCGCTATCCTCTCCCTGTCCCTTTTATTTCCGCCGGACGCAGATCGGTGCTTAGAAGGTAGCTACTGCCGCGGCCATCAACATCTTTACCTTGTGTTTTGTATTGCTTTTTTTTTTCAATAAACTAATACTGCTATTACTACTAACGGCACTTTACACGGAGGTCGTAGAAGACTAACGTGGAACAAATCAGCCTTTTGCAGTACACAGGGAGAAAGTAAACAATAAATGTGTGTTTTACATTAAAAGATGCCCGATGATTTAAAAGCACGGTTTCAACAACAAAATAGGAAAAGGTACAGCCAGGAACAGCCCCCAGAAAGCAGATTTCATGACAGCGCGTCGCTCCGAAATCTTACACAAAACATTAATAACACAACACCTACTCACAGTGAAAAGTTATGCATACACAAGCAGAAAAAGCAAATACATATAGGCGTATCGACAGGCAAGTTTGCAGATGAACATTTTAGTGAAAAGAGGAGAAAGGCGTACAGATGAGCTAAAGTGGCCGTAAGTGCTGTAGAGAAGAGACGGGAGAACAAAAAAAACTAAGAAAACCGCATGAGTACAATGTGAAAGCAATGTCATTGTGCATTGAAGTTGTATGTATTATGTATCTCTCTACTTACAATGATAAGCTGCAAAGGCCAGAAGAAACAAAGAGTTGCGGGTTTAGAAAAATATCAAGATGGAAGAAATATCTACAAGGCCTGCGTCATGTGCAAAGGCGAGTGTGTGTGGTCAAAATGAGGAATGGCAAACCGTCTATACTTCGTTATAATTTCAGTTCATGGGACACGAAAGTGAAGAAGTGGGGGGAACATAATCTCGACGTGGAGAAGTTTTGTACCAATTGAGGCCTCAGCTCGAATACTGCAGTATTTAAGCGAAGGCAAACTTAAGTAAGCGAGGCAGGCTGGAAGGAAAACTTTAGGGGTCATGCGAGGGAAACGATGTCGAAATATGTGCAACAAATTTCCCAACCTTTAATCGCTGTTCGCTTCATACATGCCGTTCAAGACAACAGACTCATACCGTAGCTTCGACGAGCATATGAGCGTGCGCAACTCCATAAAAAAGTTGTGAACTACATCGGCAACGTATACGAATCAACCTAGCTTGTGCAGGGCTATCTATGCAGCGCGTTTGTTGTAAGAAGGGGAGCTGTGGACTATGTAGAAGTTACACCCTTCCAGCTTTGTAACATTAACGCGCCAAAGTCGACCGTCGAGTCGATAAGCGCCACATCACGAAGTACCGCGGCGAAATGTGCGAGAATACGCGCTGGCGCGCAATAAACAGTCCGGTGCCTTCTTCTGCTAGGCTGTTTCGGATAACGGACCCAACCCCACTTCATTGTGAGTCCGTTATCGCCTTCTGCTCTGTTTTCTGCAAGCCGCTGCGCAGAGGTTAGAAAAGACAACGCGGTACCGCCTTCCTTTCTGCAGCAAAGTTTGTAGTGTCAAGCCAAATAATGCGATCAGATGTCGTTCCTACCACGTGGTCTTTTATTTCTAACCTGATGGCAGCGTTCATAAAAAAAGAATGAAGAAGACGATAACATGCTCAAAAGAAACGGGGCTGAGTCCGTTTCCTGGAACAACCTAGCAGAGGACACTTGCACCGAACAGTTCATCGCGCGCACGCGCTTATTTTCTCACATATCGTCGTTGTGCTCCGTGATACTACGCTTATCGACTAGATGGTCGACGTTCGCGCTTTCTGGAAAGGCGTACATAGAGGTTGTTGATTTCTTAAACCCTTGAATAAAGCATACAGTAATCATGGGGATAATAATAACAAATAACGTCAGTCAGCCGTGCGACTAAATGGCGAATAATATAATGCATATTACTTAAACCCTTTAGAAAGCCATTACGCATGCATTTCACATCCGTGCAGCCGTATACAACATAACACGTGGCATAGATGGCATCCGCGCAGCTATTGCAGTGTTTTAAACTAATTTTGTGCAGTTCATTCATGAACAGCCGGGGCAGCCAAATCATAGATGTCATTCGCAATAACCCCAAATAAAGCTCCGTCATAGCGGGCCTGAGGCTGACTGCGGGTGTTCTGACCAACGATCAGTGACAAATATGTTTTCTGTGAAAGGACAGAGAGTTAGTCTTCGGCACGCGACCGTTTCTGCATGCTTACAGGCAGGAACAGTTGCGTCTTCACGGCTGTACTGAGAATAAGAATAAGCAGGGCCCTTGAATAAACTTCACGAGCGCCATTAGTTTTCTTACACAAGGGCGAGCGGAGCACTCTCTGCATTCTCAAGGCGTAATAGCCCCGCTCCGCTTCAAACGCCGCTGCGAACACCTGTCTGAATTCGGGGCAGGCTATATATACGGCGCCAGCCGCAGCATCTTCGCTGGCGATGTATTTGGAACGCGATTAGAGAGCGTCGTCTGGTAGAGGAAGAGCCTCGACCGCTTTCCTTGCAGCTGCCATGAAAAGGAATTCGGAAAGTATCATCATGACGCACAGGGGCGGGGAAAGTTTCGTTGTTCCGGGAGTTTCGGAAGCTCAATTTTATCTGGCTGGAGCAGTCTTTGAACCGATCGGCCTCAGGAAGCTTTTAATCACGCAAGGTTGACGAGATCACGTTTCGCTGATAAGCGCACAATTCGCATCTCTGTGATGCGAATCGAATCTAGAGATGAATGATGATTGTTCCAGAGAAAGCATTGATTTACAAGCAAAGCACGTGTGCCAGAAACGGAAGCATGCGTACCGCATAAAACATCCTGATTTTCATTTCTCCGAACTGCCGGTGATTTTACTCTCCTCTTTTTTTTTTATTGACCCAAGGTGTGTAACTGAAGTCAACACATAATTTTACCATGACTATTGTGAACTAGGTACCTACGCTTCAGATGCACAAATTTTGTTTCATGGCCATGGCTTCTACACTTTCTCAAACCTTAGGAGATTTAGAGAAGAAAAAGAGCAAAAGAAATGAAAATTGGTAATCGAGAACTAAACACATCGCTGCTGTATACACAATTTTGTTTGAAGATGGCGCCGAAGGTGTTTTTAGATCATCGAAAAAAATTCCACATTACAGACCGTTTCGTCGGAAGAGGGGTGAAACGAGCGGGGTGGAGTAGCAGCTGCCTCTGCATACGATACGCTGAACTTAAAAAAAAATCGTTTAATTGTTTTAGTAAACTTTTAGTACATTTTAAATAGCTATGATTATATGCATGCGTATTAGTCCCTGGATGAGCTTTCGGCAAAGGTGTGCTTGTGTCCCACCAACTCAGATTTCGTGGAAAGATGGAGAGATGAAAGAAAGCTGCACTGTGCTGTCTGTCGCGAGCTTTGTTCCGAATTTCTTCAACTTGAATGTATGGACGCAGCGTGGTTTCTTTATCCAGGTGAGACCGCGCAGTCATGCGTGTATATATATATATATATATATATATATATATATATATATATATATATATATATATATATATATATATATATATATATATATATATAGCAGTGTGGCCGCAGTCGTGACCTAGTTGTTTGAGCGCCGGTCTCGGTTGCGGGAGGTGGGTGGTTCGAAACCCACCGCCGGGCACCCACCGGTACAAAAGGGTACAAGCGTCCCCCGGCCTGGCGCTCGGCTTCCTTTAGGGGTGTACGCTTGGGATATATATATATATATATATATATATATATATATATATATATATATATATATATAAAATAGAGCGTGCTGTATTTACAAACACGCAGGGAAGGTCTCTGACCGTACTGTTCAGAATGTGTACTGTTGCAACGCGAAACACGCCCCGTAAAATGCTTCAAATCACTTACTTATTCACGCTGGAATTTGACGCGGAGATGGCAAATGAGTCTCGCTTTTTCAATACCAAGTTTGGATGATGCACTTTCCTGATTTGATCAGAATTGATAATAAACCTCCGTCATCTGCAGCATTGGCAACCCCCCTAACAAGCAGCTTTCGCGTAGTGCACGTTTCAGTGTTGCAACAGTCTCTATATCCTTTCCAACGTCGCACAGTGTGATTCTGTAGTATACATGGCTATTTCAAATTGTAAATGGTACCAAGGGAGGTAGGCAACAAAAAAAAACGCAGGTAGCAACACGCAGCAGTGAACCATTCGCCACAGGAGTTTAATTCGGTCTTCACTCGAACATATTTGTCAGCGAATAAAACTTAAAGGTAGCAAAAGCCTAATCAATCTTTAAAAACCGCTGAGTGCCAGTTCAGCTGAAATATAAATAAAGTATTAGCAGCAATACAGAGTACATGTTTTTAGCAAGCGCTCCACATTCTTGATTTGTACCTGGTCGGCGTGTACCAGGTACAGAGCTGTCTGATTATAGCCAGAACACTACTTTATGAACACTGCAAACAATAAGCTTTTATCCAATAACTTTCCCTCCAGCTGCGTGTTTAATTTGCACTGATCACACGTTGACTGCCAGAAACAAATTTGAAGTGGAACAAGCACTAAATGCCAGTGACAGATAACCATATAACTGTCGATGGCGCGGACGAAACCCATGTTATATCATTCTTGTTGATATCATTAAGCCCAACTACCTCCATCGGAAGAAACGATCGAAAGTCACACAGCTCTGAGGATGTTTGCTTTTGTTGAGCCTAACATGTAACTGGCCACGCATTTCGGCCTGCTGTATGGAGCAGTGATAGGATAAAAAGCTACATGGCGCTACTTCTCTAATATGGCGACGTCCTAGTATAAATTACCTGCAGCTACACTCAAATTGACGCAAACAGAGATTAGGAAACGCTGTAAAATAGCCAAGCACGTTGTTTTCGGCAACATGGTCTCAGTGGTTCCAAATATGGTTACAATTTGAGAGAGTATGCTTCGATAACACGAAAAAAAAATCGCATCAAATCAGAGAGAGGGAAAGGGACCCAAATTCTAAACTGAAGCTTTCAGAGGTTCCTGTGGCAGTGGCGCGCGCGCTGCCAAGAAAGGATTGCAGCACAGAATTTTATCTCCCCAGAAAACACGTACAGCTTCCGAATGTGTTGATGGCAATTGCGAGAGAGAGAGAGAGAGAGAGAAAGATTTACAGAATTCCTCAACTTTGTACATTTTGCCAGAGCGAAAGTAGACGGTGGTCCTCGCCACCTGGGGGCTTTGGTAAGCACCCTTTCTCTCTCGTGCTCGTAATACGTTGCGCTAACTTGTTACAGAAAAAAAAATGCACCAACTAGCCCAGCAACAAGTTTTACTAGTGGGGTTCGGTGCTTTTCAGCGTAATTTCTGCACTGTCTTCCATGTGTTACTTACCTCTAGTTCGGCGCCTCCATTATTCTTTGCACACCCATGTATCCTCCTTTTTTCGTGCCACAATCATTTCTGTAATGTTTTCCTCTGTTTGCGTATGCCTGCGTGCTGTTTTTTCTGAGTTGCTCAAACATTCTTGTGTCGCTAGGTGTGCCAGTTTTTGGAACGAATACTGTATGCCTTCATTCAAAATAATCCGGAGGAAACTTTCAACTGTCCATCATTCCCGGTAAAGTGATTCGCGAGGGACAAGTTTTCCTTCTTGCCCGCACAAGATGTCGTTTACAGAATTGTGACTATTCCCTCTAACTATGTATTGTTAGAGAGACTCTTGGTGTCTCAGCTTGCTGTTGCTCTTGAACTCAGGGTCAACATTTGCTCTCTATCTCGCTTTTTGCGAACACGGAGTCCTACAGCTAGTACGACAACAACCATGCACGCTACGCCTAAGTGCCGATGTGCGGTCTTGTGCGCATCTGTGGCCATATTTTGTAAAGATTTTGGCCCCCGATCTATTCATTGACTTCTTTTTTCATTGGTCGACATCTCCTGTGATTAAAGGCGACGACACACTTCCTACTAGCTGTGAGCTCTGACGTCACGACCATAGTGACTCCTACATCAACTGGTGGAACAGTGAAAGGATGAATCTCTAAAAGAACTCTTACAGAATATTTTCTCTGGTTTCCTTCAACCTAGAGCTGCAATCTCCAAGTATAATTCGGTGATAGAATCCCTCATTTATCCACAGAAAAATAAAAACGCTGAGGCGTTTACTATTGACTGCACTGCACATTTACTTCAAAACCAACCAATAAAACAAATCGGCACTTCGCTTTTTGAGGTTTGAAATCAGAACTTCGGGACAAGTTACGTGGATGGGTCCTCCCCGAAGTGGCCCTCCACATAGTGTCCCTCCATACAGAGTGGCTCTCATACGAAGCACGTCCAACCTCTCCGCACAATGAGCATGCGTTGTGTGGGGATAGGGGCAGGACCCCCTGAAATCAAACTTTTGCACCCCCCCGCCTCCCTTTGACATAAGATATCGTCTTAGTCTCTAAACGATAGTTTTGCCCGTCCTTCAGGCAAAGCTTTGTTTAGCCCTAGGTTTTGTTGTCGCGCGCAAACTCTTCCTCCTTTTCGAGGAGGAGGAGGTGAAAATCAATTTATTACTACGTAAATTAAATAAAATGCCTTCTATAATGGGGTCGGCGGCCTGGCGAAACGGAGATGTTCGCTTTACTACGAACTTCCCCAAACATCGAACTTCCGTAGACAGCCCTTGTTTACGCATAAGTCGGCAGGCTACTATAAGCCCGCCGTTCGCATGAATTACTGGCCGATTGGCGAGTGCACGCAGTAGAACACGTCTGTCCGCAGGAAATGGGTCCGTGAGGGCGCGTAACATCGTCCACGTCATTAGACACCCATTTGAGCCTGCAGTCGTGCCGCGGTCACGGCTGAGAGAGCCTGCAGGGACGACGCTGCGCCGCGCTTTAATCGCGCTCTTCCTGGGATCTTCATTCCCGTGGGCCGCCACCCGTGCCGTCTGTCCGGGGGGGAACCAAACAATGGAGGACTTCCCGTCGCGCGTCCGCAGTGCATCCGCGCACTGTCCGGGGCAAGTTCCTGAGCTCGCGGCCAGGGAAGCCGCAGTCGGGCCACGCAGGGCCCACCGGCGATGCCTGCATTAGCATGCGCAGTGCACTGAACAACAATCGCGCACGCTTTTCCTCGGGCTCCAAAAATATACACAGCGCGGTCTCTCCCAAGGAAACGACGGCGCCGCGCGGGCCAATGTGTCTGCGGCTCGCGTGGCTTTCCCGGGAAGCCAAACTGGCCGCGCGGCAAAACGAATCAGTGCGCCTCAATAGCGCAAGCAACGCCCATCGCACGCAGGCCTGAAACGGCCGTCGGGATGTAGGGCAATGCCCGGCGGTTCTTCGCTTTTGCTTTCCCCTCCTCCGAGTCTGGTCTCGATAACCGGAGACAGGCGCGCCTGCTTAAAAATAGGGCTCTGGGCGGCCGTCTCCCGCGCCCTCTTCCCCGTTCATTCCGTTTAATGAAGGCCCCGCTCGTCTTTCGCACTTTCTCTTTCAGTGTCCGCTCTCCCGCTCCGCTGCACGTGCTGTTCACGGCCAACGCACGGCGCCGGTCAAGGCAACGCGGCCTTCCCTTTCTTCTGCTCTGCAGACGGAGCGGCGGCGGCGATCCAGGCCAGGAAGGCCGGTGCAACGGGGAAAAAATGCCCGCGAATCAAAGAGCCGGCCAAAAACAAAACAAGCCCCCCAGTCAATCCGCGCCGAGTCTCTCTTTGCAAACGAGGAGGAGGAAGGGAGACGTCTATAAAAGAGCGATCGGCCCCAGCTGGCTGCTGGAGATTCTCCGTCGTTTCTCAGGGACGAGCCATGAAGGTCCTGGTACGTCCCCGTGACCTTGAACAATTACGCAGTCGTTTTTTTTTCTTCTTTCTCTCTTCTTCCTTGGCTTCCACTCGCGGGTTGATTCTTATTCCGACTATTGAGTTTAGTCCGATTTTTTTTTTTAATGCCACCGTTATGGCAGAAGATGATGGCTAGCTAACGGAAGAAGCTCTTACACTTCCTGCCTGACCATTTAAGTGCTTCTTCCTTGCTAGTTGTGATCTCTACCTCGTGGACGGTTGCCACCTGCAAGCCCAAAGACGATTCTCCTATTGTGCTCCACTGGAAATGCTCCCCCGACACCAGTTACTTCGGGTGAAAGTTTTGTGGGCATCTTAGTCGAGCGGGAGTGGGTAATGTCTTGCCTCAAACCGGTTGCATTGGTCACCCGATCTGCTCTTCCCTCTTCCAGCTGTGCCGTTATATCTCGAGACATACAGACGGTGCTGAAGCTACTTTTGTCAGTGTTTAGAAATCTCCTCCCAGACGTAATGAATCATCAACTACCTCCTTTGAAGGGCTCTGGCTGTGTTGGTACATTTAACGCTGACATGGTTAAGCAACCCGAAACCTCATCACTAAATATTTTCTCGCGCGTACCGTCATTTCAAATAGACTGATTCCTTTGTGAAGTGTCTTTAAAAGCGAATGCAATCTATACGAGCTTGTTTGCCGCGGGCGAGACATGGAGTACAGGAGGCGCTTGCCACGACCCAGGTACTCGCTGTGGCGCTCTCCTGCCTAGTCGCCACCGTCCTGGCCGGTGGTTTCCACCACTTCGGTGGTGGACATGGAGGCGGCTTCGGAGGAGGCTTCGGAGGCGGCTTCGGAGGTGGCTATGGAGGTGGCCATGGGGGCGGCCACGGAGGCCATGGCTTCGGTTCAAGCGGCCTCTTCTTCGTGAAGGGACCAGGTGGATACGGCCACGGCTTCCACGGTCTCGAAGCTGTCAAGGGTCCCACGTATTTTGTGAGCACGGAACAATACGTTAAGAAGATTTCCTCTGGATTGCCCCTGGTTGGCAAGCACTACCATCGTTAGCATCACCAAGTCTTTTCTCGCGGTAAGTGACACACCGGAGGCTACTTCGCCGCAGCTGCAGAGACCACATTAATTAAATTCGCTTGGCTTACTTGCGGTGGGCTACAACCTGGCCGCAGGGCAGGTTTTCCTGCCCCGTTGGCCTGCGCGTGTAGATGCAAAGCAGTAGTTAAGGAAAACAATGTAAAGTGCACGAGGCTTAGAAGGTTGTGGAGGGGAGGCTGCGTGTGTCACCCATTCTTGAGACTAGAACTTGACTCTCCAACGTGCTCATTTTCACAGCTCTTCCTGCTCACAGGATGAGCTGTTATTGAAATATAAGAAGCATGACTGCGCGGCTGTGTCTCTTCATTTCGACGGATGCTGGCGGCATGGGCTTATAATGTTTTCAGGCCAACAAGCTGCCCGTGCTCCCTGCTGTCGATGCTGTTATTTATAATTTGCGCTTCGATGTGCCCCTCAATGCATTAATTTTTAATTGTATATAACCTGTCATTTATCCTTATTTTCCTAATATTCAGCAGGGCAGAACGTTTTGTAAGCCCAGAAGTATAGATTTCATGCACTTAGCGATTTCTAGATTACATTTGCCCATCTCGGGTCTAGAAGAGAGCGCAATATTTATTTCTTGGCTAGGTTGCTTGGGCGCGGGACTAACAACGTGCTTCTAGGGTTAATAAATTCCTGTATTCGCACTGCAAATATACGCAAGGGTACAAGACGAGCAGCATCAACCTCTTATCGCACTTTCAATTGTTCCAAAGGTCAGTTTTAAATAGTCCTTTCCGCTTTCAATGCTTGCGTTTCAGAACTCTATTGGTGGTCTTTCCCGTCAGGAAAGTTAAAATTGGTTTTCGGTTTTTGCCGGAAGGAAATGGCGCAGTAATTCACGCACATCTCGGTGGACACCGGAACCACGCCGTAAGAGAAGGGAGAAAGATGGGAGTGAGAGAAGAAATATACAAAGAGGAGTGGAGGGCTGCGGAGTAATTTCGACCACCTCGCCTTTTGCGTTTCGCCTCCATCGAAACGCAGCCGCCGCGACCGGGTTCGAACCCGGGAACTCCGGCTTAGTAGCCGAGCGCTCTAACCACTCCGCCAGGAAAGTTATTTTGCTTTTTCCATCTTTTTAATCATTTACACATTCGCCGTTTGCCTATGATCGCATGAGATTTCGAGTTAATGCAGAGCGTTACGGGTTGTTCTGTTCGTGTTTTACGCTGGACACATTCGGCTATTTAAATAAACTAGGCGCAACGCACACCCTGTGATTACTGATGCTGTGTTGGCTCCAGATCGCCGATGGAATGCTAAGCTTCAGTTTGCTTTGACGCTTCTATTTCCTTTTTGTTTCCTTTATTATCCCCTTCGGCCGTAGAAAATATTCGTTGCCCTCCCTCGGACCCTTATATTTAGTGTTATGATTGGGTCATGCCTTCTATATGTCAAGTGGTGCGGGCAGAGGCGCTCCTCTTTCCTCATTTCTTATTAGCCTCAGCATACTCAATGAATATATTTTCCTTCCTGACGTTGTGGTGCACTTCCCGGCCCATGTGGGTAATACATGTGAAGGAAGCCAATTTACAGTCACCTAAACGAAGGGAAGCATAGAAAAATGCTCTTTTTTTATTTTGGCAAATGGCAAATCAGCAGTGTAACCATTTTTTTATCTTAAATGTCATTGATTAAAAGTATAAAAAAAACAACCACATGCCGCCAGTGGGAGCCAAACCCATCGCGAGAGCCACTCCTGCAAGAAAAATAAAAACTTTTAAATTTCTGGCCCTATTCAGGGGTGAATAAATTGCAGTGATCACTGTACCCCACCCCCACCGCAATCGAGGGCCCCCTACAATCCTCACAACAGCCAAACCCACTTCAATCACAGGGTCACGTGGTACATTCTGTTCTGCAGGCAGGTACACGCAAGATTTTTCGGTCAGGACTTGCTACGCTGACGACGTTTAACAAACAAACAAAAGTGATAATGCACCTGTCACTGTAAAAAAACGTAACCGGCCCACAAATTTAGCGACTGACGCGCAGTATGTTCAGCACAAGCGGAATTCTGAAACACGAGACAGCTGTTTTCCTGCCGTCTACCAAGTGAAGCGCGTATAAAATGACGCAGTGCTGTTGTTGACCGATACAGGTTGAAGTAAACTGATGCAGACCAAAATAGATACGAGTAAAGGGAGGCGTACTTGTGACGTCCTGCCCATGCATAGGACCAGCCCTTATGAAGAACCACAAGCCTACTAATAAGACTACAGAACAAACAAGATATTTATGGAGGCTGTCTAATGTACGCAACATTTCTTTATATCGACGTTGAGAAGTGATTAGAATCGGGACGGAACAACTCCTGTCGTCGAGTTCTTTTCTTCGTCCGTGTCTCTTCTGCGTGATTTGATCCCGATGAACTGCCAACAAGCCTGCTCATTCATCTTAGTAATTAGAATCAATTAATCAATTTTACTATCAGTCGAGTCCCGGGAAGCTCTCGGTTAGGAAGTTATGAGGCTTCGTAACAAGTATTCACAGTCTGAGCGCCTCGCTTGAGCGCCCTACGCGCGGCGGAACCAGCCGTTAGATGGTGAGGGCATCTTAGCAGAGCCTCTGTTAGGCGTGGCGCACTCCCGGGGAGCTGCCGTATCCCACTTTTTGAAAGTTTTGGCTGCTCTGTTAATGGTGAGAAAGAAAGAAATTGCAAAATAATAATGTCTTTTTGGCTACTGCGCAACTGGATTCTTTGTCTTTTTTTTTACACGTTCAACTTCGTTTGGACCACTAGTTGAATTTTTGCGTCTTTTCCCATGGTCTACCTTTGTTAAATTTTTCTTTAATGTTGGTGCTACACATCTTGGAAACCCTGCATGTAAACGCTTTCAGAGAGCAGCCACTTGCAGGTAGTTAATTTCAGCTCTAAACCCTTGACGATGTTTCACTTTACAGTGACTCAGATGCCATGTCATAACCAGATATGATTATTTGCAGCATGTTCGATTTTCTTAAATTTGTACGACGGTATCAGTACCACAGATTTTTGCCCCAGACGGCAGGAGAATTGCGTTTAATTGATTAAGTGCGCCAACAAAAAAAAATTTTGGGGTAGACGTGAGGCAAAGAAAGCAACAACGGTGTAAAGCAGCAGCTAGTTTTTCCTTATTTTTCAAATACCTGTTCCTATTATCTTTACTTCTTTAGCATCCTGAGCCGCGGTGAATGAATAGCCAAAGCGTCTACGCCATCATATCTTTTACAGGTGTAACCTATGGTCATAGTGTTTCTTTCAGCCAATGTCACCGCTATGTTCAAAATAAGAGCTCTGTAAACATAACCACCACCTGCGCCTCATGTACCATTCATAGACACTGCGTGCCACGGGGTCCATATCCGAGTACATTGATTGGCTTTTGTAGTAACTTAAACCGCACGTTACTTGACCCGGTCAGTAACGGCCAGTAATCAATGTTGACGTCTGTTATGACCCTTATTTTCTTGTACACCGCATCTGAAGAGCAAATCTGCTTCAATGAGAGCGCGCACTGGATCGACCTGGTGACCTATGAGGGCTAGCAAGATTCTTGCGTGAATGTCATGGCGTTCCTTACCTTCATGCTTGCTTTTTCCTTTCAGACCTTGAAAGTCAGCATGCCCAGCATCACATGAGTGAATCTTGTTGAAAGAATGGAGCACGTGACTGGAGTCTGAGGCTGCAATAACTCGCTTGTTTATTGTTAACACCTAAACCATAGCTTGGCGTGGCTTCACACGTCGGCGCCTTCACCTAATCATTGTTTCACGTTCATTATCTCTCACAGTCCTGAACTTCTCTACGCTGTTGTAAATAATTTCGTTAATAAAAAACAAATTTTGTTGCAGCAACCACTGTTGTGATTCAGGGCCTCCAAAGATAGGGGATGGACACACGTTTACTGTATCTAATAAAAGGAAAAAAAACGCTTTACTCGCACCGTGCCGCATCGTGCAATACTCGGGTGCGCACCGTCTGCTCACAAGAAACTCATTTGCTCTGGACCGCACTTCGTGAAGTAAAGTAAGTGTTTTCATGCTTTATCGGCAGTTATGTGCAGCAAAAAGTACGAAACACCTACTCTGCCAAATATTAGTGCTCAATCCGCGTCGTAGTGAGCACAGTCAGTAAGCACTAGGTCATGTTGTATGACACATGAAGGCACCTTCGTCGAGGTGTCCCTCGATGTCTCCAAAAACTGTTAACACAAAACTGGGTTAGTTTATTGGTTTATTGGAGCTTAACGTCCCAAAGCAACTCAGGCTATGAGGGACGCCGTAGTGAAGGGCTCCGGAAGTTTCGACTACCTGGGGCTCTTTAACGTGCACTGACATCGCACAGTACACGGGCCTCTAGAATTTAGAATTGGTAAATTGGTTTTTGAGGAAAGGAAATGGCGCAGTATCTGTCTCACATATCTCGGCAGACACCTGAACCGCGCCTTAAGGGAAGGGAGGAAGGTGGGAGTGAAAGAAGAACGACAGAAAGAGGTGCCGTAGTGGGGGTCTCCGGAATAATTTCGACCACCTGGGGATCTTTAACGTACACTGATATCGCACAGCACACGGGTGCCCCTTGCGTTTCGCCTCCATCGAAACGCGGCCGCCGCGGTCGGGTTCGAACCCGGGTACACCGGCTCGGTAGACGAGCGCCGTACCACTGAGCCACCGCGGCGGGTCTCTAGAATTCCGCCTTAATCGAAATTCGGCCGCCGCGGCCAGGATCGAACCTGCGCCTTTCGGATCAGCAGCCGAGCGCCGTAACCACTGAGCCACCGCGGCGGCCCTGTTAACACGAAACTGAAATAATAATTGAACATAATAGTCGCCGCTCCAAAGCAAAATTCACACCATCTATGGATGCTTCCTGCCCGTTATTGTCCATCAGACTAAACAAACAAATGCACAGATTGACGTTTTCTGAGAAAGAAAAGCAACGCAGGCTGAACCAACGATGTCTGTTTTATTTCGGTTTGTTGCTTTCATTTTCTCCTGATACAAAATGGAATTCTATGTATCTATGTATTCTATGTATCTAAGTCCAACTACATCTTCCAGTGGTTACGGCGCTCGGCTGCTGGCCCGAAAGACGCGGGTTCGATCCCGGCCGCGGCGGCTGAATTTCTTGAAGGCGAAATTCTAGAGGCCCGTGTGCTGTGCGATGTCAGTGCACGTTAAAGAACCCCAGGTGGTCGAAATTTCCGGAGCCCTTCACTATGGCGTCTCTCATAGCCTCAGTCGCTTTGGGACGTTAAACCCCAATAAACCAAACCAAACCAAACCAACTACATCTTCCGAAGTATTCACTGCATTCATGAACATGAAGAACAGCAGATGCCACGATGCGGATGATTTGCAGATACGGCCTGTGAAGCATGTGTTAGATATTCTAGCACCAATTTTAGCACATATATTTAATTTAAGTTTGGAATACGGAGTGTTCCCACAGCGCATGCAAATTGCTAAGGTGACAGCTTTGTATAAGAAAGGTGATAAGCTTTGCGTTTCAAATTATACGCCAGTTTCCGTGCTGCCAATCTTTTCTAAAGGACTGGAAAAAATTATACACACGCGAATATCATGATTTTGTGACAAACACCAAATAATAACAGATTCGCAGTTTGGTTTTATCAAACATAAATCTACCGAGACAGCATTACTAAGCCAAAAAGAGTACCTCTTACAGTGTTTCGAGGAAAAGAAACTTGCCCTTGGCGTTTTTATAGATTTTTCGCAGGCTTTCGACTACATCAGCCATAATATACTTTTGACAAAACTGTTCGACTACGGTTTCAGGGGTCGTGTTCACGCGCTTCTTACGTCAAATCTTGCACATCGCTTTCAGTTTGTTGATATTAATAGCTGTCGATCCTCAGTAAAAAAAGTACCTGCTGGCGTACCTCAGGGAAGTATCCTTGGACCGCTTCTTTTTAACTTGTATATCAATGATATCGTTAATCAATGCCTGCATGTGAAGTGCGTTATGTATGCAGATGACGTCTCACTGTTTTTCTCATCAAGCGCATGTGAAGATGTGATAAACGAGGCCAATAGGACACTAAGTACACTCCATCAGTGGTCCCTTAATAATCTGTTGAAAATTAATGTAACTAAAACTAAGGCAATTATGTTCAAACCAAAAAATAAAAACGTTATTCTACCATGCGATCTTAAGCTAGGTTTTGAAACGATAGAGGTTGTAGATAATATTAAGATATTCGGGGTTCATTTCAACAGCCAGCTAAGCTGGGACAATCATGTTAACGCTGTCATCAGTATGCTTTCTCGTGTCACAGGTATCATTAACCGGCATCGTCACTTACTTCCATGCAAAGTTAAACTTCTCCTATATAATTCGCTCTTTATGTCCCAAGTGAACTATGCACATTTAGTTTGGGGAACAACTACAGGTACCAATAAAAATAAGATTTATGTTTTACAGAAGAAGGCTTTGCGTGCAGTACTTAATGTCGGTTCTCATATAAACACATGTGATTTATTCCACCAGTTCAATGCCATAAAAGTACCTGAAATGTATAATGTTAGGCTAGCTGAAAGATACAAGAAGGACATAAAACAAAATATAAATTACTTGCGTGACACGGCACACCTTTCACTAAATGTACAAGTTTATCCTAGCAGACACAGCGAACTGTGGCATATTCCAACCTGCCGCACAATATATGGTACACATAGTCTAACAAACACGTTGCCCCGTCTTCTAAATAAGTTTCAAACTGCACAAGTTGATCTTTCACGTGCATGCCGCCAAGTTATACACGATGTATGTTCCACTTTATAGATTCATTGCTTCTTTATCCCTTCACTGCTTCTTTATCTCTTTCGTTTCCGTATAGTGTTGACCTGATTTCAGTAACCGAATTTCTGTTGTTCGATGACGTGTATATTTCTGTTTCCTTTTTTTGTTACCATTTTTTGTTGTACACTTCATTCCTTGTCATTTTTCTAATAATACGCAAAACCATTTTTGAAACTATTGTTTGCATTTTGAGATGCTACTTGTTTAAAACATTTATGTTACCTGCGGCCCTGCAATGTAGGGGCCGAGGGGCACGTCAAGCCAAAATTTCTGGCTTTTTTCCCTCGGCCCTCACCATGTGTACATGGGAAAATAAATTGAAAATTGAAAAAATTGAAATTGAAATGAACAGTAAGCATCTTTTATTGCCTCGCGGAAAACGTCATGACCAAACATCCCCATGAGTTTCAGTTCAAAGATGACTTCGCCAACGCGGACATAAGTGGCACCAGTAATTTATTCATTATTACTCAGAATTTGTTAGTCCCCTTTACAGGATAACTGGTACTATTATTGACAAATTCAGGCTCACAGCGCGCTTTTTTTTTACTACAGCAGTTAAACGAGTAGGCAACCTGCTTAGAAATCGAAGCAATGCGAGCATGTCGCGACACCTGATAAGCAAAAATGTCTATGTATACAAATGAGGGCAGAGTCAACGGGCGAATGCTGCCTCACTGAAACTGCCTTCGCCTTAAGGCTGGATACGATGTGGCTTTGAGCCGATGGCAGAATGGCAGACGCCTCAGATGCAAGCGGCAGCAAAGGCTGCAACGGGTCCTCAAGCAGAGAGGGCCCCTCGATGGCGACACCTGTGACTCTTTATCCTCAGGGGCGCAATTTTGGTTCACACCGGCGCAATCTGGTGTACAGAGTGAAGTTCCTCAGTTTTCACACGAAAGAATAATTCGACGCCTAGTAGCAGTTTTTCACTGCTTTTTGGTCTCGAAGACAAACTATGCCTTTCGCTATGACAGCGCGAAGCCAGGGTCCTACAGACCAGAACCGGATCTCGTCACACACAGCTGAGCGGAGGCGTCGGTCACCTGAGGCGTTCGTTCAGCCGACGACGGCGGTGATAGGCGCCGACCACATAGCCAAGCTCCTCTGCTACCCAAAGGTCAGTTCTGGAGCCCAACTGCAGAAAAAACACTTCACTGCACAGTTTAACTGCAGAAAAACGCGCTAGGGGCCAAACGAGTTCCTCATGAAGGGGAAAGGAGGATCAACATAGCGCGTAAAGAAAAAAGGAAAAGAAAATCGAGAACGCAGAAAAAAAGTACGCAGTTTGTGCGTTACAGCATACATCATTATAATATCATTGTGATGTTCGTATTCATGAGAACATGTTGGCAACACCGAGGTGATAAGAGCTTACACTAGCGGACACGGCGCCAATGAGCCCTTAAGCTTGATTAGGAGGAATTCGGTCGTGCGGGGATGGCTTGAGGCCACATTGGGTTAAGAATAGAGGGAAAACTATCCACTATCACATACCCAACAATTGTGGACAAAATCATTTTTGAGCGGGAAACCGTTATGAACGCAATTTTTTTCATATAGTGTAAGATTTCACTATAACCATCAATATATCTCCGGATCACCCGACAGCAGTCTTATGCTGGGTGTTTCATCTAAGACTTTACACAGTTTTTAAATATAGGCTTTTTAGCATTTTCAGCGGTGAAGTACAACAGAATACAGCTAAGACGTGCTAACTAGCAGGCTGGTTAACTAACATTAAATAGTTAACTTTTAATTATTACCGTTATCTCCTTAATTATTGAGAGGCGTGTTGCCCATAGTAAGTAATATCCATATCAGCTTTTAGAATCCCGAAAACGCGATAACCTTCGGTACTGTGGCCCAACAAATTTTGGCCATTTACACGAGTTCCGTGCACTGGAGATGTTGCTTTGCCTGCAAGCTTCTCGAAAGCGCATGCATTTTGGTGCGATTTAGCCGAAATTTGTTGGGCCACAGCGCCGACGGTAACGGTGTTTTCGAAATTCTAGAAACTTATATGGATATTATTTACGGTGGGCTACACACATCTCAGTGATTAAGTCGTCTAACAATAATAGTCAAAAAGTTAACTATTCAATATTAGTTAACCAGCCTGCTAGTTAGCATTTCTTAGCTATAGTCTGATGTACTACACCCCAGACAATGCTATGCCGAAAAAAGGGCTCTTATAACTCAGAGAGCTTGTTTTTAAAAATTGTTTAAAGTCTTAGGTGAAAAGTATATTTTTTTCCTGTTAGAGTTTTTTCTGTTGTCAAGAGCGTTCCCAATTGGTTTTCTATGGCAGTCTTAACTGTTCGATGCGACGGATGGAAACACCTTAAAAGAAAGATTTTGCTATGTATCAGAAAAATGCATGATTACCTTCAATATTTCCATAACAGTATCTTACAATTCTCCGATTTTCAAAATTTTTTCCCGAGAATGTTGGACATAATAACTAGTTTGGCTAGTTAACGCAGAAATACGACGACACGAAAGTTCTCCTAACCACTACCTACAGCCGCGTTTTCGCTGGGATGCCGTAAAGGAGCTATAAATAAATCTAAAGCTGCTATCGCTTGCAGGATATACAGGCATGCCTGGCAGATCTCACCTGCGCCAAAGGGCACAAGTGGCCAGCAAGTAACCAGTACGTGAATTTCTCTCAGAGTGCTAGGTGGCGGAACGAAATAACAAGACTTCTCTGCGAAGTTGTGCACTTTCCCCGTTAAAAGTGCTATCCCGGATGGTGGGCATGAATTCCATTGCTAAGCGCACACTGGCAGCACGGCCTTGACACAATAAGAGAATTTAGCTCTGCGTACAAAAAACTGTTGCCTTGCAGTTAAGAATTTAGAAATAATTTACTGCTTTTATTTTATTTCCATTAAAATAAACGCAGGTGCTTCTACTGTCTTGGTGGCGACAGGCTCATAAACGTTTGTTTGCTACCTTGGAATAGAGCTAAGCCAAAATATCAGGGAGTAACAGACAAAACATAATTTTAATAATGAAACTTTAAGGATACATGCGCAGTTCTCTCAGTATATCTTGCATACCTAACTGACATGGCTGCTTTCCCCGACGATTCGTCTATTCCAGTTCTATCCGTGATACGACATCATGCATGGACACTTTTATAAGTATCCTCGAAAACAGGAAAGGCCGTGCCTGTAAACACTAAAATGACCAGAACACTTGAAATAGATATATGCATAATGCCCGCAGTTGTTGTCACCCGCCCTGCTATCATTAGTCTATACTGTAGGCAGCTTATGATCATCAGCTCTCAGATGTAGCTCCAGGTAGTATCTCTCTAGACCCCTTCATAATAGAAGTCAAGGTGCCACTACAGCGACCACGAATTCGCAGCAGATAACACCTTGAATCTGCACGCTCAGCTGACAGCAGCCGTCGTAACCCGTGGCTGATACGAGGGGAGACTAACAACGAGACGAGCAGTATCTGAACAAAAATTCAAAATTAACGAATACATGTACATTTCAACTACAACGCCCAGCACAAAACATGCGTGCAAGCAATATTCAGTGGAACGAATTGGATCACTATGCTTATCTGGTCATCTTGCCTGATGCACGACGATTGCCAACACTCGCATCGCTAGAGGAGTGTTCCACCTCACATCAACTCGGTGTTCGGTTGGCTTCTGCCAAAGTAAAAAAAAAAAAACAAGGGACGAATCAAGGTAGTGCAGCAAATACATCACATCAAGAACTAGAGCAGAGAGAGTATTTCACTGGTGACAGCGTCAAGAATGTCAGCTCTAGAAAACAAGTAAGTAAGCTCAGAAAAAGCTTCATTTATTGGCTCCGGAATCAACCACCGTGTCAAAGAAGTCTCAGCAAAGATATGCCGTGATTTTAGTAATTCATTTAGCTGTATTCTGCAGTCCAGATGGAGATGGCGACATTGCATTGGGAATTTGCGCTAATTCGCAAATACTAAGAGAGAGAGAGAGACTTTTATTTTCAGCAAAGGTTGTAAGGAGGCCCCCAGAGAGTGGAGCCCTTTTTCCAGGGCTCCATTTGCCGCAACTATCCGAATCGTTCGGGCGATCCGGCCGCGCTGGTCGTTCAGGGCTGTGCTAGACAGGGTGGCTTCTAACTCGAACGGGGTGGGGTGTGGTATGGAGGTACTGAAGAAGTATTGAAGCATTCCCATGTGGAATGGTAGAGGGTGAGATGTGCGCCGCAAAAAAGAAATGGCAGTTAGGGTGGTAGCGTGCGGTGTAAAAGGTGTGCCTAAACGTAAGATAGGTAGGGGGAAGTGTGGATTTGGCGCCAGAAGAGTGCCTCCTATAAACGATTATTTTTGTGAGGGGGTCACTATCCTCTGAGGACAGTCGTAGTACGTGCGCATAGGTGAGTGGGATGGGCTCCGTCTCCACCGAGTGCTAGTGGAAGGCCATCTTCGTAAATAGTGGACAAAAATTGCTTAAATTTTCATTTAGTCTTAACTTCAATGTGTTTCTTCAAAACATGCTTCTGAACACTCGCTGCGATTAAATACAGCGTCACGGCAGCAAACTTAGCGTAAGGCGCTCAATATTTCGTTCCGATAGCAACTAGAAACAAATTACTACGAGAATAGCGCTGAAAGAATGTACGCTGATGATGGGTATCAACATGCTGCCATTGAGGCGAGCAGCCTAAAATGCCTTCACTCCGGTTTCGAGTACACTGAAAAAGGGCTTTTGCGAAGCAGCGAGCTTCGACATTACTAACAGATCCAACTTAAAACAGTGCGCAGGGACAGGACACAGTCAAGAAACACACAGACACAGCACTGACTGACAACTTCAGTCAGTGCTGTGTCTGTGTGTTTCTTGACTGTGTCCTGTCCCTGCGCACTGTTTTAAGTTGAAAAATGAACCAACTGGCCCCGCTACTTCCCATAACAGATCCAGCATGCAGGCGCTTTGCGATAAGAACCAGCGCCCATAAAGCCTCCTAATATCTCCACCACTCAGCCGCCACAGTGACCCAAGCAACGCCGACTTCTTGACCCTGCGTGGCGATATGCATGCCCCCACATTTTTATCAAGCTCGGCGGGAAGGTTCTCTTTCACTCCCCGTGCGTTGATATGCATGTCCAAAACAACTAGATTACCTTTTCCGATGAAAACAATGTCGATAGCCGCGCCGGTTCACGAACGTAACGCCGCAACGTGCTGATTAGCTTTCCGACGCCTCTCGACTTTTGTACAATCCTCTTCTGTGGATATGCTCCATTAGACGCGTGCAGAACGACTACCACTTCTCGCTTCAATCATCGGACCTGTTTTACAAGCCACTGAAAGTATACCACAGCCATAGACGGGCGACAACATAAGGCAAGAGGTGACTGCTAGTCCACCGAGCCAAAGTGGTCCTGAAAAAAAAGAAGAAAAACACATGAACTTAGAAGTGTCTGTGCTTGTGTCATGAGCACTGCAATCGCACAGACAAGAAACATGACCATGGTAATGTAAACTCGTTGCTGCTTTACTAAGACCGAAAAGTTCCTTGCTTGAGAATGCCTCGGTGCTTATTCGCATTATTTGCAGTGCCTGTATATTTAGCAATAATTAATGTTAAGCAAATTACCCAGCCAACCTATCTATATTGTGTACGTTTGAAGACGCATTTTTTTCGCTTCGAGTCGCATTAGCCCCCGAGACCCACATGACTTGCAGGGAAACACCAAAAACTGCGTTCAACTGTGTCTGCTAAAGATGCCACGTGTTCAGTTTATTGATCATTTTTCTTAACTGCACTATTTTTTCCTCGTTCCTTTCACTTCCTTTTATTTTATTTAGCGATACACGTAAAGCTACGCACGGCTGTAGCGCACAGCACTTCGTGTTTTCCTCCCGTCTGTATCAGTGAAGAACGCCGCTAGTGGCAGCTGGTATTCTCGACATCGCGAACCATAAACAGAGCTCTCTTTTCTTGCTTTATTTTTTTCGAAAGCCTGCAGCCTTGCTGCTTGCCCTTCGTGGCAGCTGGGCCCCCGATCTGGCCACGTTTGCGCCCATCGTACGTACGTACTGTCGCCAGTCCCAGCTAGCGCATTGGACGCCGACGCCCGCGCGTTATCGTCGGTCGACGCCCCACTTCCGCGCGCCCCGCCGGTTTCAACAAGTGCTCGTCGCGTACGTTTAAAAACAAGCGCCCAAGATAGCTCCTGCGCGTCTCTCGCATGTGAGCACGTGAGCCCAGAGCAATCGTTCGACCTCGGATAACATAAAGCCGAGTCCACGTTGCGTGCGGCAAGTAGAAAGCGGTCCTCATCCGAGTCGTTCGTTCTTGCCGGTCCGGGGTTGTTTTCTTCGGCTTGAACGAAGTAAAAACGAGGAGGGAAGGAGTTTAACGGCAGCATCGCGACTGGCATGGAGACCTTCTTCTCAGGCAAGCGGGCAGTGGTCACGGGCGCCGCGCAAGGTGGGTGACGTCTATCAGCCGACTTTTTTTTTTTTTTGGGGGGGGGGAGGGGGGTCGTTTCTCACTTTCTTTTTAGTCTGGCTTCTGCGGCAGCTTCGGTCCGGTCCAAAAATACCTTGCTGCACTCTGCGGAGGGGGAAAAAAAGCCCCCCGCTATTACTTCTCTTTCTGCTTCCTTATTTTTTAAGTGATTCTCAAAAAGGAACTGTATAGGCGCGGCGTTTGGCGAAAGTTGTGGGACGCGAATATTACGCGGAAGTAAACAGAAGAGGAAGCAAGAACGCAATGCATCCGTCCTGATCTTGCAAATTTATGCGGAGGATCGGTTTGCAGGCTGCCTTTAAAGATAACTTATTCATATACGAATTTAGCGTGCCAACACTACCAATTTCGGTTAACTATGGCCGGGTGGCCGTATTTCACCGAAGCAGTGAGAGAAGCGGCTGCGTCTGAAAATCCGTGGGCTAGCAGCATGAAGCAATAATATAACTTCCACCTTTACGTGCGGTGAGTGCTTTACCTTTGCTGTGGTTTCATTTCTCCTTTCGTGAGAGCGGAGAAATGCGCAACCGGAGTGCGGATGCCACGGGAATCACTCGGGAGATGGTTACCGCAGGAGCACGAGGGTGTAGTGAGAGCGGAGAAGGAAGAGCTAAACCGTGGAAGGAGGAGGGTATGGTTAGAGCGGAGAAATGCGCAACCGGAGTATGGATGCCATGGGAATCACTCGGAAGATGGTTACCGCGGGAGAAGGAGGGTGTAGTGAGAGCGGAGAAGGTAGAGCTGAACCATGAAAGGAGGAGGGCATGGTGAGAACGGAGAAATGCGCAACCGGAGTATGGATGCCATGGGAATCACTCGGAAGATGGTTACCGCGGGAGAAGGAGGGTGTAGTGAGAGCGGAGAAGGAAGAGCTAAACCATGAAAGGAGGAGGGCATGGTGAGAACGGAGAAATGCGCAACCGGAGTATGGATGCCATGGGAATCACTCGGAAGATGGTTACCGCGGGAGAAGGAGGGTGTAGTGAGAGCGGAGAAGGTAGAGCTGAACCATGAAAGGAGGAGGGCATGGTGAGAACGGAGAAATGCGCAACCGGAGTGCGGATGCCACGGGAATCACTCGGGAGATGGTTACCGCAGGAGCACGAGGGTGTAGTGAGAGCGGAGAAGGAAGAGCTAAACCGTGGAAGGAGGAGGGTATGGTTAGAGCGGAGAAATGCGCAACCGGAGTATGGATGCCATGGGAATCACTCGGAAGATGGTTACCGCGAGAGAAGGAGGGTGTAGTGAGAGCGGAGAAGGTAGAGCTGAACCATGAAAGGAGGAGGGCATGGTGAGAACGGAGAAATGCGCAACCGGAGTGCGGATGCCACGGGAATCACTCGGGAGATGGTTACCGCAGGAGCACGAGGGTGTAGTGAGAGCGGAGAAGGAAGAGCTAAACCGTGGAAGGAGGAGGGTATGGTTAGAGCGGAGAAATGCGCAACCGGAGTATGGATGCCATGGGAATCACTCGGAAGATGGTTACCGCGGGAGAAGGAGGGTGTAGTGAGAGCGGAGAAGGTAGAGCTGAACCATGAAAGGAGGAGGGCATGGTGAGAACGGAGAAATGCGCAACCGGAGTGCGGATGCCATGGGAATCACTCGGGAGATGGTTACAGCTGGAGAAGGAGGGTGTAGTGAGAGCGGAGAAGGTAGAGCTGAACCATGGAAGGAGGAGGGCATGGTGAGAACGGAGAAATGCGCAACCGGAGTGCGGATGCCATGGGAATCACTCGGGAGATGGTTACAGCTGGAGAAGGAGGGTGTAGTGAGAGCGGAGACGGAAGAACTGAACCGTGGAAGGAGTAGGGTAGGGTGAGAGCGGAGAAATGCGCAAACGGAGTGTGGATGCCATGAGAATCATTTGGGAGATGGTTACCGCGTGAGAAGGAGGATGTAGAGAGAGCGGAGAAGGAAGAGCTGAACTGTGGAAGGAGGAGGGTATGGTGAGAACGGAAAAATGCGCAATCGGAGTGCGGATGCCATGGGAATCACTCGGACGATGGTTACCGCGGGAGGAGAGTGTAGTGAGAGCGGAGACGGAAGAACTGAACCATGGAAGGAGGAGGGTATGGTGAGAGCGGAGAAATGTGTAACCGGAGTTCGGATGCCATGGGAATCACTCGGGAGAGGGTTACCGCGGGAGAAGGAGGGTGTAGTGAGAGCGGAGACGGAAGAACTGAACCGCGGAAGGAGTAGGGTAGGGTGAGAGCGGAGAAATGTGCAACCGGAGTGTGGATGCCATGGGAATCACTCGGGAGATGGTTACCGCGGTAGAAGGAGGATGTAGTGAGAGCGGAGAAGGAAGAGCTGAACTGTGGAAGAAGGAGGGTATGGTGAGAACGGAGAAATGCGCAACTGGAGTGTGGATTCCACGGGAGTCACTCGGAAGGTGGTTACCGCGGGAGGAGGGGGGTGAATCAAGAGCGAATAAGGAGGTGGTTCAACGTGAAAAGAGAAGGGTGTGGGAAGAGTGGAGAAATGAGCAACCAGAGGGTGGCTCCATGAGAATAACCCAGAAGGCGATTACCATCGGAGGAGATGTGTGTAGTGAGAGTGGAGGAATGCGTAACAGGAAGGCTGTTACCACGGAAAAGTTGCTACCGCGGAAGCGTTCAGGCTCGAGTATCTTTACGTGGTTTGTTGGAGTGGAGAGCGTCCCGTTTTTTTCTCTTAGTGTCCTAGAATTTTTATTGTTATTGGGAAAATAGCCATGATCATTTCAGCGCATGTCTGTGAATATAGCTGTGTCGTTAGCAGTGTCTCCTGTACCGCGGCTAGCGGAGCGAAGCATGGCGTTGCTGGAACCGCCGTTATTTCTCGTCCGTTGCATATCTGAGGAGCTCGAACGATATCGTGGTGTTGCGCTGTACTTTGTTTGAACCGCATAGCAGGTGCATTGAATTTGTTGTACATCTAGTGTTTTTTTTTTGTTAACCAGTAATAAACGGTGTCGTTTGCTGCTTGAGATGTGTTACTCGATCATCAGTCGATATCATGGCTCGCGAACACCCAACCTCACCCCACGTTCTCTCAGTGTAAATCTAAAAAACTGGTCTATAGCTATACATTTATGCATGTCGCTCTGAAATTCAAAAATTCAGGGGGCACTTTGACTGTCTAAAGTGGGCAGAGGCGGAAGCGTTTTCCGAACCACCTTCGCTGTTTCTGTGGCACCGGTGGCGTCACATATAATTGAGTACTAATTACTAAGTGATGACAAATCACTAATTAATGGTTAATTACTGATTAATGCCTGAATACTAATTAACTGCTAATTAATTACGCTTAAGCTTCGCCTTTAGGAGTGGAACGCGACAGCGCGTTGTAGCGCTGCCAGGGAGTCCACGGAACACCACCCGTTCAGCGCGATGCCTTGCCCTTTGAACGCAACGCGTTTTGAGGAAAGGAAATGGCGCAGTAATTCTCTGTCATCTCGGTGGACACCTGAACTGCACCGCACCGTAGAGGAAGGGAGGAAGTGGGAGTGAAAGAAGATAGATAAAGAGGAGCCGTAATGAAGAAAATGAAAATTGTATTTGATGAAAGGAAATTACGCAGTAACTGTCTCACAAAATTCAGGGGGGCACTTTTTTGACCTAAAGTGTGGTCACTGATACCCCTAAGAGTGGAACGCGACAGCGTCTTGCAACGCTGCCAAGGAGTCCATAGAACGCCATCGCCCATTCGGTTCTACGCCTCGCTCGTCAGTAAATTGGTTTTTGAGGAAAGGAAACGTATCTGTCTCTCATTTGTCGGTGGACACCTAAACCTCGCGGGAAGGGAATGGAGGAGGATGAGAGTGAGTGAAGACACCGTATTCACTAGACGCGCCTTTGTTCATTCCAAACCATCGAGCTGGCATGGCGGAGTGGATAGCATGCTCGTCTCTCACGCCGAAGACCGGGGTTCGATTCCTGAGCTCGACCAATTTCTTAATCGGTTTTATTTATTTATATAGCCTGACTGGTACAGCTAACTAGGCTAATTGGGTAATTAAACAATTAACTAAGCTCAGTCCCACTTAATTGGAGCATCACTATACGATCCCTTCAATTGGTTGCATGGTTACTAGGCAAAGTTCAATTGGCCCCGTTTGAAATTTGCGCACTGTGACGTCACGACCATTTCGACCAATTGAAAAGCGTGACTTTTTCTGTCGACAACTGCTGCTTACAACGATGAGACATTAAAGGCTTCCGCCTTAAAATCCCAACACATCGCGAAATGAAAATACAGCTATGGCTGAATCTCACGTTACACTGTGGTAACCGTCCTGGGAGCTTTACATAGATGGTGGTGGCGTTTAAGCCACATTTTTTGCAATAAACATGGCTGATCGGAGTGGTTTGCTGATTCTGAAAGAAATGTTTCGATGGGCTGAGATGTTAAGCTATCCTGTGACGGTATATCCGCATCAATTTGTTATGAAAGATTCATGAGCCTCCTAAAATCATGAAATTCCTAAAACTAAAACAGTGATGCTGAAACTTGTTGTCACCTTCTCTTCAAGAACAAACCTTATCAAATAAGTAACTTGGTTCTGGACTTGACAAAATACGTTATTGGCATTCTATAAAAACAAGAATTTCATGAGATATTGATTTAGTGTTCCCTAGAATGGCTGTCATCCAATGAGCCATTGTGGCTCATTGGTTATGGTGCTC
Source organism: Amblyomma mixtum (assembly GCF_055824585.1). Taxonomy (NCBI): domain Eukaryota; kingdom Metazoa; phylum Arthropoda; class Arachnida; order Ixodida; family Ixodidae; genus Amblyomma; species Amblyomma mixtum. Next base: position 162,760,437 of record NC_143014.1, on the reverse strand, counting down.
TGTTGCTGACCCAACGATGCGGATTCCATTCCGGCCGCGGCGGTCACATTTTGATGGAGGCGAAATGCTAGAGACCCGTGCACTGTTCGATGTTAGTGCACGTTATGAACCCGAAATGGTCGAAATTATCCAAAGCCCTTCCCTCATAGCCTGAGTCGCTTTGGGATGTTAAGTAAAGCAGAAAGTTGGGCTAGTTGGTATCGATCCATCTAAAAACGGCGCACAGAAAAAACACGCAGAACACAGGGAGAACGGACCTTACATGCACAGGGTGTCACATAACCTTAAGAAGGTAGCCCAGAAGGCTGGTGTTCGCCTCGTGTTTACTGCACCGCATAAGCTTTCCAAGCTGTGCAGGCTTGTTGCCGAAGGGCGCACAAAGAAAACTACCTGTGGGGTCAACCACCAGACCAAGTTTGTTCCTTGTGCGACAGGTGTCGTGTATCGCATTCCCCTTAGCTGCGGCCGAATTTACGTGGGCCAAACGGGGAAATGTGTGAATGAAAGGTTGCGCGAACACGCAGCGTCGCTAAGGACGGGTCATGGCTCGAACCTTCCCCTGCACTGCAAAAAATGTAAGGATTGCGAGGGCGGCTGCGCCCAACTTGGGTGAGACAAGTATCATTGGGCGCGGTAGAAAAAGAGTGGATAGAGAGATATTGGAGGCCTCGAACATAATCGCCGCAGGTGACGACTTCTGTGTTAGTTCTACGTCGGTGTTTTTGCTGGAAAAAGAGCGCAAGTTTCTCGGTATCTGTTAGCAGGAGTGGCAGCGTTTTCATGCAGGTTTCGCCTTTCGCATGTGCTGTTTAGGTGCTTCGGTCATCCCGGGGGGTTTAGGTTCTTGTCTTTATTCTTGTCTTACGTATTTTTTTTTTTAATTTTATCTTTGTTTAGTCCGTTTGTACAGCAACGTCATGTTTTTATTTGGGTTTTTATCTTGTTCACACGTGCTGAATTTCCTGGCGCATGCTTACCAAGTGAGAAGTGTTTTTCGACCAAGCTTCAGTTGCTAGTGCGCTCTTGTCCTGTCCGTTCTCCCTGTGTTCTGCGTGTTTTTTCTGTGCGCCGTTTTTAGATGGGATGTTAAAACCCCGTACGCCAAACCAGCCCATTTTTCTATTTAACTAATTTTACCAACTATTAAAGAGGAAGACCTGTACGTATGTCTTATAGTTTTTCATGCCTTCTTTTCCCGCTGATTGCTTTTACCACTTTCAGGTATGGGCGCTCGCATCGCCACTGACTTGGCGAAGTATGGCGCTACTGTCATCGCCGTGGACCTTCTCGCTGCAAAGCTGGCCGAGCTGCAGCAACAGGCACGTTTATCAATCCACCAGCATAGGACTGAGGACTGTAAACGTTAGCGTCACAGCCAGCGAGACAGCACACACTGTCCAATTATGCATAGTTTGAAACACGCGACGGCGAAGGAATAACTGCACGAGAGTGGGAATCTCCCTGCACGCTGTTCAAACCAACACTGAATGAATTCCTTGTAAAATAGTTGGAGGGCGCCCACGGCACAGTCCGAACAGCACGTGGTAGCCATTGAATGTGGCGTGACTAAGTTGACGGGCGTATGTGCAATGAAGGGTGAGGATCTCGAGTTGTGTAAACCATGTGATAGCGGCAGTGCCGACCGAACGTGTCGGGACTTCTCTAGTATACTGTTAACGCACCTGCCCTACGCGTCTGCAGACAGCGAAATAATCGCGATATGTCGGTGCGCCGAGAAGCTTTGTGTGAGGAAGTCTTCCATATGAGGTAGTTGCGCCATACTCGTCGAGGAACGTTACACGTCATCATTGCGGAGAAGCGTTCTTTTCTATCTCAAAGTTCTAACAGTGACGGCGATGGCTACCGCATGGTTCGGAACTCTTTCTTGACGACCCGCATGTTTGCAAAGGCTCTACATTAAAGACACACTGAGGACAACTCCATGCAATCATCGTTTTCAGCAAAAATTGATTCTTTGGCTCTTTCCAGCAATGTTAACGCTTGTCCGGCTGCGAAAGACGCATTTATCTGCAAGAACACCGGGTTTAAAAAATCTTCCTTTCAGTCGATTCAAATTCTTGACGTCTGCACAGGAAGCTACGGGTTGTCACCGTTCTGAAGTGAAGGGCAGAGTAGCACAGCCTTTAGGTCAACACCCAAAAAAAAAAATTTGATGTCAACACACGGATTTTACTTGCGAAATCGGCCGGTGAGGGCGACACCTGTATTTTGCTTTCTGAGGGGATCTTTTCTAGCTTATAAAAGCTCCCTTTTCGGTAAGAGTGGTATATTTGGGATCAGAACACGATTCGATATCACTACACGCCACAGAGGTAAAAAAAAAATCTGGCTCTTTCTGTACGACAACCACTGTGCTGAATGTGTGCGCTGCTTGACGTACTGTGGTGTGGAATGGGCCCGTTTCCGGTTAGGAAAGAGCTATAATAGAGCGTCGATGGCCTTTGTTCCACTGATTGCGAACATGCTGTCTCGGTATTCAAGGTGCAAAGGCTGTGATACTGGCCCATACAGGCTACCTTGAGCTCATAACAGTGGCGCAGATGGATCACCAGCCTTCGTCATTAAATACTCACGAGGCTGCCACAGAGCGAGCCACTCCTTGCACAGGGGAAAAAAGAGTGCAGTGTCAGCAGGCGAAATTGTTTTAAGGCGGAAGCTTTTGATGCCTCATCGTTGTAAGCAGGAGTTGTCGACAAAAATGTCACGCTTTTCAATTGGTCGAAATGGTCGCGACGTCACAGTGCGCGTATTTCAAAGGGGCCAATTGTACTTTGGCTAGTAACCATGCAACCAATTAAAGGGATGGTATAGTGATGCTCCAAGTGAAATAAATAAATAAAACCGAGTAGGAAATTGGTCGAGTTGGGGAATCGAACCAAGGACTCCGGAGTACGAGAAGAGCACGCTAACCACTTCGCCATGCCAGCTCAATGGTTTGGAATGAACAAAGGCGCGTCTAGTGAATACGGTGTCTTCGTTCAGTCCCATCTTCCTCCCTTCCCGTTACGGCGAGGTTCAGGTGTCCACTGAGATATGCGAGACAGATACATTTCCTTTCCTCAAAAACCAATTTACCGACGAGCAAGGCGTAGAGCCGAACGGGCGATGGCGTTCTGTGGACTCCCTAGCAGCGTTGCAAGACGCTGTCGCCCCTACTGAAAAATCCGGTATGAATTTTAAACCGGAACCGCATACCGGGTTATTGTACAGGATTTGCGATACCGGATTACCGGAATATCCGGTATAAAACAGGACAGTCCTGTATAATACAGGACTCTCCTGTTTTGTACAGGATACTCAGGTAATCCGGTATCGCAAATCCTGTACAATAACCCGGTATGCGGTTCCGGTTTAAAATTCATACCGGCATACAGGACAGTCCTGCATTCTACAGGCTAGGCCCGTATTATACAGGAGGGCCCTGTATCACAGGACAAAGGCAGGAATAAAATGCTTCAAATATATTCCACTTGGACTAAATCTGCCCAAAAACTGGGGCCATAAGAGTACATGCCAAATGCTGCAATATACAGAGCCTCAGAAACTGGTAATCTGCGATTATCAGCGACTCGTATTGCAGTCGATGTGCAATTGTGTTATTTGCTCCCAGCTTTTACCAAGTATTGGTAGCTTGGTGAGTATTATAATGCATCAAAAACTCCAAAAGATGTTTATTTTTTTCGCATGTCTTGAACCAGCTCACTGAGGTAATAATTTAATTCTTTGCGACGATCCACCGGCGCTGGGGTCTCTACAGGGTGCTGGCCAATGAAGTAGTCAAAAGCACCTGCTGAAAAGTAAATATGATTGATAGTACATAATGCCCCCAGCTTATCATTTAATTGGGCACTGACACACAACATAATGCATTGAGCACTGTGACATGCAACTTGCGGTCATTATTACTTTATTCATTGCGCAAATGCATAGAATCGCTTCAATTACCTAAATATACTGAGCATTCTTTAGCCAAAACACTACGCACACTAAATATAGTCGAAACGTTGAATCAAGATGCAAGAATATATCTCTTAGTGTATGTATGCTCTCTGCAAAATTCGATGATATTCATAGGCATATTTATTTAACCATGACATGAACGCCCGCCCTGAACTTGAAAATTTGTATCTTTCAACCACACAAGAACACTGCCTGGTACATAAGAGAAAAAGATATATTTACAGGTACCAGCAGTCTAGGGCAAACATCGCGTCCCATGAATTTTAGAACCGCACCTCTTCCATATTTTAGCACCGTGACAAATTATTAGACTTCAACGATTGCTTCGATGCGCAGACACAACGTACAGTACCTTAAAATCTCTCACAGTCAGTATGTCGACGTCGTCGCGGCGAACAGCACGCTCCCACGTAATCCTACGGGAGTCTTTTGGGAACGAAAACACACGCACTTTTGGCCCGTTGTCATAGTTTCTTCTACAGTTGGGCACGCAGCAGCGACCCATTGCTTCAACAGCAGGTCACGACACGCAAAGATTTAGGTATCACGATGACCAGCAATTTCCTAGCCAGCACTCACGAACGCAACAGCAATAAAACGCAGCAGCGCACGCTGACATGTCCGGCTACACGACTACGGAAGGGTGCAGAACTGGTTGAGGGAAGAAAGGAGACGTCTCAGTGTCGGAGGAATGCGGAGGGGTCAACGGCCAAAGTGGCTGACGTCAGAGCGGGGGGAAAGGAAAGCGCGCAGGCCTTGAGAATTCTCAGACCCAGGAAAAGCAGAGAAGGCAGTGATGAGAGAAAAAAAAAAGCTTTAAAAAAAATTGCAAAGAGACGGGTTACTCGTGTAAGGTTTCTACAGGTGGTTTTTGTTTTTATTTTGTTCTCTCGAGCGCTGTATCTTTTAGCTAGCACGAAGCGTCCGTTGAATTAACCTTTTCTTCGTCGATAGAAATGTTCTGGGCGATTTGTGATTAGTATTTTATTTATTTATTTTATTTATTTATTACATACTGTTGGCCTCTCTTTGAGGCCGTAACAGGATTGGGTGCACATATGCATGAAAAAGTACACAATAAAAGACTGCAGAGAAGGAACTTTTCACTCTCATCGAAAGAAACATGGTAAATGACACATGGTGACAATGTTAACCGTTTTGAAAGTGGTTTGCTACCTTCGACACGAATGCTTCAGGAGTGAGCTGGCTTACAATTTCAGAAGGCAACATATTCCACTCACGGATTACATGCGGGAAGTATGAAAATTTGAATGCATCACTGTGGTATCTATATTCAGATAGATGTTTTTCATGTTTTGTTCTTGTGACACGTGTATTAGGCGTAAGCAGGTATCTAGTTTTATCAAGTTTTGTGTCGTTATTCAAGAGGAGGAACAAGAACTTAAGCCGCAACAGTCTAGCTCGTGTGTGAATTGTAGATAGGCCGGCTTTTTGTAAAAGCAGTGAGGGAGAGTCATGGCGACTGTATTTGTTATAAATGAAGCGGACAGCTTTTCGCTGAACACTTCCTAATCTATCAATATATTGTTTAGTGTAGGGCAACCAGGCAATAATACCGTATTCTATAACTGAGCGGACAAGTGAAATGTAGGCTAACAGTTTTGTTTCAGGTGAAGCAAGTGGAAGGGAACGTCTTATGGTATAAAGCGCGGAATGTGCCTTTGTGGCAATGTGTGTCACGTGCTTGTTCCATCGTAGATCAGAGCTAATAATCACACCAAGATACTTTAATTGCTCTACTTTTGTAAGGGACTTCTGTTCAATTCCATAAGTGAAGTTTAATGGTTGTTTCTTCTTGTGACGGTCATGCAGACGGTTTTCTCCAGGTTGAGGGCCATCTGCCAGTTGTCGCACCATTCCGATATGTACAGCAGGGATTTGTTTAGCAGTATTTGGTCGGCAGAGCTATTGATTTCTTTGTACATCACACAATCATCCGCAAACATACGTACTGTTGCATCAATATTCTTGCACAGATCATTAATAAAGAGAAGGAAAAGAATTGGGGCGAGCACTGACCCTTGTGGCACGCCAGATAATACTGCTGCTAAATCCGACTGGCTGTTTTCAAAACAGACAAACTGTCTGTTTTGAATGTCTTCCTGGTGGAGTGAAGGGTGGGGCAGCTCGCGATGGCGCTTGGACAAGTTGCGTTATCAATGGACTATCACTTGATGAAGAAGAAGTGCAAAGAATTCCTGCACGAAAACCAAGAATTTTATTTCTTCACCGATGCGTCGCTACAAACTGCCGCTAGCGAACATTAAGAAAGCTGCTGCAATGAACGCGACAGTAACAAACCTTTTGGAGCCTCTGGCGCAGTCACCGGAGGCTCGCCATGTTTATCAGCCAGTCGTGAAGTTCTGCACTGTGAAACCCAGAGTAATCTGCGCAGGACTTACGAAGACTGCTGGCGGATGTATACTAGCTGTTTGCCCGCACACAGCAGCCCTGGCTTTGTCAGGGTGCTGCACGGGAAGCCAATATGGCGGTTGCGCGCCATTCACCTTCATGCAGCCCCCGCCTTTCATACACAAACTGCATGTTTTGCCACGCTTGGCCCTTTTCTTTTCCTAACCCTTTCAACAAAACCGTGTATGTGTTGATTATCGCACTTATGTGCACGCTTACCCCCCCCCCCTTTCCCCTTAAAAATATCTGCTGGCGTACAACAGTCAATCTGCAGACCAAGCACCAAAACCGCAGCACATATCGCTCTGAATACAGGCTGGTATGTCCGGTTTGAGCCCCGTACCGGACTAGTCTGTCCGGTTTGAGCTCCGTACCGGACTGGTCTGTCCGGTTTGAGCTTCGAACCGGGAATGGACTGTCCGGTATGAGCTCCGTACCGGAGCGGTCTGTCCGGTTTGGGATCGATACCGGACCAGTATGAACCGGTATAGCGATCAAACCGGACGGGTCTCGCCGGTATGAGAGTGATACCGGACCGGCATGAAACCGATATGTTCCGGTAAAATCCGGTTTGCCGCGATACCGGATTTTTCAATAGGGGCGTTCCACTCTTAGAGGCGAAGCTTAACATCTTAACCACACATCAGTGACACAAGCAGCAACACCGCGCTTAAGGCTTCCGCCTCACCGCACTTTAGGTCAACAAAGTGCCCCCCTGAATTTTTTTTATATGTGTGCCATTAAACAATGAGAGATAATTATTTATTTATTTAATTATTTATGGGAGAGATAATGTAATTATTTTACCGTTAAGGATAATTGATTAGAAAGCAGTAGAAAAAGAAACCACATGCCGCCGGTGGGATCCAAATCCACGGCCTCCGAATTTCACGTGTGGTGCTCTACCAACTGAGCTACGGCGACGGGTGTCCTATCTTCTGCTTTCAAAGCTATTTATGTGCAGTGAACCGAGCCTTGAGAGTGTTCACCAAGGAGTTCGTGGGTTCGGATCTCATCGGCAACATTTGGTTGTTTTTACTTCTGCATTCTTATCAATTATCTTTAAGTGGTAAAATAATTACACTATTAATCTCCCATTGCTCAACAGCACACTTTAAAAAAGAAACATTCCCTCTGCTCCTTGGTTTCTGTGACTGTTGGCTTCCGTCATGTTTACCAACTATTAATGGTTTATCGTACAACAAAATTTAAAGACAAGAAAAAGTTTATATGGATTGTATTCATAATCGTTAATTACTAGCATTAAATGGAGGAGAAAAGTCCGAATAAACAGCCACTTGTTGCTGAACTAATGTTGACAGTGAGTGAAGTTTTTCAGCTATCTCTGGGGTTAAAGAAAGCACTTAACAAAAACGATTTATGTCGAAACGCACGCGCATGTATAGCCACAGTAACACCTTGGAAATTCAGCGCTGTGATGGAGCGACAGCAGATTTTTATCTGCAGCCAAATTGCATGCGTGCAAAATGAAAATTGGTTGGAAATAAGATGAAAAAAAGCACATCTAGGAAGCCCACGGAGGTGATCTATTAGCATCGTGTTTATATATATATATATATATATATATATATATATATATATATATATATATATATATATATATATATATATATATATATATATATATATAGTCCAGCAAAAAAGAATTCTCGGCACGATATGTAGTAGTAAGAACGTAGACCAACGTTTGACACACTTGAAACAATTTATTTAAGTTTCGACCGTGGACAGAATGTCAGACATTCTGACGAAGGCCGTTCCACGGTCGAAACGTCAATAAATTGTTTCAAGCGTTTCAAACGTTGGTCTACGTCTACGTTCTTAATATATATATATATATATACGCACAGGCTGTTCAAAATTAAATTTCCCCATTTTTAAAAAAGAAACGATTAGCAGTACACGAAAGCCGTTGGTGCACGTAAGCTACCGGTCAGGAAGACAGGCAGTTATATTATTATTGTCGCTTTGTTTCTCCGAAATAAATAATGATACCAATCAATTAACCCTTCAGTAATCTCAGTTATCGCGCCTGTTTATACAAGAAACTTAAGGCGTTCAAATTCATAGACTATTCTGTTTAGTGGAATTCTCACCGCATGCCCGTGTCCCCGATAGCGGCTTCCAAAATCGTAATTCAGGACAGGCAATTACGCATGCAAGGCGGTAGATACCAGCTGAAAACTTCTGCCCGCGGTGTGGCACAGCTGTTGCATATGGCAATGTCGTCTGGCAACGGTGGGGAACAACAAGTGTAGCTGGTGGCGTTGTTCCTTCACTTTCGGCTAACGAAAACGAAAAAACGTCGTAGCCAACATCTGCATCCCATTAGAGGTAAATTTCATGCACTCGTCACTGTGCCGCATTCGTAGTTTTTCCGACAGGGTAGGGAATTTGGAGGCAGATATCTCGGAGCACGGACGTCCTTCGGGAATTCTACCCAGATGTACGACCGCCTCTAAGCTTCCAACATAAATATGCCCGCCAGTGTGGCGACTAAAAAGTTCAGTAATCAATTTTAGTTAACGTAATTTCCGCTGTGCAGTCCACCAACTGCACATGTTTAAAAGCTAACATTTTGCGTTCTGCGGACTATCGATAGGTGCGGACTGTACAGTCCTTTTTTTTGTTTCCTGTATCGCCTAATATAGCACGAAATGGCCAACACGACTCTATTACGAAGTTCTGCGATGCTTACGCTTTGCTCCTGTTACCATCGCGTGGCTTACTACATTTGTACGCGTGCTTACCGGCACTAGTTGCTGCCTCAGTTTCGAAAACCACGAACGTGCGCAGAAGTGAGCAAGTGGTCGGCGTAATACTAGCAAACGATTCCTTGTCAAGTTATAGTCAGTAGCTTCGCCAAAGCAGGGCTGCGGACGTCTGCTTCCAGTGACGACGGTGACAGCGAAGATACAGAACGCAGTGACGAGTCTTCTTTCGGCGTAGGTACAGACTAGTTGTGCTCTGACAGCCCGGATCGCAGTAATCAGGGTATACACATACAATTTTCTGCGTGGATTTTTCATCTGGCCCCTGCGACCGTGAGCGGCCGATCTAGTAAAAAAAAAATCTCAGCTGAAACTGAGCTCTGCTCATTATACACCGGGTGCGGACTATATACCGGAAATTAAGGCAATTAGAAGACTAGGGACGACAATTGTTCTCTCACTTTGGGCTCAGCCCGTCGGATAACTGCATGCAAAAACTAGTTGCGCATTGTACTCGTCCTTTCTTTTTTTTTAAATGTGAAAGCCTAACTTTCAACTATCGGTATGGAGCGTATAGCTTCGCGAAAAAGATATAGCAGTACTTCAGTGCTCTGGTGCGCACGTTACACCTCGGCAGACGCGTTTTCACCCGTGTCCGTCTTCGCTGGAGTTGCAAAGCTCTCCTCTCCACTCCCCGAGTTCGTTCGCTCCTTGCTCGGATTGCGTCAAAGCGTCCTCGCTCAAAGTAATCGGGTACATCGCAACCGCCGCAATCCGCGCGCTTCGGGTTTTACACGTCGTTAGCTCTCGTCATGCACGTTCACTGAATTATTATGCGCTACGTATCGCTTTCGATGCTCACTGCGACACGGTTCATACACTTTGTCGCAACACTGGCAAGTACAGCGCCTTTCTCACCATTGCATCCAGGTGCCCAACATCATCCCGGTGGCCGTGGACCTCTCCGACTGGGACGCCACACAGCGCGCCCTGGCGGATGTGGGAGACGTCGACTTGCTTGTGAACAACGCCGGTATTACTAAGCTGGACGCATTCGGGAACATCGACCAGGCGACCATCGACAAGCAAGTCATTTAGCGCTGCAGGCTGAACCGCGCACAAATGATGGACCCTTAGGGAGTTGATCTGATGAAGAGTGGCAATTTTGGCTAGTTTGTTCATTAGGAAGAGGCAAAGCAGCGCAGAGAACACAGACTACCGATGAAAGACAAACACACGCAAGCCGCCGCGGTGGCTCAGCGGTTATGGAGCTCGGCTGCTGACCCGAAAGACGCGGGTTTGATCCCGTTTGCGGCGGTCGCATTTCGATGGATGAGAAATGTTAGAGGCCCGTGTACTGTGCGAAGTCAGTGCACGCTAAAGAACTCCTGGTGGTTGAAATTTCCGGGGCCTTTTACTACGGCGTCCCTCATAGCCTTAGTAGATTTGGGACGTTAAACACCCATAAACCATAAACCACAAACGCACGCGTTGACTACTAACCACTGAAAACGGTTTTACTTGCGCGTGCAATAAATACGGTCGAGGAGCAATAGAAACATTAAAGACACCACTTGGTTTTTCCGTTTTCAGTTGGTAGTACTCAGCGCGAGTGTTTGTCTTTCTTCAGCCATCCGTGTTCTTTACGCTGCTGTGCCTCTTATTTTGAGAGTCTTTGTTCGTTTATCCACAGACTGCCAAAGTTCGCGATCTAGTTTCCTTCAATACCCTCCATGCACTTATGTGAGCGCATTTTTTTTTTTTTTAGTATTCGGTCCAAAGGGTGATTCTGTTCTTATGTGGCGATGAATCTAGCTGTAGTTTCGAGCCCAGTTTCCGTTCTTGCACAGTTGAGCCACCGTTGTCGCTGCCAAAAGTAACCAGGCAACGGAGTTTTGCTTCTCGGCCGTATTGTGGAGCCCGTACGGCAACCTTAAAGACCAAAAGGTCTCGAAAGGCCACAAGGGTTCTTCTCATCTTACACAGATTTAGAGCTTAATTAGGGGGTATCATAACTGCTCCACTACAAGGTTATGAAAAAAAACCGTTACCTGGTTACATTTGGCAAAGACCGGAAGAGATAGGCAGTGCATAGCAACGTTATTGCGCAGAAAGAAGCCCCTATTAACCGAAACCATAAGGGAAACACAAGAAGAACAGTTTGAATCCCGCGGCGGCGACCGTTCTTAGTGGAAGTAGCCCTCCCCTCACAAAGCATATAGACGACTTGGATCTTAAAAAACTGTTGTAAAGCATGGCCTTGAACGCCTGGCTCCTACGGTGCAAATTTTCGGAATCCACAGGTTGGCAAATATTTAATCTCTCTTACAAGCTACTCCGACAGCAAAAATCTATGTACCGCCGCGTTTCTTTGCGTTTCCTTCGCGGAATACTTATTTGACGCCTTAACAACATTGTCTGCTTTGCTAATTGGTATAGCACACTGAATTTTCAAGGCGCAGGTAAAGTCAAAGGACAAGAGTGGAGGACGGGACACGCGCTACTAGTCATTGCAACCGTCATGAAAAATAGCCCGACAAAAAGAATCACTTTTTGCCCTAGCGTTCCCACAGTGCAAAATTCCTCGCTACGTTTAATCGTTGTCAAAAGAAACAAGGGAGCACTTTGGTTCGAGTGTGCGTCTCTTTACTTTGCCCAACGGCTCACAACCTTTCGCCCAAACGCGATGCCCTCATACAGTAGAGCTGTGCGTGGAAAATCTGAAGGCTGACGACCGCCAGGGCCATCCTGCCCGCCTTTCCTTTTTTTTCTATCTCTCTTTCAATCGAACGCTCGAAGCGGTTTATTAAAGTGTCGTGTGTGTCTTGTTTCTGCGCACGCCGTTCGCTAATAGGCCAATAGCGCTACCAGATTATGGCTTCTGTAATTAACGTAGTGAGAGCAAGTTAACTGATATTATTGCATTCACATTAGACCTTAGACAATTTTATACTATGGGCGTTTAGCTAGAGCGAACGTTGCCGACTGCACGCACCAAGTAAAGGCAACAATAAAGACTTTGTATTACTACAGTACAGGGTATATGAAACACCAATAATGCAAGCAATTTACATACTCGCCGGAGTGCACATGAAACACAGAGCTACATGTTGACAACACAGAAAAAAAAATATGAGCAATAGTTGAGGGGCAGCCTCAGTCCGCTAGCCAACGTTTCGACAAGAAGACTTGTTTTCGTCTGGGCAGAGCTGTTTTATGCTTTTTTAAATAATCCTTTTTAAGGCCGATTAATTTTTTTTTTACACCGAAAAAGGCGGTGCGCTCAACTGCAGCGACTTGCTTTTTTTTTCTGCCTGGATAGTCATGACTCTAATACCAAGCTTAATTTCACGCAAAAGATCACTCGGTGTAAAAACAAAAAGCTGCGTGAAAGCAGTTCTCGCGCACAGAAATGATCAACCTGCTTTTGAATCTGTTTTGTGTCTGAGGGTGTCCAGTTACATGTGTTGCAAATACGCTTACCATGAAAAATTCACAAGCAAAAATTTTCAAAATGAAGGTGCATAATTCCGTTCAAAAATTCAGTATGGCGCACCGCCCGAAATTTCGTTCATACAACATAATGCCTATGAATTAAATTTTTATCCTGTAGTGGCACTCATGTTTGACATCACTGCCTTTCTATAATGCAGGATCTTTGCCGTGAACTTCAAGGCTGCACTGAACGTTTCTCAGGTGCGTTGTATTTAATGTCTTAAAGGTGGTGCGTTCGACGTATTTTTCAGGTACCTTGACTGCTCTGGCACCACTGCTTTCTTGTCTGCTGTTAAATGAGGTTGAAGTGAGATCTCGGTGCGCTTTGAATTCGAAGAAATGAATATTAAGAAATTTTAGAGTTTTGCAGTTAATTCGACATATATGCTTACTCTGTCTGTGACGGAAGGAATCGCTACAGAAACGAAAAACGATTTGTTTTGGTGGTGTGCTTTTTATTTACTTAGCCTATCATCAAGAACACCGTTTTTCTACTTTTTTTGCTTTTATTATGGAAATGCTGGCTCATTTTCACGCATCTCATGTGTCAGGGGTGGAGTCGGTTCACAGTCGACATTTCAGAGATATGTATTGATTCAGAAAAAAAAAACAAGAAGTTTGGCGACTTAAACAGATAACGAGTGCAACATATCACACAGTAATCTTCCTTTAAATGTCCTGCATGCGAAGAACTGTGCGCTCAAGTGTAATCGATACAGCGAGCATTTCAGTCTCACCATTGCATCACTCGCTCTATTTTTGAAGGCATATTCAATATTTTTAGCCGGAAAGTACGAATTTAGGCAGACGGCAATTATGTAACTTTTTTGAAGCTGATCCCCTGGCGAAGACAATTTTATACCATTTTATCTCCAAAGGCGCCAAGCAGTACACAATTGCAAATGAAGCCTCGAATTTATTGAAAATTTTGAGCGATAGCTCCGCTGTTCATGGCACATCTTCGATCGCCATGGATTTAGACACTTGACAGGCTTCGAATTAATATATGTTCGAATGCTTTCAAAAAGGCGGCTATGCATGAAATGCTGGCGGTTTAGCACTGCTAAACACGGAATATTGAGCGAAAGCAGGTTTTTGTAGGTGGACGCCAACGTCAGGTACATGAAAACGAGATTGAAGTGTCCACTCACCCAGCTGGGAGCCAGTTGTGCGCCTTTCATTTCGTCAGAATCATCGGACTCTGCAATGTTGTCAACGCCAACGCCAATGAACGCCGGTGGCCCACTTGTTTTGTTTGGTTCCGTTTTTGAGGAAAGGAAATGACGCAGTAACTGCCACATCTTGATGGACACCGGAACCGCACCGTAAAGGAAGGGATAAAGGAGGAGGGAAAGAAGAAAGGAAGGAAGAAGAAATTGAAAATCGGTATTTGAGGAAATGAAGTGGCGCAATATCTGTCATTATCTCGGTGGACATCTGAACGGGGCCTTAAATCAAGGGATAAAGAAGGGAATGAGCGGAGATATGTCACGTGGCTGCCACACCTCCACCGCTCCTCCACTTGAAGGTCAAATTTCTATACCGGTGACCTTGGCATCACTAGACCAGTAAAACTTTAGCTTTTAAAGTCTGTGCATGAAATTTTAACGTAGCGTTACCGAATACCACTTCTATTAGCACTATAATTGGACGAACATGTATCGCGCGCATGCTTGGTCAGCAGAACGTTGTAGCAGAACCTTCACCACTCTAGCTGCCGTTAGCGAGCGTCCAAGCAATAGCTCATGTGCGTTGCTCCCGTGCTTAGCCAACGACGGTAGCAGTAACGATAGATTTATACTGTAAATGTATACATTAAAACATGCTTCTGAAAACGAACCACGCATGTATATAAACTTTCAGCAGTCAAAATCTCTTTTTATGGGGGTGAATTTTATTTGCCGCGTTCGCTTTGTGTTTGTCCAAGGTGTTAGATGCGAGCGATTTGAAGTGTTCCGTTAGTATTTGCACTCGTTTCTAACGTTCTTTTTAAAGCATTAAACATTCTAGGAAAGGAAAATTTCTGTTACCTTCCTGTGTCTAACGTTTGTAGCAGTGCTGTGTTTGGGCTCTAACGCATCCTGACGTGACTGAAAAGCGCAAAGCTTTCTTTGCACAGATGGTGGAACCAGCGAAACTGACGCAGGACAAGAAAAAGAGGCACACACACCACACCGCTGGACTTACGAGTTCAGCGGTGTTGTGTGTGCGCTTCTTTTTCTTGTCCTGCGTGTAAGTCCAGCGGTGTGGTGTGTGTGCCTCTTTTTCTTGTCCTGCGTCAGTTTCGCTGGTTCCACCATTTGTGCATTATGAACGAACTAGCCCAGAAACTTACTCTATAGCCTTCTTTGGTTTTTGAGCGGCGATAATGCCGATGGATTCTGCGTTTCCTTCGCAGATATGCGTGCAGTCCATGAAGTCACGCGGCGTGCCCGGAGCCGTGGTGAATGTCTCCAGCCAGTCAGGCCTGGTGGCGCTGCCGGAGCACGCCGTGTACTGCGGCAGTAAGGCTGCCCTCGACATGCTCACCAGGGTCATGGCGCTCGAGCTGGGCCCCTACAACGTGCGTCTCCCTTTTTGCATTGCTCGAGGAAGCGGCGAGCCTCCCAAGGCTTGGTTGGTTGATCCAGATGCGAAATGCATAGACGTAGGCCTGAGCTTCAGCAAAAGTTCAGTCCCTCAGGGATTCTCAGCTGGAGGACATTGAAGAACCTCGTGTGGTGCAAATTATTCCAAAGCCGTCCACTATAATATGAAGGAAGACAACCGTCACTGCAACCAAGGAAAGCACAGGGAATATTTTTTTTAGTTTGTGATATTGATCAATGGGGAATGAGAGATTTGTGTGCGAGATAACTAATTCGAGAATAAGAAAAACGACCGCATGCCGCCAATGGAATCCGAACCGACGACTTCCGCATGTCGCCTATGGTGCCCTACCAATTGAGCTATGGTGGCGACTGTCTAACATTCTACTCTCGAGTTTGGGTTGTGTGCAGACTAACCTTGCGAATATTAACGACGCCACTATGGTGGCCATAACGCCACTTTCGTCCGTAGCGGCGGGCGTAGAACATCCTGTAACACCGCTCTCTCACACACACAGCTCCATAAATAGGAAGGAAGCATAAGAGGGTTCTCACGCAGCTTCCACCCTCTCCGTTCGATGATTATGTTATACGTCACACCTGCGGTAACTCAGGACGTTCTACGTACGCCGCTTATGAACGTGGGTGGCGCTGA